>NW_027466470.1:14007500-14445000 GCF_050575085.1 Anarhichas minor | reverse complement strand
CTTGACATAGGTGCTCGTCAGGGAGACAGCTAGGCGCTGTGTTCTGAGTCTCAATGGCGTCATTACCCGATCAGCACATGGCTCTGAGCAGGGAAAGCCCCGTCAACGACCTAATAGCAGCAGTGGGTGTGCGTCATTGATGTACCAATGCATTTCAACCTCTGCAGTGACGCACTGTTGCTGCCACCCTTGCTGAGGTAATGTAGAGTTATACACTTTAGTCACTTGTGAAGAGGTGCGTCGCCGTGTACATTTTGCCGCCTGTGTTTGTCCAATCACACTTTCAGGAGAGCTCTGGCTTTGTGCGACACTGTCCCCAGCACTCTTACATAATACTGCTTGCTGCAGGCTAACAGGCTCGCACCTCCACCTCTGCGTCTTCATGTCCGCCTCTCTCCCCCCCCCCCCCCCCCCAAGTCTGTATACGTGGATCTGTCTGCCCGTTTGTCACTCTACCTCCTGGAGTGTGTGAAGAGCACAGCCATCCATCACCGTAGCTACGCTAACTACTAACGTTTTGGCCCTTCTCTCGTTGTGCCTTCTAAGCTGACAGATCTACTCCCTGAGCCACTGTTTGTCTGTTGCTAATTGTGTGTGTGTGTGTGTGTGTGTGTGTGTGTGTGTGTGTGTGTGTGTGTGTGTGTGTGTGTGTGTGTGTGTGTGTGTGTGTGTGTGTGTGTGTGTGTGTGTGTGTGTGTGTGTGTGTGTGTGTGTGTGTGTGGACACAACTCAGTGCCGGTCTTCAATCTTTGCTTTATTTTCTGGCTGCTTGTACATCTTTTCTCTCTATCGCTCACTTCTTATATGGCAAACATAACAGAGTTAGTTCGGCTCGGTCGTGATATTCTTATGTAACTCTCCATTTGCCTTTGCGCTCTCCCCTGTCTCTCTCTCTCACACACACACACACACACACACAGATTCTGTAATCTCTGTGTGTCTCGGAGATGCCCAGTTTAAGGTTGCTATTTCTCTGTTCTGTTGGTGTGACTTGGCAGCTGAGATTTTCTGGCTATTTTTTCGTTGGCTTCACAGCTCTGCATGTTGTGTTTTGTGGTGTCTCTCAGGTGGTTGGAAAAAAAACAAAAACCGCTGGTGTTGCTGTGCAGTGCAGCAACAATTTCTCACCATCAATGGCAGGGCTGTCATCGTGCTCCTGATTTTGTTGATCCTCTGAGGCTTTCCTCACCGTGTTACTCTTCTGTTTTATTCGTTTTCATTTCTGCCGCCTCTGCTCGTGCACAGTTCATCACACCGTGTGACACGGTGTTGTAATTTGTTGATGGAACTCAGGGTGGTGAGACCACTTTGAACAGATGTCCCTGCTGATTGAGATATGGCAGGATGACATTAAAGTGGCAATCATATGATTGCCTGGCTGCATGATAACCCATATCAAAATGTAAATACAGCAGAGAGTCATCTGAACATTCATCCTATGAATCACCTTAGTGATGTAAGGAGTGCCCGAGAAACGCGAGACCTGCTGAATCAAACACGTCCAAGCTTTGATCAAAGTCAGTGTGACGAGGCCGTGTTGTGTGCAGTATAGTGTGTATTGCGTCGGTGGTGACGCATGCCTGGCAGCGTCTAATGGGTGGACATAATCTAATGAACATATTCAGTTTCACAAACAAGTGTCCGACATGACAAAGGTCAAACGGACATCATGCACCAGGCCTGGCTGTGGTTACATAAGCAGGCTTTTGTTTTGTTTTTCTGAAACCTGACTGATGATGATGATGGTGATGATGATAGTGTCCTGTTGCATTTTCCACTGTCAGTTTATCACCAAGTTTATGCTGCTTCAGCTGCTTGGCTTTTTTATTGGTATCCTGCTGTGATCTTTAATGATGAAAATGTCTCCTGTAGTTGTTAAAAAAAGAGGTTGGCCCCAGAACTTATTGGTCAGCATGCACAAAGAAACTTGAGATGGAACAAAAATCAAGGTAAGTAGCATTTAGTGGAAATGATTGAAATGATTTTTACCGAATATAAATGAATACATTTCCTTCAGAATGACCCAGTTAATGATTTTCCATTAGTCATTATGTAAAGATTGAGCTCTTATTATTAGCCGAATAGAAGGCTCCATGTAAATGCAGCTGTGCACTGACCCGTGACCCACACCATGCTGGATAAGAATGCATGAACAAGTTGTGATTAAGCAAATATAGATCGCTCTCTTCAGGACAATTGCTCTCCGCATTGTCTGTATGTATTACTGTGGGTATTGGTGCTTGGATGAACTGACCAGAAAGCAAATGAGGGTGTTCAAGTGAGACAAGTTAAGGAGTACAGCGAGGGCGAGACGAGGTACTGTATGTGTGCGAGCGAGATTGAATTGATTAATGGTGGAAACTGACCCTGCAGCTGAAAGCCACCTGTCCCCTCAGTTCCATCACTGCACATCACTGGCCTCGACTGGCCTGAACCTCCTCTGCTCTCCGTGCTGCTGGGCTTGCAGGGTGCCATTACTATCCCATTATTTTTAAGAACAAAACCAAAAATATTGTCTTTTTTTTTTTTTCAACGTGATATTGACGTATTTGTTTTAGAATATCACAATATTTGAACGAGACAATATCACCCATTGCTAATTCCTATTTGGTAAGTTTATTTATCTCGCAGTTAATTTTCCAGAAAAGGTTCTATACCATAATATGCTAATTGAGAGATTATAATTTAAATAAATAGTCCACAGAAATAAAGCGGCAACATTTTTGACGATGAAATAAGACTTTTAACTCACTAGTTCCAGCCTTTTTAATGCAAATATTTGCTGGTTGTCTTCTTAAATTGTTAACTGAATACCTTTTTTTGTTGAAGACACAACAAGCTGTTTAAATATGTGAATTTATGTTTTGGGAAATTATGACTGAGCTATTCATTAATCAAGTGGTTAAAGGGAACAAGGATGAGGATAGTCATTAGTTGCACTCCATGCCATGCTCTCCTCAGCTCTCTAATTTTATGTCAGAGAGAGAGAGACAGACAACACATAAACAAAAGTTAGTAATAGAGCTATTGACATTTCCCTTTTTAGAGTGGAACATAATAATCGAAGGGGTCACGAAATCTTGCCAACAGGCTCCACTGCTTGTCACGTCAAATAACATTGAACCGCCTCTTTTATGTGCCAATTATTTATTTTGATTTGCCTCTCAAAAGTATTAACTGAGAACACGGAAGCAAGAAGAAGCCGCCATGCTCGCTACATGTCGATCTCTTAAAGTTGCATGGTTTACTCTGGCTGAATTTAAGCAGGATAATACTAAAGGACAGTGATGCAGGGGTGAGTGAAAAGGTATTTTAGAGTAGAAGTCTCGCGTTTGGATGGAGGATTATCTCGTCCAGCGGTGCTAGGATTAGCGAGCGGCATTAGAGCATAACAAACAACTGTGTGTTCGCATGGCCTATATTAGCCTGTACAGGGGATCGGGGAGCAGATGGTCTGCCATGGTTTGTAATGCTGTGTTCGCTTAACCTGAGAACAAGGGGCCTCGCATACCTCATGCCATCCCTAAGCACACACACACACACACACACACACACACACACACACACACACACACACACACACACACACACACACACACACACACACACACGAAAGAAAGAAAGAGAACGAAAGGAAGAGCGTGAGACAGTTTTTCTTTGATGCAACGCAGTATTCGAAAACAATCCCCCCCATCCCGACAGTATGAAGTCATGTTGGAGTTTGTGAGAGGACTGAGAAGAAACCCAAACCACCATTGCAGAGTCAGGTCTTCTGCCTGTTGCCATGGCTACCTACTCCCCAAGACAATATGTAATCAAAGACGCATTGTAATGCATTAATGTTACTGTTGGTCTGTAATAATAAGAAGAAGAAGGTGGTGGTGGTGTTCCTGTGTGTGAGCTTACTGAGTGGGAGAGCCCTCATGGACTAGTGCTATATCATATGCTGTGTGTCATATGCTGCATTGTGTTGGTACCACTGGGAGATGAAGGACTTCATAAAAAAAGCATTGACTGTTCACTGAGCCCTGCCCGCCTTAGTTACTGTTGATGCCACCGTCAAACTTTTTCCTTTTGGCATGACACGTATGCACTTCCCAAAGATACGAGGGGCAGATTAACCACTCACAATTAGTGGTAATATTTGAGAAAATACGTTTTTTGTTTCAGACAGAGGTCGACAAAAGCAGACTTCTAGCCGGCGACCTACATTTTGCAGGCTGAAATGACAACAGCTGCTGGCGGATGTTATCCGCTATAGCTAGCTAGCTAACTAATATAGCGTTAGCTTTATGAGTTGCTTGAAGACTCTTGTGTCCATCTGCCCTTTTAATGTTTCCAGCTGACACATTTTAAATCTTGTCGAGGGGGTCCTAAATATGTCAAAGCTACATACATGCTATCATGCTAAAACACTGAAGGCTAAAGCTGCATGTCCCAAGGCTATACGTATCCATCCTTGTAGAAGACATAATACTGAGTAAAGAAACTGCATCATGCTCGTATTGCAGCGTAAAGGCAGTTAGTACAATTATAAAGAGGACATTTTAATATCATACCGTTATTTAATTCTGACATAACCAGATTTGACTGCTTAACTTACGTACTTGTTCGCATTTTCAAACAATTTGTTTCACTTTTAAAGTAACAGGAAATAAAGCTTTTAAATTGAGGACGAGCTGATGTGTTTAGCAAAACACAACGCTTAGGTTTCATTGGCTTGAGTTGCTGCGGTGTAAAGTTCCCCAAATCCAATAAAGAGCCCGACAGAGATGCCAACGTTACCCTGAACTCTGATCGCCATCGTGTATCGGTGAACAGTCGATGTACCTGTTGACGGGTTCACGAAAAGGAGTAAGAAGAAAGACGGAAAGGAAGGACGAAGGAGTGAGAGAAAAGAGAGTTTACAGTGGGTACGGAAAGTATTCAGACCCCTTTAAATTTTTCACTCTTTGTTTCATTGCAGCCATTTGCTAAAATCAAAAAAGTTAATTTTATTTCTCATGACCAGAACTCTTCCTAGACCTGGCCGTCCAGCCAAACTGAGCAATCGTGGAAGAAGAGCCTTGGTGAGAGAGGTAAAGAAGAACCCAAAGATCACTGTGGCTGAGCTCCAGAGATGCAGTAGGGAGATGGGAGAAAGTTCCACAAAGTCAACTATCACTGCAGCCCTCCACCAGTCGGGGCTTTATGGCAGAGTGGCCCGACAGAAGCCTCTCCTCAGTGCAAGACATATGAAAGCCCGCATAGAGTTTGCCAAAAAACACATGAAGGACTCCCAGACTATGAGAAATAAGATTCTCTGGTCTGATGAGACCAAGATTGAACTTTTTGGCGTTAATTCTAAGCGGTATGTGTGGAGAAAACCAGGCACTGCTCATCACCTGCCCAATACAATCCCAACAGTGAAACATGGTGGTGGCAGCATCATGCTATGGGGGTGTTTTTCAGCTGCAGGGACTGACGACTGGTTGCAATTGAAGGAAAGATGAATGCGGCCAAGTACAGAGATATCCTGGAAGAAAACCTCTTCCAGATTGCTCTGGACCTCAGACTGGGCCGAAGGTTCACCTTCCAACAAGACAATGACCCTAAGCACACAGCTAAAATAACAAAGGAGTGGCTTCGGAACAACTCTGTGACCATTCTTGACTGGCCCAGCCAGAGCCCTGACCTAAACCCAATTGAGCATCTCTGGAGAGACCTGAAAATGGCTGTCCACCAACATTCACCATCCAACCTGACGGAACTGGAGAGGATCTGCAAGGAAGAATGGCAGAGGATCCCCAAATCCAGGTGTGAAAAACATGTTGCATCATTCCCAAGAAGACTCATGGCTGTACTAGCTCAAAAGGGTGCTTCTACTCAATACTGAGCAAAGGGTCTGAATACTTGTGACCATGTGATATTTCAGTTTTTCTTTTTTAATAAATTTGCAAAAATTTCTACATTTCTGTTTTTTCTGTCAAGATGGGGTGCTGAGTGTACATTAATGAGAAATAAAATGAACTTTTTTGATTTTAGCAAATGGCTGCAATGAAACAAAGAGTGAAAAATTTAAAGGGGTCTGAATACTTTCCGTACCCACTGTAGCTGCAGATTTTCACAAATCCTACTACTGGGAGTCTTTCCAGACCTGGTGTTCCCATGCAGATTAAATCCACATTCAGAATCCACATATTTAAACTATGTCGCCCACCACACACAAACCCAAAGCAGGATGAGACTGCTGCGTTGAGACGCATGGTGTCTCCTCTCTTTCAGCTGGCTGTGCTTTCCACACTTGCTGTGCATATATGCTTGGATTATAAATGTGGTCCATGTCACAGTACGCTGCTATTTTCTTTCTTCAAGGGGGCTCCTCACGATTCAACTGCTCTCCGGTCCCGTCTCTTTGTTCCTCATGTGGATGCTCTGTGTGTGTGTTCTGGTCTGTTTTCTATCCCTGTCTATGTATCGGTCTTTCTGTCTCTACCTTTTGCACACCGTCTTTTTTGCTTTTCATCCCTGGCCACCTTTTCTCCTCTGGAGTCTGTAGCTCACGTTGCATAATATACATTGGAGAGAGGTGGAGGGAGGAATGCTGGAAGTAAGGAAGAGGGGATGGAGGAGGGGAAGAAGATGCTCTGCCTGAGAACCCTGATGTCGGAGCAATTGATGCTTGACACGGCAGTCTGAGTCTTTATTGGCACAAAATTATGTTTTTGTGTTATTACATATTTTTTGGGTATGTGCGCTGCATTTGCTTACTTTTTGTTTCATTTTCATTCATATGTGTTCAAATGACTTCCTTTCCCCCCCCCCCCCCCCCCCCCCCCCCCCCTCATAGGGCTTGTTTCTGTAAGCATGTACCCTCTGCATCCGGTCTAGCTCATTTTCATCTTCAGGAGCTGACATCTGGTCTGCCCGTCCTCCCCTCCTCCTTTTTCCTCCTCCCTCGCTCATCCCCTCGCTCATCTCATCTCTATCATGATTACACTTTGCTTCGCTGACCTGCGATGATGTAACTAGTTTTTGGCAGCAGACTTAACCCCCGCCAAGCACTATATCCTCCCATCTTTCTGAGAGCCACCCCCTCTCGGTCTCTGCCTCACACTCTTCCCATTTTTACAAGGTCTTAATCTTGTTCATAATGCATTTCCCTGCAATAGCTCAATGAGGGTGATGGGTGGGGTGAATGAGATTGCTGAGGAGAGACCATTTGGGAATGTCAGATGATTTGATGCTCCAGTTATAAGGACAAAAAAGAGATTGGGAGACGTTCTGTATGGATGTTTCTTCTCTTAAGTAATGAGGAAAAGGATGACGGTTAATGGCACTTGGCAGCCTCCAGCTTTGGCCACTTTGAGCGTCAAACATTGTCTTTTCTCCAGGCGTCAACTTCTAAGTTATATTTAGGAGCATCTTTCAGTCTGCTGGCTGCATTGGCTCACTATTTCAAATTGCGCTGCGGTGATTGTTAATCCCTGTGAGAGAAGCAACTGACCAATTAGGGCTCAGTAAGCGGGATTAATAATGGGGACGTCATTTTCCTAGATACTAGATAGCTAACTAGCTGCATTCATAAATGACAGAAAAACAAAGACTAGCGTAGATGAGATCAACACAGCTGTACAGTTTTTGACTAAATATCATCATTCTGTGATCAATGTGACAAATCTTAACTGCTAATGCAGCTTCTGTTGCGACTGAAAGTTGGCGGGGCCGATGGATCACTTGCTATCTACTGGAGAAACTATAGCTAAACTATGAGGCTACAATGTATGCCAACTACTTTTCAAGGTTTTCAGTTCTATGTTTTCTTAAATGTGTTTCATTGGCTGTCCTATAATAAAGTGATACAGTAAATATATCTACAATAGTGACTTTCTCAAAACCCTCTTGTGTCTAAATATCCTCTGAAGTGTAAGCAGTCGTCCACCAAATATTAGATTATCATTTTTGTGTATTCGGTTGAAAATATTTTGAGTTTTGTTTTTAGTCCAGTGCTATTGACAGACGGTGAAGAACATCGATTGGTAGATTAAGTCGCATCAGAGACGGTATACATTCCCTGTCATTGATGTAGAAGTGGTAAATAACAGCAGCAGCATGACATCATTGTCTGATCACACATGCAGTTTACCATTTGGATCTGGTTTTCATTAACTGCTGGACAGGCCTTGTCTGCATGTCATAATCTTTGCACTCCTATTCATGCCGAGGGAAAATTGTATGTCATTTCAGCTGTTCATCTATTAGTACCGACTTTAATCTGCTTCTAGTATTATTTGTGTGTGTGTGTGTGTGTGTGTGTGTTTTTTCTTATGCACATGTAAGTATGTTTGTTGAGTGCAGGGTGGGTCAGGAGGGGAGGGGCTTCTGCTATGCTCTGTTTTGAAGAGGACTTGTTTTCATAAAGTAAAGCTGTTTAATCTACAGAGAAATCCTGCTTGAATTTTGTGTGTCCCAAATCTTTGGGAAAACGAAAAAGGGATTTCAGAGAGAAGCGGATCAGAAGGGTCCACAATATGCATTTGTAAGATATATCCAGGATGTCAAACTGATTCAGCAACAAAAACAGGTTCGGATTAGAGTTAAAGCCTGATAGCCCAACCCTTCAGGCCTCCCTCCAAAGCCACTCTCCCAAAATCAGACGTAACCAACGAACATGGCTATTGTTAGTATATTCACAGCTGTTCCGCTAGCAGCAGCAGGTAGGCAGACAGGCAGGTAGGCGGCAGTTCATTTCAATCAGCCTGAATTAAAGGGTTTATTATAGTCCTTCCACAGATGCCAGATTTTATTTTATTTTTTGTTAGAGCATTTGATTTATTTGATTGCTGTTCAGATCATTTCAACAAATATCACAAAAAATGTTAATAAAGTACATTAACTACTCTAAGCCACTGTTTAAACAATGCAAGGCGAGGTTGTGTAATGTAATATAAATAACTATTATTACTTGCTACTACATTTATCAATCACTCAGTGCCAGAGTACCAATTATTGTTAGCCAGCAAACATAACTGACACACGCGCCGCGTGTGAGAGAAAAGTTGTTAAAGCCCAGACGTGAGCATTTTCTTCATGCAACTCTGCCAATAATTGAAAATGTTAGAATACAGAAGCAGAGATCTTTTCCAAACTATGATGTAGCCTCCATCAGCGTAAAAGATTGAAACAACTTCAACACTGTGTATGAATTTGTTGTAAATGAGATGAGATGATTAATAAGCAGCTATAGCGATATAAATAGCTAAATAAATAGCTATATAGACATCTGAGAACTATAAAACTGCTTCTACTATGACTTATAGGATGGCACACCTGCTACTGCAGGTCTGAAACCGCCGGCACTCTGGCTTTGCAACTGAACATTATATATGCTCACACAAGAGAGGTCGGTTTTTAGTTGGTGTGGTACGTTTCAATGCACCTTCAGTAAACAAATATTTCATTTCTGGAAAAAAATGTTGAAAACAGTGGAACCCCTCTTGTAATCTTGTGTGTGTGTGTGTGTGTGCGTGTGCGTGTGTGTGTGTGTGTGTGTGTGTGAGAGAAGACTGTGTGTTTGTGTGAGAGTGAGAGGCAGGCAGGCTGTGGTGGCAATGGGAGTGCGTGTTGAGATTTGGGAGCTGTACTGGCTCTCTCATCAAGTATGCAGTTGGAGTCGACGCTGCAACAGAGATGCCTAATCGAGAGAGCTGGAGAGAGAAGAGAAAGTCAGAGAAAGACTCTGAATACGTCATGCCACCCGCTCACTTCCAGCCTCTCCTCTTTATCGTCGCACTTGCCAATTACTCCTTTTGACACTCTTCTATCTCAGCCTGCTCTTCTTCCGCATCTCTTCCCTTTCACTCCCTACCCCACCCACTAGATTCCTCCTCTCTTATCCTCATTCATAGCCCCGGCCATTCACATCCCTCGCCCTCCCGTTTCCACCAAATTGAGTGTCATTCATACCCCTCTCTCTCTCTCTCTCTCAATCCCTTGCAGCCTAGAAAGAGCTGTTTCAGGTTGCCTCACAGCACCGCAGATATTACTACAGTGACACGTCACGGCTCCTCTTGCGGTTCCTGTTCCCATGACCATATAAGCACTTCCTCTTGGCTGAGTGAGTGACATCACGGTGTTGGTCTGACTTGAGCAGTTGCAGGAAGCACAAGTGAAAGGTCACAGACAGGTGGAATTGGATGGTGTTTAAAGGGAGCCTGTTGGGAGATACCGACCACATAACTTCTGTATCACTCACACACACACACACACACACACACACACACACACACACACACACACACACACACAGTCTCCTCACGTCCTTCTTCTCACCTCTTCCAGTACTTGTTTCTTGCTTTTCTCATGACAGGAGTACACCCAGTTCCTGCCAAACAGGAAGTGGCTATGACTCAGTGAGAACAGACCATCGCATGTGTGTTCCGTCGTGTGCATCTCATGTTGTTCGGTCCGTTCCAGTTCTCAGTCACTCGGGCAGCAGATGGCTGCAGCGCGACCTTCCTTTACCTGCGCTCTTGTACGCTGATGCAGATGACTGACATAAATGAAGACTGAACTAAATAAGTGATAGTTTCCTTATGAAGTATCAGACAAGCAGCTGGGACATCAAAGTGTGTCTGTCAGAGAGCGATGGAGATGAAGCATTGGCATATTGCATGTATCAGCACACCAGAGGAGGGGACGAAGCATGCAGCATTAATCACCATCTCCATCCACCAGCCTGTCTCAGAGGCTGACTCGCTCTTCATTAGCAACTTCACTGCTGTCAGCTGCTCACTGGTGACCCAAAAGCAGACTGCAAATTACACTATCGGTACAAACTGCAGTAACTATTTTGGAGCACCTGTTGGAAGCACGGCCAGAACGTCTACGATCATGAAAGGACTGATACAACTCTATGCATTCTTTTAGATAAAATGTAGGACAATGCAGAGTTTGCCCACAGCTACCGTTGTGTTTTGAAGTGTTCCGCCTGGTAGATATAGGCACATGATGTGAATCATTAAATTGTCAACACCTGCACCATTTTAATACGGAGGCAAACGGCAGGTTTGGTCATTTAGCTAGCGTGAACAGATGTAAATGGGCTGTCAATGAATGTCATTTAATGACTTAGTTTATGCGCTGTCGCAAAATGTATAAAATGAAAAAAAGAAAGATGGCGTTAATGGAGTCATCAGTGTACATTTTAACATAACATGTTTTCCCCAGCTAACGTGCTAAATGTGCTCATTGAAGGAGCTGGCCTTTCTGTCAAGGTGTTCGTCTGAAGATTGACCAAGAACCAAACACCTTCATAACTTCACAACGTGCAAATGCATGAACGCTGTGCGAGCCATGTCTGAAAGGACATTTTGGATTTGGACTAATGGCTAATTTTTCGTAGATTTAGGGAGCACAAAGTGTTTCAGGACCCAGAGTCTTTGGAGCGCTGAATTTCTGTGAGCAAGCCTAAATTCTGACTTCCGATTTAGATTAGGCTGTGACACAATGACACTGCAGAGAGACATGCTATTTCCTCCTGCAGGGATCAATATGCTTGGTCAGCCATAAAACTCCCACTCTGGGCTGGCTCTCATCTGTAAAACCTGAACCATATGCATAATCACTCCAACGTCAGGCCACAGATCATTTACATATAGACGCAGGCACCTTGAACTGACAAACTCGCCTGCCAACCAGGCAGAAAATTAACCAGTCAAGTTTGAGCCTCTGCGTGCACGTGTGTGTTAAGTGATTTTGTGTGTGTGTGTGTGTGTGTGTGTGTGTGTTTGGGGTGTACAGGCAGGGAGAGGAGTGCTCATAGTGTGTGTGTGTGTTTAAAAACTTGAGAATACCTGTGCTTTTTCGGCCATTTTATTTTGTCACAGACGTGGTCTTCGTAGGTGGCTAATTGAAAATGCCGTACTGCTGTTACCCTCTCTTCCCCCTCCACACAATAATGTGTGTGTGTGTGTGTGTGTGTGTGTGTGTGTGTGTGTGTATTTATCTCCCTGACTTTGCCTAATCTGTACTGTTATACTGTGCTGTGTTTTCCTGCTGAAAGTGTCTGCACTGAATCCTCTTTGCATGCAGTTACAAGGAAGTACCTGACAGTGATGTCTCCGTGCCTCTTGCATATATTAGCTTCATACAGTATGTTAGCGGGGGACGTTTGGAGAAACAATTAGAGCTGCTTTTTCTAACTTAATCTGCATACTGTTTGTGAGTCTGTCTCTGCTGTACTTGTTTCTGTCTGATTGTGTGTTCAGGTCACAGTGCAGGTGAAGTGGATTAATGGCAGATTAAAGGGAGCAGAGAAATGATTCCTGTGAACCTGATTGCACACACACACACACACACTTACACACATTGTCTTGCTGAATCATGACCTCCCTCTCTGCTGCAACACCACTGACTGACATTAGATTAAAACACTGCCAGTCAAAGAGAACAAACGGTACAGTTTGTGGTTACACAAAGACACGCACACAAGCACATACTTTCTTGCTTGAATAGCCCGACGGAAAAATAAATATTGGTACCTCTGCAACTGACTCAGCGGGGCTATAATGAATATCAAGGGGAGCGAGAGGGGAAAGCTGTTGACAGACACACAGCTGCTAAACACAACTGTGCAGGCAAACAGACCTGGACAAGCCTCTCCAGTTCTCTGTAACTCATGTGGGTAGCATGACCTGACAAAGGCTGTGACGATAGGATTATTTCCACTGCAGTGATAACATTGCACTCTCTGGATATTAAAACACATTGAGAGAGTTGGTATTGGCCCAATCCCAGTGTCCACACTCACAGACTAACAGTCTTTGAGGCTCGTTCCCGCAAAGTCTGTCAGGGCCTGAGGTCTCTCTTGCAGACCTTTTTGAGCCCTTTTATGCACCGTAAGTCCGCATTTCTGCCGACTTTGCCTGAGGGAATTGCCCACAATTCATAGCGTGACTTTAACCGCGGGCTGAGCCTTCCAATACCCATACTACAATACTATTTAGTATGTGAGAAAAAGATTTAGTATGTCTCCATAGATAGTATGTCAAATGCAGTATGCCAAAAATACCAGGATGTCCCACAGCATCCGGTAGCGTTTCGCAGTATTCAAGCCAGCATGCTTTTCTGGCTATTCTGATCCACAATCCTCTGTGCAGCCGATGTATAAGCAAGAGGGTCAAAATTCAAGGTGCAATGTTATGACAAAGTAGTTTGTCCCGATTGAATACGTACTGCATGCAACAGTATGTACTTTGTAAGGGCAGCTGAAGTATATACTAAAGGTAAAAAGGAAAAAGTATGGGATATGGAGCTCAGCTGGTTTTACCAGGAGAAGCCCTGACGCGTAAAAAAGGTAAACAAAGAGGATGGTACATGGGTGTTCAACCTGGCATACTACGTTTACACAGAAACATTAACTTTTTTAATTTTGCTTATTTAAGCTGTTTTGACAAAAACGAGTGAAGGTAGATAGATAGATCTATAGATCATAGATAATTGGACAATTACCTCTCGTCTTGTAAGGCAAGAGTCTGGAAGATGTTCAAATCGAGGGCGTAAAACCATAAAATAAAACTCCAGAGTTGTACATAACTGTTGTATGTTGTCCCATTAATACGTACCTGAGGGTTCAGTCAATAGATTCCATTATTTTCCAATTTTTGTAAAATAAATTATCAAAAAAACTCAACTTGCGTTTATTTATTTTTTATGATTTATGATTATACTGCACAAAAGATGTGTTTGAGTTCTCTCTACGGTTCTATAGATGTGCAGGACTTGCAGTGAAAACTCAGCGACACTGCTTGTGGTTCAGAGGTTTAAGCTATGAGGGACAGGTGAGGCTGGGAAAAATCACATCCAGTACTCGGACTATCAGCACTGGCGCCCCCCAGGGATGTGTGCTCTCCCCACTGCTCTTCTCCCTCTACACCAACGACTGCACCTCAGAGGACCCAACGGTCAAACTCCTGAAGTTCGCAGACGACACAACGGTCATCGGCCTCATCGGGGACGGTGATGAGTCTGCGTACAGACGGGAGGTTGAACAGCTGGTCCTCTGGTGTGGTCAGAACAACCTGGAGCTAAACAGGCTCAAAACTGTGGAGATGACAGTGGACTTCAGGAGGAGCCCCCCAACACTGCCCCCCCTCACCATACTCAACAGCACGGTGTCTGCTGTGGAGACCTTCAAGTTTCTGGGATCCACAATCTCCCAGGACCTGAAGTGGGCTCCCAACATCAACACCATCAGAAAAAAGGCCCAGCAGAGGTTGTACTTCCTGCGCCAGCTCAAGAAGTTCAACCTGCCTCAGGAGCTGCTGATCCTGTTCTACTCAGCCATCATCCAGTCTGTTCTCTGCTCCTCTATCACTGTGTGGTTTGGATCAGCCACCACACACGACAGGAACAGACTGCAACGGATTGTCAGGTCTACAGAGAGGATCATAGGTTCCAGCCTGCCGTCCATCCTGGACTTGTTCACCTCCAGAGTCAGGAAACGGGCTGGAAAGATCTCTGCAGACCCCTCACACCCTGGACACAAGCTGTTCCAACTCCTCCCCTCTGGTAGGCGCTACAGGGCTCTGTACGCCAAAACCACCAGACACAGGAACAGCTTCTTTCCACTGGCCGTCACTCTGATGAACACTAAATAAGTTATACTGCACTTCTACCACCACTTACAATTCATGCCATTGTCTATAGGTTTATGTTCACATGTGTGTGTATATATATATATATATATATATATATACACTTTTTCTCTCGGATATATATTTATACTTATATTGTATATAGCTGTTAAATGTTTATTTGTGTTTGTACATTGAGAGCGGAGTGGAAACCGGAGACAAATTCCATGTATGCATACATGGCCAATAAAGCTGATTCTGATTCTGACAAACAGAGGAAAAACATGAATAAATACATAGAAAAGGATATTGAATGCAGAGTCTTGTACAAAGTGTACCGTTCAATTTCCGTAACGACAATGATAGGTGGCTGGTAGCTGGAGCACTTTCAAGGCTCCTGGTTGAATCATTAGTTCAGAAATAGCTGGTTCTTCAGTGAAAAACCAAAGTCACAAGCCTAAAGATAACACTTTTTAAAAGACTGATTATATAATCAGTTCCTCTGTCCATTTTGGAAGCAATTTGGCAACTGGTTTTGTTCCAGACTGAAAGTATGAAGCATTTTGAATTACACCTGGGTGCCGTTTGCTATCTTCCGTGCCAAACTAATCGGCAAAACATAATTTCTCAGAAACAAAACCAAAATAATCCAAACTAAGGACCATGATGTAAAGCTATCATTACGTTGTCTCAGAGAGCCTTGTGTCTCCATGATGAGGAACGTTGAAGGTATTTAAAGATCACGGCTAAAAGTCTACAGCCATGTTGTTCTAATTCATCCTAAAGCGACCATAACTCTGTGCAAAATATAATGCATGCATCTCCTTTAAAACTACGAGTGGTGACTGTGATGTATGATGACTTTGAAAAGTATCTGAATCATATGATGTGGTGAATGCCGTCCCCCGACCATAACTGTATTGAATATATATATTTCGGAGCGACCATCACCCACCACCATCATCTAAACAGCAAATGAGAGAATATCTCTTGGAAGAATGGTGTTCATCCTTAATCCTTATCATCTCTAATTTGTCATCCATCTGTATTTGTGACAAAGGATGTCACGATGTGATGGGGATTGTGCTTCGATAGTTACTTTGTGGGGCGTTAACAGGATCACATGAGAGTATCGTGGAGCCACTGCAGTGGGATGGAAACTGGGAGCGAGAGACAGATGGACTCAATAGCTATTATAAGCTTTATTTGTTATGAGAAGAGGGGATCATTTGTTGTTGTTGTTTCTGTAAGTAGAACAGGTCACAACATCATCCTTTTACAAGGACCTGACGTGACGCAACTGACTCTTGGTGTGTGTGTGTGTGTGTGTGTGTGTGTGCGCGCGCGCCCACTAGTTCTTCAGTTACACAGCAAGATCGAATTGCATCATTAGGGCTCTCTACCACACACTCTCTGTCCATCTGTCTCTCTGTCTTTCTTAGTCACCCCTGTTGCTCTCATCTCTCCCACTGTGTCTGACCGCTGCCCAGCCGCCATGTTAGTGCTCTATCCATCGGTCCAACGTTCACCGCAGCGCAGTCTGTTGTTTGACCACTGCTGACGACAGAGAGTGTTTAAAATGCAGACAGTAGTGTTGCAGCTTCCGTGTTGAGTGTTTTTCCTTGAGGAGACGGTGAAGTTTAAAGCACTGCGGCTGCCAACGTTGAAAAGTGTATGTTACGTGCAGCAAAATCCTTGACTCGTGGTGTTGTATGAATTGTTGCAGGGACGGTAACGAGGCTTAGGGAGTAATATAAAGAAGGAGGTGGTTAGCTTTCAACAACTGTTAGTTCTGGCTAAAACAAGAGAAAAGATGTCTCTCCTCTCCTCTCCTCTCGTTGCCATTTACCAAGCCCCCGTTCCTTGTGCCCGCTGGTGTTTTTGGATCTGAGAGACGCTTTCGGCTTCGTGCCACAGCCGAGAGGCATCTTCATACAATCGAGTCCTTCCAAAAGTCCTCCATCACTCATATACTCACACACGCAGGCTCACACTCCATCAAACCGTCCCACTGTCACGGGCACACATTTAATTATTCAGTCACTAATTATCTCGCGTACCCGGTTACGTAACCGAGGTTGCTTTTGTGAGCGGAGGGAAGAGGAGACTTGTAAGGAGAACTTGCCGGAAGAGCCGAGCTTTTGAGAGGATTTCATCTGGCCTCGCTGCTGATGCAACTTCTCCGGAGCATCTGAAACTGCTGGAAAGAAATGGAAATAGAGAATATCTATATCTAGTTTTAGATGAGGCTCAGTTCAGATCCACTTGTAGATACCAAAACACACAGCCATGTCTGTCTCTATTTAAATATCCCTTCATCACTGTGAATGAATGCTAGCTGGTGATGTACGCATCTCTTTTCACTTACCTCCTTTTTCGCTTCAATTTATTTTGACCCTCTGCTTTCCCTCTCCCCTTCTATCACGACTTCTCTCTCACACCCACTGTTCCTTAGTTTTTATATCTCTTTGTGTCCCCTCTCTCCTCTGGTGTCTTAATCTTCCCTTCATTCTTTTCCACCTTTACCTCCCCTCCCTCCCTCCTTCCTTCCAAAATCCTCTCCGCTCACACTGCTCTGTCTCAGTGTGAGGCCAAACAAGCTGTGAGGCTGTTTCAGTCAGCACAACTTTTGGGAAATTGTCCATTTTTAATCGGGAACTCGGCTGAAGTGCAACAGCACAAAGTGAGACTGTCAGAAGGTCTCTATTTCTGCTATTCATCATATGTCACTCCCCCTTAAAAACCCTGCCTTCGAGTGTGGCCGTCCGGAGCACCTATATACTTTTTTAAACTTTATATACTTTGGCCTGGTCGTCGGTTGACATGTCGTTCGAACTACTTAAATAAGAATACCTCAGCCTTAAGAGTCCATATAGGTCAAATAAATGAAAGACACATGCGTTTGTTTGTCTGTGATTGCATGCAAATGTCAACAAGTGCTTGTAATAGCGTCACCGTGGCATCGGTTTACCTCGGGCTAGCCCAGGGCCTGCATGGTGTGCGGGGGTGGTGGTGGGGAACATCACCTTTCACCAGCAATGGCCACAGTCCCCGTCCCTAATGTGTCTAAACCTAGCTGGGATGTGATTGAGTGCCCTGCGTGCCTCTGACATCATGGAGTTTCCACTGCTGCGCTCAACTCATCTCAGAGATAGCAGCTTTGATATTTCACACCGCATGCTCACTCGCAGGGGTTCCCCCACCCACCACCTGACCGTAGATGGACTCTGTAGAGTCGCTGTTTATGTGGTCAGGGGTCATCTGATAGCCCAAAGGTTATACCTCCAACAGTTCATGTTGTGTAGAAGTCAAGGAGCGTGACTGTCTAACTAATGAAATTACTTTACATGAACTTTAAATCTTAGCTGACATTTTTGGTGTCAGGGACGGGCTGCTGCTATATTCCAAATAAGGATGTGATTGCGCAATTTTGGCCCCATTTTTGAACAAAGTATCAATGTAAAAGTTGATAGTATGCTGGACAGCACTTTCTGGATGTAAAGCATTTTATTTAATCATTAAAGTACACTTCTTAAAGTACATATTTACTTCTTAGTACATATTTCCGAGTGGATAGTCTGCTGTAACACTATCCAAAAGCTTGTGCTATAAATGAGGTGAGCACCCACAGAGACAACCAGCTTGATGATTGACTGTAGTGTTGAATGGGGTTATTCCACTTGGAAAATTTCAGAAATATCAGCGGGTGTCGGTTCCAATTTTAAAACGTTTTTATCGTAGGAGTTCAGATGTTTGCTTTAAAATCATGTCTATTTTCAATTCCTATGACATGGACTTTATAGATTGAATGATGCACTAGATTAACCCTCCCCTATGTTGGAAAAATGCATTTTACCAGTACAATTTAGGAAAATACTTTCTCCTGTTTGGTGGCCCTTTTTCCTGGTGCTTGGTAAGCCAACTGTTTACGAGCAGCAGAGGAATGCTGCGCTATTCCAGTGGCTTACCTCTGAGGCTTCCTTTCCTGTGAGCGACTCGTGTCAAGCCTTTTTCTTGAATATCAAAGGTTTGTCAGGTCAGTCTTGCAACCTGATACCATTGTTGGACCGAGCATCTCGGGAGTCTGTGGGAAGGAGCCACTTCCATGTTTGGCCAACATTCCTCTCTGCAGTAGCAGCTGGTTTTCGTCTTCTCCTATTTTAAAAGAAACCTTGTTTGTGCAGAATTTCCTGTATGAATGGACGCAGAGACTTCACGTACAAACACATCAACTAGCAAACAGTTTACACGTCACAGCAGGTGATGGATGTTCACCACAATTTGTTTTTGCCAATTTGTTATGAGCGGTATGATACTTTATAAGACCAGGACTCAGATTTTCCATCACACATGCACACTCACACAGCCAGCAGAACGAGGTGATATGACACCTCTAACTTTAGTCTCCTTCTGTGCCGCTCTGGATAATCCAGTTAGGATGCACTATCGGGAGGTTTTAGCTGCCTTGCTTCCAGAAAAACAGACTCCTGGCTCCAGTCTGGCCTGGACCGGCCTATTATCCAGAATAAACCTTCGTCAGATAAGTGCGCGTTATACTTGCGCTGTAGGATCTCCCCATACACAGCCATAGACATAAATGCAGCACATCCTGTCAAACCTCATTTTTGGTATGTGTGTGTTTGTGTGCAGGTTAGTTGTTGAGTGTGTGTTTGTGTTTGTGTGTGGGAAGGTCAGAGGTTGCGGGGGTCACCAGCTGATGTCACTGACCCAAAATGAGAGGACTGTCCTTGATGACAGCCTGGCAACTATACTTGTCGTGACAACCCCTAGGAATGAGCTGTCATGTGTCACTTCTTCCTCAGAATCGAGGGCAATGGAAAAAGAAAACACACACGCACACACAGCTGTGTCAGCGGGGGGAACCCTTCTGAAACAATGTCTGGCATGCTTGGGGATTTGAGAGAGGAGTGCAGGAGGGATTTAACCCATTCTGGAGAGCAACAAACCCGGGCATGAAACGGGGCCACAGACCCTCATCACCTCACTCCTCTGAATGTGTGAACTGATTGTCCTTGTTTCTAATGAGGATGATGTCACCACTTTTTATGGTGTTTCTGACCCTTTGTGAGAGGAAAATAATCTTCCGTGTGCTTATAAATCATGTCCTGCTTGTCAGCCTGCCTCTCCTCGACGCAAAACGTATTTTCCAAAGCTTGCTTTTGGCATGTGTAAAGTAAGATTAAGGTTACCTAAAATAACCTCTTGAGTCCATGTAATTCAACCCGGAGACATTCTCTCATCTTCCAGCCATCCATAAAGAAAGCCGGATTTGAGTGTGGCAAGCAGCGCTGAAATATTTTCTGCCTTGTTTTGAAGCCAACGTCCAGGGATAGCCGTCACAGGACCTTCAGCACTCTGATGCCTGGAACACACACACACACACACACATACACATACAATGTGCGTGCATAAACAGCTAACACAATCTATCACTTGTCGAGTGTATTTGGCACAGGCTTGTCTTGCTGTACAATGTTTTAATTTATCTTTATTAGTTCTGTTTTCATAGTTCCTATCTGCTGCCTTTCAGTTATTATTACGAGAGTACAACATGCATGTAAGGTTTCTACATACTGCACACACGGACTCAAATGTGTCGTTTAGTGTGTGAGGCTACTAACGGTATCGGTCTCGTACACACACACACACCCACGCACAGCTTTTTAAAGGCTGGTAATTAGTCGAAGCAGTTAGGTGATAACAAGCGCCAGCCACACGTTTTCCAACAGAGGTGCCGGTGCCAACGTGCTGCCGGAAGTCACAGCCCCACCCCCTCCCATCACACTCTGCACTCTGCATCCCAGGTGGATACCCCTAAACACAGATGTACACGCACACAGACTTTCATAAGTACAAGATAACATGAGCGTTTCCAAGGCCAACAAACATGATCAAGATAGAGTGAATGTCTTCTTCATGTCCTCCTCCTACTTAGTCCGTCCCCTTTTTTATTTTGTCTGTCTTCTCCTCCTCCTCCTCCTCCTCCTCCGTCTACACAATCTATGAGTCATCTGATCCAAAGGGTGAGATGCAGCATTCAGTAGATTATTTTCATCTTGCGGCGCTACACGAGAGGCAATCTTCACGTTTCGTCCTCTTTCATCTCCCTCCTTGGCTTTCACCAACCGTCACCCGGTGACGAGCTACAAGTTGAAACCTTGTTGCTTGTCGGAGATTTCGTGCAGTCTGAGGTCATGTCAGCCCCCCCCCCGAATGCACTTTATTTGAGCGCCCATATGGTCCTCTGGAGTGGAAAGTTTCCATCTCTGCTTGCTGCTCACGATTGAACGGCAGCTTGATCAGCGTTTGTGTCTCATCAATCACAGGAGGTGGTCCCAGTCACAACAGTCTTTGCCGCCGTGATGGGAACTTGCTGTTTAATCATATGTTGTTGCAATGTTGATCACACCATCATTTACTGAAAACATATTGTGGATTTGAGTCATCAGAGACATATTGGTGTCAGCCTCCCTCTCTCTGTTCTTCCTCTGCTGTTTCCTCGTCTCTTTCCTCTCCCAACATGTCTATTTCTTTTCCTCCAGGTTGTGGAAACAGCAGCATGAGCGGTGACATGTACAGTGCCGGCTACCACTCCATCACCAACATAGACTACTCCTCTGTGTGCGTCAGTACGATGAGTGCCAGGTACAGCGGCTGCCTGGGTATGACCTGGCATCAGATGGACGTGCGCCAGCTCTCCTTTCCCGATGCGTCCTTTGACGTCGTCATAGAGAAGGCCACGCTGGACGCCATCATGGTGGGAGAGAAGACGCCTTGGGAGGTGTCCCCCCAAGCTGCCGTTTTCATTCACCAAGCACTCACAGAGGTATTGTTAAAATTCTGTGAATGAAAGGGTTGAATATTGAGTTCACAAGGTTTATTGGAAATCCTTGCCAATATTTAGTTAATTTAGCAAAAGCGCTCTCATGTTTCTGTTGGGTTCTATGTCATTGTGAAGCAAAGATACCAAACTTCAAATATCATCAATGCTAAAAGTTGCACCTTACAGTTCAGCTGTGTTGGAGAATTGAGCAGCACTTTGATAAAATCCGACAAAGTTTTATACATTTGTTTTATTCTTAATCAATTAGAAGAAACCAACAAAACATATTGAACATATAGGCCCGAATTTCCGTCATGCCTCTCCCATATTCAGGCCTGTGGTTGGGTTGGGATGGATGGGACGGTATAGACATACAGTAGTTCTTCTAAACAGGATAATCTGGTTAAAAACCAAATGCCTAGCTCCTATCAAGTCAGGTCCAGCAACTCCCACAGTCTGTTTAATGCTACAAGAGTTGGAGGATGTTTTTCTTTTGAAAGACTGGCTTTTATTTTCTTGAGGAAAGCGGCTACTTGGAACATATTCTGTATATTTGATTGTCCTCTACCAATTAGTATTGTACAAACTACAAGCGTCTTTACATGCCTATGATGATTTAAACGCTCCGCTGCAGGAGGAGTTTATCTGTAAATGACTTCTCCCTGACAGTGAAATCGGTAATAGTGGCACTTTACATTTCCACTCCATCTCCACAGCCCATCAGTTGACTTACATGAGGTCCAAGGCCTTTCAGCTGCTGGCTGCAGCACTAACCACCACTGTTCAGTGTGACAATGACAATGTTTTGGCCATTAGCCATGCTTGACCGTGACACACTAAGACAAGAGAGCACTGCTATCAACTGAAGTAGGTGACTCCCGAGCTCTGACTGTGGAAGAATTACTCATGATGTACTCACTGCCACGTTTGGAGCACTGTTTAATGAGATGTAATTCAAAGTTTAGTTTGTAATTACAGGTGTACTGTAGGCTCCATACACAGACCGAATATATAATTACAGTAAATGCATCAGTGGGAAAGGTCAGATTGTGTGAATCATTTTAATGGAGGCAGGGAGAGAGGACAAAGTGCAACCAATGTTAATGCACATGTAAACGAAAGACAAAATACAGGCCTTTTTACCTGATATTTTTAATATATACATAAATGAAAATATTAAGGTGCTTTTCAGTCGAATATTCCACTGAAATTGTTGCAGTCATTAGGCTGCCAGCATACAGCATACAGTTCATGCTGATGATTTGGATTCGGCATTAGGTGATGTAGTGTATTAAGGATACACACAGTGAGTTTTAGGGAGAAACACTAAATCTAAATGTAACTCAGAGGGGCTCCTTTAATTGAAAAGTAATTAACAGATTATTAAGTAACGTGAAGTTAGTTAGCTGCAGCTTTGTAGTGTAATGTAATTGATTGTTTATTTTAATTCTGGCCATATTTGAAGGTGTGAGAAAAATCTGTTTAAATTCACGCGTATAGGTACAAGAGGCCGACCCTTGTACTGCAGTGGATGCCAACTCCTTAAATGCAATGGACGTCTCTTTACTGACCTTGTAAGACACAAGTATAAAGCTAGCTTTTCATTCCAGCGAGGCAGCAGAGGCCCCGGGAATGAACGGAAAACGGTCAGATTTTTTATCACCTCAATTCAACTCAGGACTTAATGTTGTGAGCTTAACCAGGGACAGGCCTGACTCTCAAGGAGTAAACAAAGGCATACACTGTGCTGTATATGGGCCAAGATTTTAAGGATAAAGTCTGACAGACACACACACACACACACGCACACAAAGAAGTAGACAGTGTCCTGGGTGTTTTCCTCTAACAGAAGGAAGTATTAAAGAAGGATCGGTGAGTGTGTTTGGGGCACAGATGGGAGGATTTGACATCCCTTAAAAAGAAGTGGCGCTGAACTCACGAAGCAGCCCTGTTTGAAAGCGATTACAGAGTCGAGTTCCTTCTCAGTCACCATCACCTGCTTCCCCCTCACACCATCTCTTCTTCTCACGTATGTCTCTCACTCTGTTTTCCCCTCATTCCCACTTGTGTTTCTCTCACCTGCTCCGAGCTCAGGGCTGTGTGGAGATGGTAATGTGTGCTTGTGCCATGTTCTGTTTCTGCTGCACTGTGAGTGTCGTTCATCTCGATGTGTGCAGATACCGAGCTGAGTGTGTAATCACAGAGAAGTCGATAGCTTTCTCCGCTGGTGTATTTTCGCTCTCTCACTATAGCATATATAGTCACAGCAGTCACGACTATATGTGTGCGTTATGCAGAAATGTAGGAGGCGGGTTCAAAGCCTACTTTCATTTCTTGCAAAATAAACAACATTCTTACTTAACGAAAAAAAGAAAGGGGACAGATGAAGGGAGACGAGGGAGAGGGAGAAAGGTGAGAAGGAATGAAAGAAACTGAGGAAGCAGGAAAATCTCCTCTAGAGAATCTTTTGCTGAATTCATACACAAGAAAGGAGGGATTGAAAGGAGGAGATTGAGGAAAGGGTGAATCTGCATGACAGCACAGGCGAAAGAGAAAAAGAAAGGGGGGCAAAAAGAGAGCGACAGAAAGCTAATGAGCAGTGCACCAGCGTGAGACCGATGGGAAGAAGGTAGCAAAGGAGAGGTAGAAAAGAGGAATAGGGAGGGGAGGGTAAAGGGTGGAGCCCACTGTATTCTAAAATATGCCCTGTGAGTGTTTCCTAACGAAATAAATAGTGTTGAAGTAAAAAGCAAAGAAATATACAAGTGACAATCTAAACCACTTAAAATAAAAATATCTTATTTTACATCCGCAAAAACAAAAACAAACAAACAAATGTAGATAACACGGGACAAAGTCACAGAAGAAACAACAAATGCACCAGAATATGCAGAACTACAAAGATGTCCTCACGCAGTCATCGCTGGCGCCTGTCAAGGACAGCCTACTGTATATAGAAACATGGAACAAAAGGTGTAGCAACAAATACAGTTTTATTTTTGTTGCAAACACGCACACACAATCTCACAGTAGAGGCCGAGGTGCACTGAGGTGCGAAATTTATTTCACAGCCTGACATGCTCTGTGAATCACTTTTACTGTTGCTATGGAGACTCTTTTATTGGATATCATTTCAGACTAACACTTTTAATTGCTAACCTTTAGCCTCGTTCAAAGAGGTAGGGGCTAGTTATCTTAGTTCTGTTTAAAGAAGTAAATATGAATCAGAGGTTTAACGTGATACTTTTTTTGATGTACGTGAAGATTATCTCTTTTTTTCCACCTTCAATAAAGGTCCAGTGTCAGCTGTCGAGCAGGTGTCCCTGGTGTCTGTTGATTCTTTTTTTGCTTAAGGGCACTGAAGTGAATATTGCTGATAATGCAAGGTCTAGAATTCTAGCTACATTTACAGTTTTGGTAATTCTGCATAGTGTCAGTATATTAGTGAGAGATTTTGAATTATAGCCAAGTTTAAAACTGAGAAATAAAACATGTTGTGAAGAGAGTTGTGTTTTTTTAAGCCCAAAAGTGTCAGTTTGGTGGCAAGAAATTTGAGTCCACCACACTACAAATTATGACTGTCCATGGGGGGCCTGCTCTGTTAGATTAATTCAGACTCAATTCAGGACTTCTTGAAATCAAAATCTGTCGTTGGCCTCTTCGCATCCCTCCTCCCACGGCACCGTCAGCTCAACCAGAATGACCTACTGGTCTTTGGTTGACCACGATGCAATGGAGGGCTCTGTGCACGAACCTGTAGAAACCGCAGCCTCCTTCCCACGTAGACCCCATCTCCCAGGACCTGGCAGTTTGCAACAGATTGGGCTTCGGTCTTTGGGTTCAGAAAGGCCATGAGGTCGTCCTCGCCCAAGTGTCTACATTGTCCAGGGCTTCCAATACCGCTCCTACTTGAGCACGGGCCACAGTTGTTATTTTGACGTCACCTTGAACCCTTGTGGCGCAATCTGGACAATGCTCGACTCCAGCGCTGGTCCAGGAGCTACATCTACTGCTGCTGAAATTAGGAGGTTCACATTCGGGGCGGCTGTGACCCAGGAGATAGAGCGGGTCATCCTCTAATCGGGAGATTGGAGGTTCGATCCCTGGCTCCTCCAGTCAGCATGTCGGAAGTGTCCTTGGACAAGATACCGGAGCCCAAATTGCTCCCAAAGGTTGTGCCGTCGGTGTGTTTGAAATGAGCATTATAATAGATCTTGATGAGCAGGTGGCAACTTGTATGGCAGCCTCTTCCATCGGTGCATACATGTGTTTGAACGGGGTAAATGTTGGCATGTAGTATTCAGTGCTTTGAGATTGTGGTAACCAAAGGCGAACTCTCTTGGGGGTGTTCTCTGGTGTTGAGGTGGCTTAAGTACCAAGAGATCTTGCTCCCTGGTTGGAGTTCTCCTTTGTCTCACCGGGTGCAATAGTCATATTTTTTATTTTTTGTTTTCTGTCCCAGTTGGCAAGCGTGAGAGAAACATGTCGTCCTCTTGAGTGTTGAAAACTGAGATAAGAGAATTTACAAAGTGAGATATTTGGTGATTCAATCCTAAGGTATCCCCACCTCCAATGGTCTAATGTAATGTATTGGAAAACTCTGTGTACCCACCTACACATCATGGTGGTGAGGCTCATGTCATGACATCACCGTTAGCTGGTTTAATGCGTACAGTGAGAAACATTCATTGACATTGATTGGCTGTCCCTGGCTCCTGCTGTGGAGAGTCCTCCCGTGCTCCATTACCGGGAAGCTTGGATGCCTGCCGGGAAGACGGCCCCAGGGGAACATTCATATTAGGACACACACACACATACATACATGGCATAACAGTCACACACACACACAAACACACACACACAGCTCAAGTCTTATTTCTCAGAGTTTCTGAAACATTTTCCAGTAATGCTCGCATAACATTTAACACACTGTGTATATTCCTGTGTGTGTGTGTGTGTGTGTGTGTGTGTGTGTGTGTGTGTGTGTGTGTGTGTGTGTGTGTGTGTGTGTGTGTGTGTGTGTGTGTGTGTGTGTGTGTGTGTGTGTGTGTGTGTGTGTGTGTGTGTGTTTCTGTCTGTCTTGATGTTGGCATGTTTTCATTTCTGTTTGAACCTTTTGTTCCAGGATAAAGTGGATTACACCAATCCACTTTATTTGTCTCTCTCCCTCTTTCACTTTTCACACTCTCCCTTGTCTGCCTCACCCCGTTCCATGTTCTTGTAAAATGTGAAGCTTGAATAGAGGATGGAAAATAAAGTGCAATTTGTAGGCTTAACTTAAAACCTGACATTATTCAGTACAATCAGGATTTCGGAGATTCTGCCAATTTCAGATATCAGGCATACATGTGAATATTGGGCTCCACTTTCTTGGCATTTGAAAAGGTCCTCTGATCCTGAACTTTGTAACTGTCTACATTAAAACAGACTGTTAGGGTGTTTATTTCGTCCACATGACATGTTTTGGTGCCAAGTCACTTTCAAACGCTCTGTTTGCCACTTTGCGCCGGTGCAGTGAGAGAGAAAAGGCACTGATTCCATTAGTGGCTATGCTTCAACTGTTCAACAGACTAAGACAGCCGACCAAAAGCTGACATGTCATATATTCATCAGAACATCTGACGGCCAGTCGGGAGCAGTTGATCGGTCCGTGATTGGTCCTTGCTTCCACTTGTGCACTGCGTGGCGCACAACACCAGACGAAGTTGAAATTTGGTCCGACTCCAAAGTGAGTCGTGTGGCTCAAAAAATTGGGTCAGAAACGGGCTCAAATCGTACAGCGTATGCCCAGCTTTATTGGATAAAGATTCATTTGGATTCTGTAGGTCTATGGAAGTTTAGGAAGTAAGAAGTTATTAGTCCCAGAAGCCCAAGTGATGGGGTCAGTGCACAAGTCAACTTAAAAACCTGATTAATGTCCACCGTAGCAGCTGAAGTATATTCTTTACATTACTGCTTGTGTGTTTGTGTTTATCTACAAGCCATGTTTTTTGCATATGCACATATACATGCTGTTGTATTCTTTTTATGCTAATGCATGTGCATCCCCAGACTGCAAATTTGTGTGTGTGTTTTTCATACCTGCAGGCTGCTTTGCAGGTGTGTGTGTGTGTGTGTGTGTGTGTGTGTGTGTGTGTGTGTGTGTGTGTTTGTCATTCATGCATGCTTTTGTGAGTATTTCTGCATCATTTCGTGTGCATACCATGAATTGTGTGCGTGCGTGCGTGAGGGTTAGGGTGCTAGCCCTGTCCTCTCCAGCTCCTGCAGTGGAGCACACGTGAGGAAGAGAGAGTGTGGGTGATTGCAATTCTGGTTGCGCATGTGTATAGATGTGAGGATGAAAGACGGGGTGTGCGAGTGCGCTTGTCTATGCTGGCGGAGCAACTTTTTATTTCTGTCTTTTTTTTTCAAGTGCATTTGCTTCTTGTGGTGCTTGTCTTCCACATGCTTGTGTGTGGGTTTACAAAATGTCTGTGTGTGTGTGTGTGTGCGTGCATAATCCCAGCACTGCATCTATATGTGTCCTTACATGTGTTTTTTTGTGTACATGTAGTATGTGATCGTGTGGATGTGTGTCAGGGGACGGACTGGTGAGCCGAGGCCTACCGGCTCTCCAGAGATTTTCACTCAGCTCAGGCATAATTCTCTGCACATGCTCAGTCATACACACGCTCGCCACTCACATTGGCAGATGGTCTGCCCCACACGTACAAATACACACCGACACAACCATCAAAACAACACATACATTCGCTATATGATATACATATTTAGAATATGCTATAGTGTATATTAATATCACAGCTCTTAAAGTAGAACCTGGAAATTTAAGTATAGTTCAGACGTTTTTTTCTTCTATTCGCCATGTTTGAAATGATATTTCACTGTGTGAAATGGATTTGAGAGACAAACACAGATGTACTTGTGGTCTGAGCCTGAGGATCATGATATATATTTGATATATGTGTATATTCGTCACATTCAATAAAACCGTTTTCTCATTTACTGCCCTCCCTTTGTACAGATTTTCTACATATTCCCTCTCTTGTGTCCCAATTTAATCCAACGCCTCCTTTGTACTTTTCACCTCGCGCTCGCTCTTTATATCTCTGGATACTTTTGTTAATCCAGCGTTAAGGTTCGTCCCAGCTGTGACTAGGGAAGCCCCCGGAGCCAGACACAATCCCTCTGTTCACTTTTACCCCCCCCCCCCTCACTCTCTCAAACTCGCACACAAAGATTGTTTCAAGTTTACTGTCTGCTCGGATATAACGTCTCCTGTAATGTGCTGACATGGGTTGGCAGATGCAACTGTATTAAACATGAGTCTTTACTAAATCTCATAAATGTGACTGCATGCTTGAACGCACAGATCTCATGCATTAATACTTACTTGATGCATTGAGACACCCACACACACAGTATTGGTTGTAATTTATTGTGTTGCTGATTGCAGTATTGCTTTGGGAAACATTGTGTGGCCCCTCTTTTCACAAGACATACTGTACAATATAATCTGTGCTCAGGACAGAGATTATAATCTATAAGAACTGCCCTTTAGAAAATGGTGGTACGTATGTGCACAAAAGGAGAATGTTTAAAGAGTCGGAGAACCGACAACACAACGTAGTAGAATTGGAGGAAAAAACTGAGGAATATGGCAGAGCAGGCTGGTTGAATATATATTTACATGAAAATAAAGGTATTATTTTGCTACAATAAGAAATGAACTACATTTTTAACACACAAGTAAAGAAACGCATAAGACAGAACATACCTCACCACTGCAAGGAGCCAGTCAGAGTAAACATGTGACATGTGCACGCACACTCAAACACACACACACACACACACACACAGAATGTCCTTCCCAGCTCACCGTTGCCTAGACGACTGGTACAGACTACAGAGCACTGTTCCTATGGAAACAATAGATGCCTAAAGGAGGAAGATCGTTAATTGGAATAAGAGAATATAGGAGAGAGGGATGATGGAGATCAGAGACTGGAGACAGGAAGAGAGGTAGAGGGCAGGATAATGAGGGAGAAGGTGTCGCTCAGCAGAGCTGTGGACACTTAACACCTGAAAATAGATTATTACCAGAGAGTATTACAGTGATTTTACTGTCAGTTCATCCTTTTCACTTCATCTTTCTGATGATTTACTGTGCATTTGTTTGACACACGGTAAGCACAACCTGGTAGGGAGGGGGAATCCACATCTTAGTAAATGTGTGGAAAATCCTTGTATCAAGCAAATCTCCCAGGAGTGTGTGTGTGTGTGTTTTTATATTCCTGAGCTTATTATACGGTATCATTGTTAGCCAGTCCGTATACTGAAGTGGTTCCCTACCTTTTCTGTCCAACGTACCTCCGTGTTCCTGTCAGATGAGTTCAAGTACCCCTTCATCAACACGACACACCATTTCCTTTGTGTGTTCTTTTGAACTGATTGTAAGCTGAATATTATTTTACACTATTAATTATGTAAAAGTAGATGCTGTTACAACCTATTCTGTCATACAAGACATAGTCAATGTTGTTGAAGCTGAGTCTCTTTTTCTCTTTTTGTTTAAGTTTGCATTCTTACAACTGCTCTGTTTATCCATCAGCTATCTTTTTCCATTTCTCTGATCAAAATACGAGGCAGTGACCAGCATCTTCCTTGTGTCTTCACTGGCATCCTGTTGTTTTTACACTTCAGGTATTTGTACTGATAAAATAAACAGGAGAATGTGTTTATTAGAGGTGCTGATACTCCAGATGTCCTCTGGACAGAGCCAGGCTAGCTGTATCCTCATGTTTCCAGTCTTTGTGCAAAGCTAAGCTAACTGGCTGCTGGCAAATGTGAGAGTTAACAGTATATGCCTCCTAAAGGTGCTAACTATTGTAGCGCTGTTATTCTACATCTTAAGCTGTTCCCTGTAGGACAGAGTCGTGCATCTCTGTTGTTTGTGTGACCCGGCCTTCTATAGTGTTCCTTTATTATTATTCCTGAGTTTAAGAAGTATTAACAACAGTGGCACACATGCTGTAGACATGCGCAACTGAGTGCAATCACAGAGAGCCATACGCATTTCCACTTACATCTCTGTTTCTGTTTTACAGCCAAGGCAGCCAAACACAACCTTTGTATTATTTATACAGAGTGTTTCATTCCTCAGTTGGCTGCAGTGTCTGGATCTTCTCCGATAGGATGCACTCTTCCTCTCCCTCTCTGCCTCCGTCCGTATCTTTCCTCTTTTGTTCTTCGATCACAGAGTGTTAGAATGCAGGAGAATCGATACAGACACTTTTCTCTCATTAAGGCCTTTCATAGGCAGAGAGGAGGGCGGGAGGAAGAGGAGGCTCGACTGCAATGCTTTGTGTTCGCTGTTTCGGTCTCCTGTCGAAAGTTAATATTCCGATTGAGGAGAGTTTAGGAGGCTGGGTTTGTTTTGCATTGATTCAATGATCGTGTTTGTCTCCAGTTTCACATTATGGAGAATGGATTCTGTCTTTCTGTTGCACATGAAAAGATGAAGGAATCATGCAAACATACAGGCTTATGTTCACGAGAGAGCTATTTCTCCAGAGTTGATGGTGTGGGCAATGGGGAGGAAAACATCAGTCTAACATAACGGGGTCGACCACAGACCTGCTTTTTCTTTACATTGCACGTGTGTTTGGATATCTGGGGAATCCGATATATGAGAGGCATCATTGTGCATGTATCAGAAAGAAACTGTTTGTTTGTGCGTCTGCGCATCGGCATGTGCATTTCATAGATAGGACCCAGCCAACTGTGAAAACGGCCTTTCTCCACACAGCAAGTGTTGTGGAATATTTCTTATGACTAGTCGGGAGAAGAAAGTTGAGGTTTTCTATCAATATAAAGTAAAACAGTTTTGATGAACGATCAAGGTTTGTAAAGTCAATTTATTTGCTTGCAAGCAAAGAGAACAGTCTCACAGACACATTGCAGTGATCTGGGAGAGTGATCTACCCAACAGTCAGAATGCATGGACATTTATGCTCAGACAGCTTCCTGTTATCTGCTTAGCTAACAAGAATACACAAAGAACACAATAAAAGGCAGGTCATCCTTCGAGCCTTAGTATACTTCATTTAAGACAGTCAGGAAGATGCTTTATCTCCTGTTTGCAAATCCCTTTGTTCACAGTTTGCCTTACAATAGAGAGTTTAAACACACAGCAGATGCTTCCTTTGAAGCCACTGTGACACTGTTAAAATGACCATTGCAGAGACAGAATAGACATTCTTTACCCTCACACATCATATCTGCATGCAAAGGTTTACGCCTTTACAACTTCAGATAACGCGTCTGCAAAGGAAGTCAAAAGTATTTCAAACAGAGGATCTCTGTTAATCAAGGCCTCTCTGTGTCTCTGTCTTACGAAGAAGAAAGAAACAGTGCACAATGATAACAGATAACAAGACACCTGGATACTAAACTAATTAAAGTAATCTACTGAAACTACAGTTTGGTGTCTGCACTTTTAGGACTTACATTCCTTAAACCTGTACATGAGACTATGACATATTTTCCCATTACACAAGTCAATCAAGTCTGCAGTTGGGTCATTTTCTTTCCTCTGCTGCCTTCTGTTTTTCTTCTCTCTCCTCTCCCCGAACCTTTCAATGTCCACTGAGCGCTCGGGTCGATGGCTCATCCTCGTGATCTTCTATCTGCCCGTCCTCCAGTCCCACAGCGGACACACACAGAAGACTCGTAAGAAACTGATTTATTCTTTGCTGGCAGAGATCCACACAAGATGATGCTGGTTCCATCTCAAGTGACCAAAATGACCTCCTCATTTTTGAACTAATTGAACAGAGCAGACAACTAAATGTAACAGCTATTTGCTGCTTAAAGGAGTGGTTGAAGCGGGGGAAAGATCGTTGATTTGGACTCCTGAGGTTTGACTTGTTTCCTGCAGGTACAAACAGATCATGTAACTCACCAATTGTCAGCTCTGGAGTCCTTTCAGGCACCGCTTTGAAGAGACCTTGGAGAAAGCTTCTGCAAGCTCTGATCACTTTGTAAAAATTAGAATTTGGTTTGTAGTGTTCCTAGTATTACATATATCCAGTTATAACAGGTGTGTTGTTTTTCGCAACTTGGTTAAAGGTGCTAAATTTCAAATTCAGAGCGCACCTACTGTGTCCATATGGCTCTCAGCATGGCGACGGCTCAGCCAGCTATCAGTGCTGACAAAGTTGACAGAGCTAACACTGTTTATCTGAGGCGGATCCGGAGGGTGGGTGCTATATTAAAGGTGCAATATACTGGATTCAGAGCATTAATATAGCAGCAAACAACAATTTGCTTTGTGAAGATATAGTGGAGTCATGTCTAACTGAGCCGAGAATGAAGCCGCTCTGTGTGTGTCGTTATCAGAGCTTCTCCTTGCTTTGTTGACATAGCCGTGCTGGCCGTGCATGCTTTTAGTGCGTGTTCATGCATGTGAGCATCCCCCCCACTGGCAGGCAACTGCACTGCTCTCATATGGCGGTTACAGCTGATAACGCCGTCCCAACCGATGGCGGCGGCGTGGAAGCTTAGCACCCACCCACCCGGTACCCCTTTAAGTAAACACAGTCAGCTCAGTCAGCATTTTTGCCATAGTTAGCGCTGTCATAGTCCACGTACAAGAAAAAGAAGGACAGCGAACAGGAAACATACTTAGAACAAAAGAGTAAAGAACTACAGAACATCAACGCAAATAATCCCACAACACAAAGTCAAAATGAATTACGGAATTACAAATTACAACTGAATGAACACACAAACAAAAAAACTCAATTCCTCATACACAGACTAAGACACGAACATTTCGAATACAGTAATACATCTGGTAAATACCTGGCCTACCAAATCAAGCGAAACAAAGCAAAAACAACAATGTCAACGATCGTGAACTCAGCAGGGAAGATCGTGCAGAAACCTGATGAAATAAATAAGACCTTCCAAGATTTTGACACCAATTTATACTCATCAAAACATAAACCAATCCAAGAAGACATCGACACATTTCTAAGCAATATTGATTTACCTCAACTTAATGAAGACCAAGCCAATGCACTTGAGAATCCATTTACAGTAACAGAATTCCACAATGCACTCAGACTCAACTGAGTTCTGTAAACACTTTTAGAATTCTTTATTCACAAATCAAATCTTCCAATTGACATGAATGCTGCTACAATGTCTTTTACTAAACCCCCCTCGAAAAAATGAATAAATATATATATATATATATATATATATATATATATATATATATATATATATATACTGTTGATCCATAATCTTTCAAGCCTTCTGCACCACTTTTTGTCTTTAATCCTATCTCCTCCTCTTCCCTCTCTTTTTCCCATCCCTCTCATCATTGCTGTGTGCTAGACACCCTCTCCACTTCAGGCCAGTGTGTGCTGCCAGATGTGCAGGGCTCCCACTGCTAAACAGCTGGCCGGTAGTGCTAAAGACACGCACAGACATGCACACACCTACATGCATGTGGACGCGCATAAAAACATCATGCATGTTTCGGCATACAGACACAGGTGTAACCCTGTGGCCTCCAGTGTCACAGCTCCAGATTTATAGATAGATTTATTATAGATATATAATATAAATGTCTTTGCGTTAGGCTGCGCGGTGTCACACTAAACTGCTTTTTGACAACCTCCAGATAATTCTACATTTATTTAACTGACACCTCCCATGCTGGAAGAAGCGTGACTATCTGACAGTGACTTATGCATCCGCAACACAGTAGCTGCCAGCAGCTGTCTACAGGCTTTTTTGGCACACTGCACACACAATATTGTGTATTTACATGTGTAAATCAAGTCCAAGGAATGTCCTAATGTCTGCCATTACTCTGGTGTAAAAAGCTTTAGAAAATCTAAGGAACAAAACATGTATTTGCCATTTAATGTATTTGTATATTAAGCATTAAATTGCACATTTTAAATGACTTTATTGTATTGCAAGGCCTCATTAACTCTAAAAGTTATTTCATGTACAGAGTGTCTCCTTTTTCAGATGGCTGACTTACGTTTGAACCTCGTACAATTACATCGGCTTCACCGATGCCTCGTCACAAGTTCCTGAAGAAAACCATTTTTCTTCAAAATGATTTGCCGCTATTGATGCAGATACAAATTTGAAATCACACTGCCATCACATCACAAACCTAGATCGTCAACATTAGCTTACATATGACCAAACAGGCAGGTGGAAAGATGTCAGTTTGCTACAAACAGAGACTTTCAGTATCAATCAAGCTTTTGCTTGCTGTTTTTTTTTTAGGGGGGTAGTTTTATGTCTCATTGGACAGAAGTGGAGTTATGTAATACTCCCAATCAGTTAATTAAATCGCCTCCTTCAGTTTTGTCAGACTGAAGTCATTGCAAACCTTTTATCCAGTCGTCCAAAGAAACCGTAATGCCGGAGAGGCAACAGCAGAGCACAGTTTGCCTCATCTCTCGTCCTCTCTTGGTTTGACCATCAGATGTTTTGCTCATCTCTCCTTTTTGCTACCTGCTTAACTCTGTTCCTTTCCCCCCGTCAGTGGTTCTGAAGGGATGTTGTGATGTAAAACGTGTATATTTCCAGTATAGTGAAATGTGCATCTTAATTGTAAGGCGGGACTGAAACATTTCATCGTAAAGTATAAAAACGGATAAACAGAACCAAACTGTAAATGTTTCCCAGTTGGTAAAATACTCTGATTTGCTAAGTTCTGATACTAAACATCCTTCGTCGAACCTTTTATTTGATTGTTCTTTGTGATTAGCAGAGAGAGGTATAGAAAACGTTCAGCTAGCAGGCTTCTCATTTTAAATCACTGCTGTTGCCAGTTAAATTGACTGATCCCAAACAAGATATAGTCCTGCACAAAACCCCCTGTAAATATCAAAATGTCGTCTATTTTTTTAAAGTTGTATCTCCAGGTTGTAACATTAATTAGGCTACCACTAAATACTGTAGTGTTCGACAAGATATTGAAATGAATTCAGATTCAATACTGGATTCAGATTTGCTAAAATGCCATTAAACCCGAACCCTGCATGTGGATCAATGCTCATTGGGAAAACACATACACGTATATACTCTAAAAACAACACCTATTAAAATTATCTTTGCATATGAAGTTAATAAATCACTTCCTGTTTACACATGTTTTCTTTCAGCTTTATTCACATTCCACACACTTGTGTTTGTGTCACAGCCATAATGTAAAAGGTCCGACTGAACTCCCCGGTGCAGTTTGTAAGAGCGATTGAGTGAATAAGTGTGCATCTGAATGTGTGTGTGTGTGTGTGTGTGTATCCGTCTGTCCTCTGGTGCTCCCTGCCAGTTGCTGCCCATATTGTCTGTCACTGGCTGTAGTACACAACATGCTCCAAAGCTCTCTATGTGACAGCAGTTAAATAGACGAACTCAGCAGGCTGCAGTCCAACTTCAGCCAGGGAGAGATTAGAGAGCGAGATGGAGATGAGGAGGAGGGGGTGGTGCGTGCGCAGGAAGACGTTACGGGAAATCAGATGTAGTCCAAAGGCTGGTCGGTCTGTCATTTCTGGGAAACTGCCTTTTATCCGGACATCTGCAAATGTTTGTGTTAGGCTTGTGTGAACCTGCCGCCAGCGAGCGCTGCCTACTTGTTATTTTCTTAGTAACAAACAAATTAAGCTGTTTGCCACTTCCCTCTCTTTACACATATTATTTGTGATTGAGTCTGTTTGTGTGTTTGCTACATGGTCAATTGCTGTTGTCTTGAGAAGGTGATTTATATAACCTACAGTGAATTGACACACGTGCAGTCACACACTCTTGTTTCTTTTTTTATTCCCTCTGTTGACCATAAATCATCATCAGCACTACATGCATGACAGGAACGCTTAGCGTCTCACCTACACTGGTATATCTTATATAAACAATGAGGAGGGCTCAAAATGTCCTTGTTCTGAATCTCAAAAATGAAGATTGTTCCTCAAAAGATGAGAGGAGTAGAACAGAGACACACAGAGAGAGAGAGACAGAGAGCGTAACTCTGTGTTTGGCTGTAGTGGCAGCCATCAGCCATCACAGTGGTTATGTAATGTTTGCTGTACAAGGCCAACGGACGAGTGAGATGAATGTAAATGACGCTGCTTCCTCCTTTCACCGATGTGGAATCAGGTTCACTATCACTCGAATCCCCCAAAAACCAGAGTAATAAACCATCCAGCCCTGGACAGGAGAGATGTATAGGTTACAGTGAATTGTGCCTTGAAGTCATGGTGGCTAGCGAGTTGTTTTGATGCTTGGATAATACTCTCATTTGAGCCCCTCCACTTTTCACTTACTTTCTATCCATTTCTGCCTCTCTCCCCTCACCTCCCTCTGCCTCTCTCCCCTCCCTCTCTCCCCTCACCTCCCTCTGCCTCTCTCCCCTCCCCTCCCTCTGCCTCTCTCCCCTCACCTCCCTCTGCCTCTCTCCCCTCACCTCCCTCTGCCTCTCTCCCCTCCCCTCCCTCTGCCTCTCTCCCCTCACCTCCCTCTGCCTCTCTCCCCTCACCTCCCTCTGCCTCTCTCCCCTCACCTCCCTCTGCCTCTCTCCTCTCACCTCCCTCTGCCTCTCTCCCCTCCCTCTCTCCCCTCACCTCCCTCTGCCTCTCTCCCCTCCCCTCCCTCTGCCTCTCTCCTCTCACCTCCCTCTGCCTCTCTCCCCTCACCTCCCTCTGCCTCTCTCCCCTCACCTCCCTCTGCCTCTCCCCTCACCTCCCTCTGCCTCTCTCCCCTCACCTCTCTCTGCCTCTCTCCCCTCACCTCCCTCTGCCTCTCTCCCCTCACCTCCCTCTGCCTCTCTCCCCTCACCTCCCTCTGCCTCTCTCCCCTCACCTCCCTCTGCCTCTCTCCCCTCCCTCTCTCCCCTCACCTCCCTCTGCCTCTCTCCCCTCCCTCTCTCCCCTCACCTCCCTCTGCCTCTCTCCCCTCCCCTCCCTCTCTCCCCTCACCTCCCTCTGCCTCTCTCCCCTCACCTCCCTCTGCCTCTCTCCCCTCACCTCCCTCTGCCTCTCTCCCCTCACCTCCCTCTTCCCCTCACCTCCCTCTGCCTCTCTCCCCTCACCTCCCTCTGCCTCTCTCCCCTCCCCTCCCTCTCTCCCCTCACCTCCCTCTGCCTCTCCCCTCACCTCCCTCTTCCCCTCACCTCCCTCTGCCTCTCTCCCCTCACCTCCCTCTGCCTCTCTCCCCTCCCCTCCCTCTCTCCCCTCACCTCCCTCTGCCTCTCCCCTCACCTCCCTCTGCCTCTCTCCCCTCACCTCCCTCTCCCTCTCTCCCCTCACCTCCCTCTCCCTCTCTCCCCTCCCCTCCCTCTGCCTCTCTCCCCTCACCTCCCTCTCTCCCCTCACCTCCCTCTGCCTCTCTCCCCTCACCTCCCTCTGCCTCTCCCCTCACCTCCCTCTGCCTCTCTCCCCTCACCTCCCTCTGCCTCTCCCCTCCCCTCCCTCTGCCTCTCTCCCCTCACCTCCCTCTCTCCCCTCACCTCCCTCTGCCTCTCTCCCCTCACCTCCCTCTGCCTCTCCCCTCACCTCCCTCTGCCTCTCTCCCCTCACCTCCCTCTGCCTCTCTCCCCTCACCTCCCTCTGCCTCTCCCCTCACCTCCCTCTGCCTCTCTCCCCTCACCTCCCTCTCCCTCTCTCCCCTCACCTCCCTCTCCCTCTCTCCCCTCCCCTCCCTCTGCCTCTCTCCCCTCACCTCCCTCTCTCCCCTCACCTCCCTCTGCCTCTCTCCCCTCACCTCCCTCTGCCTCTCCCCTCACCTCCCTCTGCCTCTCCGGCAACAAAATCTCCGACTCCCGAGTCTGTTCCGGGGCCTGTTTCCATAGCAACAGGTTACCATGGAAACTAGGTGACAGTGCAGTGCTTTCCATCGTGCCATCGCCGGGCGAGAGGTGTTTCGGAAAAAGGGAAAGTTTGTCCGCCTTCTGTTTACCGAACATCGAGATGAAACTGCGGGGTTTGATGTTACACTTTTAACGTGCATTTTAATTAAACCTCCAGAGAAAGTGTTATTATGTTGATAAGTGATGTTGACATTCGTGCAATTTTGAATAAACTTTGACAGAATATTTGAGTAATTTTTAAACATCCATCTTCATCCAACCAATATTCAAAGGAAGAGTAAATCTTGAGATGTGGAGGTTTTTATCAGTCAATCAGGGTACTTTTAAGATTCCTGAATCTCCGTTAATACAGTGTTTGAAACAATTAAATCCATGTCCGTTGTGTTCACCTGACATTTGTCCAATACATCAAATCAAATGTTGACCCACTTGCAGAATTCCAATGTGTCCATCCATAATCTGTGATATTTCCCTTTTCTCTACTCTCTTTCTCTCTTCTATCCTAAAAAAATCTTCAACTGCATGTCTCTCTGAGCCTCTGCGTAGTGTACAGAGCGACATCCAAGGGCTTGAAATAACTGTACCACTTGCCAAATGATGCAATTATACAAAAAATTGGACTTGGCTTTTATGTCGCTTTAGATTTAGAAATAGACGGGAGGAAAGAGATAACAGCAGGGCGTTTTGGTAGACAAAGCTACTCACGTGTAGAGGGAGGGAGGGCAGGGGGGTATGTTTTCCTGTCTTACATGTTCAGAACCGTTCTAATGCTCCACAGTGCCTCCACTTTGGAACCACTGTATGTGGTCATTTTGCTCTGACATGTACAGTATGGATATTAAAATTACAGCCCGGCCGTGTGAGCGTCCCTGTCTGCTGTGGGTTTTGTTTGTAGCCAGATTATTGTTCCAATATTTAATTATGAAAAACAACAGCCTGGGGCCGCGTTGGATTTTCACAAAACAATCACAGCTTCTTGAATCCAAGTTGCTTCATCCAGTCCTCGATCAGACGGAGAGAGCGATGAAGAGACAGACAGAGGGGCTGGAAAGAAGGAAAAAAAGAAGAGTGACGGATAAGCAGAGCACAAACAAACAGAAGGTGCGACAGTGCGATGGAGAGACCGTGTTACGCCTGCTGCTGAGGTGGCATCAGCTCCTGCTACTACCAAACTGTTTTCTTGCGCTATCACGCAACAATGAGCTGCACCGATGTGCACAAACGAGTCGGCTGCATCATAACTGCAAATTGAAGCTTGTATAGCATGGAAAGTTTGATAATCTTTTCCCCAGTCGAAGCAGTACTTTATATCAGAGGGTGGTGGGTGTGAGGGACCTAAGTGGGCGAGCTTCAGCCCGCCCCTCTTCTGCTCTACAGCCGACCTGGTTTGAGGCACGTGAAGAGACGCTGCTGTAGCAGTCTACAAACTGCACGTTCTGCCTGCAGGATCCGCTGCTGCCACAGAAATAGCTCCAAAAATAATAGCAACAGTTCAGCAGTACTCGGCACCATTGAGGGCACTATTGAGTGTCTGTTGAATTGAATGTGACATTTTAAGGTTGGACAAAGCAGCTCAGTGAGCATTGGATTCTTTGTTGTGGTTACTCGCTGGATGGGCCAGAAACAGTCACAAGGAATGAGGTGGATTCAATTTTTCCAGGCATTTTCAGGCGCTCAGTTTGTAGGCTGTTGATGATTTTTCGAGCTTTGATGTGCAGTGTTACTCTCCAGCTTTGATGCCGGTGGCAAGATGCAAAGGGATTTGTTCAGTCCCCTTTGGGATTAGCTCTGGGAAAAGCACTCTTGATGTTGTTTGTCATTACTGTCCATAGAAATCATGCTAGCATGCAATGGTGGAAATATGCAGTCAATTATACTAAAGGCATATCAGATACATGCTACTTACATCAGAATCTGATTTTAAATTCTATTTGATGTTCTTTGCATGCGACTTTGCATGTGTTAGTCTATTAACTGTAATGTATGTATACTTTCCATTACTACTAACCATTAGATCATAGGTTTACATACCCCAATTAATATTTTTGGGATTTTATCACTATGCCACACATGTTTATATGCATCCTCTCAAGTACAGAGGAGCTGGATACAAGTTAAGGGAAGTAACTCAATGGGAATTCTCCAGTTACTAGAAACATATCACACAGTTTGTTCTTGTTTTGCTCCGACTGAGAGTTCACAAAGTTACATAAGTTATCAAAAATGTAGCTCGAGTACTGATGTGTCTGGTTCAATTGCCCTTGATGAGAGTTTTCAGTATTTTTAAGCGTGTCCATTTTGACTAATGGGTCATTCTAACTTGTGTTGCAGAGATTCAAGAAACAAAACACATCCATTGGAGAAACGATATGTATTGGAGAAAGCGGCGTGAGCCATATTTCCTGACCAAAATAATCATAGAAATTAGCCCGATGGATTAGCTATTATATATATATATATATATATATATATATATACCTAACTGCATAGGGATCTGCTGCGGAGGCTTGAAGGCTAACCAAACCAGCTGCGTATTAATCTGCACAGCCCACATTTTGTTTAAATGTTAGTTGTTGTTGTTTTAGCATGTGAGGATACGAGACTGCATTCAGCAGCAGCTCCGTCTACTTTGCAGAGTACTGTGGAAGCCATTTAACCATTGTGCTATGTGTGGTACTTTTGGTTGTGTATATATAGATCCTGATGCTGCAGTACAACAGACAGGGAATTCCTCTGGCTGTTAAATATGTATAAAAGCCTCATTGGCGGTGACTCAGTCCCACTCCAGTCACTTCAACATCAACTCCTACGGTCACTGCTGCTTTACGCTCACTGCGGGAGCCCAGTCCAACCAGGTGGAAGTAGAAAAACACCGTCAGTCAGCGTGGGGCATCCCAGCCTGCCCTGCTCAATGCCTCTCAGCTCGATTTCATCCATCTTGATCACATGAGATCAATATCATTCCTGATGTATTTAATGACGCCAGCAAGGTGTGGTTGAGCAGCAGCTGTCCAGACTACTGTACTGTAGGTTTCGCCTTTCCAGGAGAGTCATCAGAGGCGTCAGAGTGGAGCCAAGTCTCCTTTGGAGCCTTCCAACTTCCAGTAAATGTTGCGTACCTCGGGGCAGACTCTGTTCAGACTCCCTCGTTGACCAGATGCCAGGAAAGTACATTTTGCATCAACAGCTTTGTTGACAGAGAGTACCTTTTAATTGTTTCATTCATTAAATAGAGTTGCTGGCTATTGCATTGGGAGTGTTCATTTGCTGCTACTTTCTATGGCCTGGAGGTAAGTGTGTTGTGGTCTGACATTGGGCAGATTTTTGATATTTATCAGTTTAGCGTGAGGAAAACGAATATGCACCTGCACACCCACACAGATGTCTTTGACTACTCAGAGTGGGAGGAGCTCTGTTGAGAATTACACGTCACTCTATGCGCCAATATAAATGATAATGAAATAAGTTGTCCTGCCCTAACAGGCAATTGAGGTGTCCAGTAAGCCCAGTAAAGAATACATCTCTTTTTATAGCTTGTAGTCTGCACTTCCAACTAGCATTTTCTGCCCCTCTCGTGCTCTGTAGTCCCCACTGCTTTAATGTGGATCCAGTTCCTCCTCCCCCTCCCTCACATACAGTACGGTCACACTACACTGGGCTCGAACCCATCACTTGTTCCCCTGAGTCTGCAGCTCTGACTGCGAAGGCTCTAACACTTGCTGTATAATGAGACCGTAGAAGCACAGTTAAAGAGCAGTTTGATGATCTAGTATTTAATGAGTCTCGGCCTGGTTTTGTGTGAAGAGCAAGAGCTGCTTTATCATTTTTGGCAGTATAACTGGAAAGGACAAGAGTGCTGTCTTACTGCACATCGGCACAGAGTTGGGAGTTAATTGAAGTGTTACCCGGATAAGGAGGCAATTCTAAGATTTGAACGCCCCGTTTCATCGGCTCTTGTACAGGCCGGGAGTTAGGGGACATATTCTGTCATGTGTAAACCTTTTAACGGATCAAACCTGTGACTGGTTGTCTTAGCCCATTTGATTCAACCCATGTGTACTTCACATTGCTGCTACTGTTGTGTGTTAAGGTTTTGAGTCTATCCCCCCCCCCCCCCCCCCTCCAGGCAATCAGTGCTTTCCTTTAATTTGCGTGCAGCGTTAAAATCAATTCACACTCTTGAAACTTGCTTGAGTTGTGAAAACCATCCGTCAAGTCTGCAACGTTTGTGACAAAATGACATTATCGTTCCCGTGACCCAGCAGAAGCTTTTAAACAAAAACAGTCATCCTTGCAAACACGATCGACACCGGTGTAGTTGAGGATATACAGTCTGTCATCAAGCACTGTTGAAATATTAATATTTGACCGAGAACAAAATACAAACTGTCGTCAATCAATTCTGCCGTACAGTAAGTCCAGAAGAGACTCCATGCTGACCAATGGAAAGCGTGCAGCTTTTGACACTAATTGGCTCGTTCTGTGTTGTGGCGCCTTCACACACAGCTGCCCGCCTTGACAAATAGAGTTCCTAATATGGCTTTAAAATGTAACAAATGTAGTTCAGGAACAATCAACCGAGGCTGCAGTTATACGTTGTGTATATCAAAATCACAAATAGATGAGCCGCCTTGCTTTTTTTTGCACCCAAACTTCAAGAATAAATTAGCCGAAGTTGTTTATTATTTTATATCTTTCTTTCTTTTTTTTTTTTTTTGTCAGGTTGTTATGGAAACTGGCCCGCCCACGTCTGCAGCAGTGCTGTGCTGTACAAAAGTGTTTTCTACCTCTAATTCTCTCCACAGTCACTCAGTAAATAGTTTTACTGTTATTATTCAGCACAACTTGCACACGGCAAACAAACTGGCACTAGAAAACCATCTTGGCGATTCATGTTGTGCTCTTTGGAGCCTCCGGAGGTTTGTCATAGGAGTCGTCTGATGGGGCCACTGCAAATCTTGGTTGCACACCAAAAACAAAGCGATTGTATCTGGGTGACACCACTGTGTGTAGCCAGTACTGTATGTGAACCAGTGAAGGACGCAGTAAATGTACCAGTGTCCTCTAAACCAATAAACCAATCACGATACATTGACCTGTTACTCTTATTCTGTCCGACAAGCACCAGCTCAAATGAATCGGTTTCCCTCAGCGGGCCAGAGTGAACCTTTGCTCCCCCTCTCTTACCTCTTCAGGGGGAGACTGAGCAAAGTAAAGACAACTTACTTGCTGCACTCAGGAGTGAATGTGCCTCTCCATGATGATGGGGTGCAAGATTATTTTTTTTTTTTTGATTAGTCAAGCCAGCGAGGAAAAGCAAAGGAGAACTTTTGCTTTGTCGTAGGATGAGTCACTGAGAGGTCTCCAGTGGGGGAAGAGTCACAGAGGCAGGGAGTGCCAGAACAAAATGGAAGGTAATGACAGTAAAGGGTTTAGAAAGAACAGTTTTCAACCTGTATTACCCCACTTTCGGGTAATAGTTTGAATTTGTGACGGCCCAATAGGCAATGCTGGGTGCCAATGTAGTCAGTGCTGAGATGAAGCTCAGATGTTTCTCGTAATTTGTATTGACAAGTTCTGTACCCTACTTTAAAAAGAGGAAAATAAAGTGAGAGTAACAGAGACAACATCTCAGTTATCTTCCTCAGAGCTACCTCGGAAGTATCAAAGTGTTTCAGGCGTCAATTTTGTGTCATGTAACATTTTGTTGGTTTCAGTTTTAGTGGCTCCCCGCGCTGCTGGCCCATTGAACGGACAGGACTGTGTCAGTGTGCTTCTGGAACTTCCACCCAGCTGTCCCCCCTGCCCCATCCCACAGAATACCCCTTCAGCAGTCAGACACACTGGCCCATTTCTCTTCCTTCTCTGCTTCTCTTCTTGTGTCTCCCTCTGCGTCTCCAGCTGCTGCCAAACGCTTTATCTCCGACTCGCCAAGCTTAGACTTTATTGAAGCAGTTGTTTATGTTTTGGCTCTTGTATCTATCCATAATGTCTATCTGTATTGATTGACTTTTTCATTTCTGTCCAAGCAGTTAAATATGCATTGTCAGTTTATGGCTAAAAACTAATCATATAAAGTAGCACATTAGCTGCGGTGTAAGTTGTTAGCGGCAAGTGTTGCTAAATAGGGAATGGCTGCAATAAACTAATTACCCAACCGCTGCTGATGCTAGTCTACCCACAAGAACTTAATGGATAATTACATATAAGTGCAAGCAAGGGCTTGATAAGTGTAATAAGTGTCCTGGGCTTTAAAAGGTAGCGTTTGATTTAGAGACGGAGGAAACGGAGGTGCAGAGGGAGCGAAAGGGAGCCAGCCAAAGAGAGGGGAACACCCTCTCTCCTTTCCCTCTTCCTGCGTCGAAGCCAAACGTGTCACTGTACCAGCTGCTCACGTTTTGCTCCAGTTTCTCTGCGGTTTCACGATTTTTGAAAAAACTGTTCTGAAAGGCATGATGAATTTATTAATTACACATTCGCGAACTCTGTGCCTTCCCATCCAGTACAAAGTGTTTCACAAAGTCTGCATCATTTTATCGTCATACTGCACCACGAACAGCAAACATTGCTTAATTAAATTGAATATTTATCTGTGGCTGCTATCAAGTGGTGTCTGTGGATGAGGAAAGTTTTTACTCAAACTCAACTGCTCAAACACACACAGGTTTGTGAGTATAGGCATTTAAAAGCAGTGCAAGGATGCTGGGAGCATGACAGTGGGCGGATGTGGGTGTCTGAAGTGTGTCTCTGTCTTTCTCCGCCGGTGTGAAAAGAAGTTCAGTAATTAAAGCCAACCTCTCACTGGTCCCCAATGGAAAGGGAAGGCAGAAAGGGTGAGGAGGCTGTGAGAGGGAGTGGGAGAGATAAAGAAGAAAGGAGAGATAAAAGCCAGAGACAGTTATTTTTGATGAAAAGGGAAGAAAGGGAAGTTTTTAATTTTAGCTTGGCATGCCAGATTGCCATGAGGGGAGAATGTGGCGGCTGAATGCGAAGATGCTGATCGGTTAGACAGGGGTCCACGCACGGGCACGGACACAACGCACACACTGACACTAACGTTGCGTCTCGCAGCACGGGACACGCGGTTGAAAACCTGCCCGAAGACGAGAGTTTCCCCTCATTTTAAAGGAAATGACCAACGCACAGCTTTCAGTTTTATTCACGTTGAAGAAGCGCTTCGTAAACAGATCAGCAGTGAACCAGCTCACAGCTACATTTATTGTAAAAAAAAATTGTTCCTTGTTTTTATTGAACTCCGGCATTCACCTAAAGTCAACCCGCTAATTAGGCTACTGAGAAAGACTTTTCTGACACACAGTCGTGCTTGTCTGCAGACTGAGAAAGCCTCAAACCAGTGGAATGTTGATGTTCATCTCCACTGTAAACATTCAGTGTACTTTTGTGTTGTTCGAGCTTGTGTTCTCATATCAGCGCCGCTCATTATCCAAACTTCCTGGCAATCTCCTCGTCTAACGAAGGCGTGAGTTCCTCTGTTCTGCTGCCTGGTGTTTTTGTTTTGAGAGGTGTCTCGTTCTGACCTACATACGTTACCGTGACCGGCGCTAAACTTTTGTCTCCATGACAACGTGAGGCGTGAGAGGGAGGGACGCGCCTACTTGAAAGCCGGGATGTTGTCGTCTTCCTACGATAGCCCGAGCCTCCACACGCCCACACGAACTGATTTATACCAGAGCAAATATCCAAGAAGGTATCAAGCCTAGAAATCTGCATTTTAAATCGGCGTTTTTTCTGTAATGTTAACTCGCGCACAGAGAAGCCATTTTTTTTAGGGTGGATAGATGTTGAGGGAGAGAAGAGAAAAGGTCTTTAATGTATAATTTATCTATGCAGTGGGTGGGTGGAAGGTGATGGGGTGTGAGCTGGGTGAGGAGAGGGGAGGACAGGAGGGTAGCAGAGAGGAAATTTAGGGGGGGAAAGGTGGGAGGGCAGAATATAAGAGGCAGGGAGTTGGAGGCTAGAGAGGGAATCCAACACTCACGTTTGCCCTGTTATCCATCACTGTGCCAAGTACTGTGAGTCTTCCAGTGGGATAATGTGTCTGCATTAAAGAATACATGTGATCACAAGTATGCATGTTTATTATGTTGGTTTGCTCTTGTGCATATGGAGCGCCTAAGACTTAGAAAAACTGCTATTATCTTTTTAAAAGGTGTATTATTTTCTAATAATAAATTTTTATTTTTAAAACATGTTGCAGAGGAAGCCACTTTGCTTGTGCAGCAACAGCCCACTCGCTCAGGCAAATTTATACTCGCTTCTCCAGTGCAGATGGTGCCTTATAGCGTTTGCACATTTGGCTCTTGAAGGCAGGAGCTTGGAGGAGGAAGAAGAGACAATAAGGGATAAAATAGGGATGGAAGGATGAAGGAAGCAAAGCAGGCTGTTGCACCCCTGGAGGGAAGAGCAGAAGAGCAGATCTGCTTTGTTGGTAGACCATCATTGAGACCTCATTCTCTCACCCCTCCTCCCTCCCGTCTTTGCTCTCTTACCACCCTCCTTTTTTCCCCCTCCTCCTTTCTCTCACCCACTCCCTCGTTGTTCCTCTGTTTCCTCAAGACATTTACACGTTTTTGCCATCCACATGTCTGGCTGCGGTGTCGGTGTAAGGTGAAATTGAAAGGAAGAGAAGCGGTTGATTTCAAATGGACATTACTTCAGGGAGGGGCTGCAGTGAGGGGTCTACGGAGCTACATGAGACCAGCGAACAACCACAGAGAAGATGGGAGGGATTCTATAAACTATGAAAATATGACCTAAATAAAAAGTGCACCTCCTCATCCCTGTTCTCTCTGCCCCAGTTCAAGTATTTGTTCTTACGTGCATGTTTAAGGGCTGCACAGGCTGCATAGCCATGTGTGTGTGTGTTTGTGTGCACAAGTGTGTGTGTACCTATACTGTCTCTAAAGGAGACAGTATAGGGGCCCATACAAGTCTGCTGACCGGCGATAGCACTGCCTCACCCACAGGGAGGTTGGTGCGCACACACACAAATGTACCTCTGCTTGCCTCTCACTAATCACCCCCCACACTAAAGCCTCCATCATTGGTTCAGAATGGGCAAACAAAATAACAAAACAATAATAACTTATTAGTGGGCAAACCACAATGTTTTTTGATTCTCCCACATTTTTGGATGAAACCCATTCAATGCAAGGACGGACTGAAAGATGTTGTTTTGTCTTTTGAGATGGTCATTGTGTCATTTAAGGGGATCACAGAGTTATAAACTGTTATTGTGCATTGATCGAGAAGCAGAGCAGACTACACATTGGACCCTGACCGGTTCTAGCTTGCCGTCCTTCATGACTTGGCGATCGGCAAGGAAGTGAAATGGACCAAAATTACTGACACACTTTAACCACCGCCAATAACATCATTCCTCTTTCACTTTGCCTCATAAGACTGTTCTAGAGTCATCTCAGACAGGTTGAACTCATTTCAAACAAAGATAAATAATGAAAGTGGTGAAACACCAAAAATAGGTATCCTCTGATAATTTGACCAGAAAAGTCTTAACTCGTGGTCCACCTTCTAGTTTGGTAGTTTTTAACCTCATCTCATGGTCTTTAAAAGCAAATCGAGTTGAAGAAAAGAGATGAAGGCCGTGGTTTACAGCCGGTAAGTGGACGTTGAGTTATGTTGATGCAGGAGAATTTGAAAGACACTGTGTGCGCGCTTACTGCCTCAGGAGCCTCAAACGTACCTTTTCAATCTTATATGAACCCGGATTACGTAACATGAAAGTCCTGCAGAGTGATATCACAGAGTAAGATGTGGCCACCCTCTCCTCATCTGACCATCGTACCAGTTATCTCATGTGAAGTATCTTTAGGCTCAAAGAGGAGGTAAATAGGATGAATATTACTATTGCAGTCCAGTGTGAGCAGGAAGACAAAGCGATGAATTGGAGGAATTGAGGACACAGAGAAATGTCATTCTTATTGGATCGAGAACTTATCTTCTCATTGACTATTGCCGAAAGGTCAGGCGGGGACTTGACTGACCTATACAAAGTTCATATTTCAAAGTTCATTTGTTTCTCCCAGTACAAAGACTGTTACTTCTTAATTGTTAATGGGGTGATCACAGAAAGGCTAGACAATGTTCTGATAATATAACACTAAACAGTTGATCGCCACATGAAGAAATATATGATTGATATTACAATATTGTTGACCATCTCAAAATGGCAGTGGAATTACCTGGAATTCCTCATGGGGGATCTGAACCCCGGATCTCATGTTTCCTCTTTGTTGCAGTGCACTCAAGGCGGGTCAGGTCACTCAGACGCAAGCTCCTTCCACCACACTGAATAATTCAGGAGAGGCCATGATGCAATGTGTGTGTGTGTGTGTTTGAGTAAATCATGTCGTGTGTGTGTGGAGTGTGTATGTTGAGGAATGGTTTCAGTGGAGTGTGAGTGTGTGAAGATGGGCGCTAACGGAGTGGTTTCCTCTGTGCTCTTGGAGAAGCCCTGTGGCCCACTTAGGATCAGCTTACAGATGTCGGACTGAGAGGGGATTTTGAAAACTGACTTCTTCACTTGGGTGTAGCAGCCAGTGAGCCTTCCTCCACCTGTTGACTCGGTTAGAGACTCTACATTAGGCACATTTAAGATCAACACTTGTTTGTCTGCGGCATTCAAAGCACAACATCACATGCGAACAAACCTGCCACTGTCGATCCTTTATCATAGTAATGCCACCACTCTGATCTGTGGGTGGATGATTTGCATAGTGCCAGAGCTGTTGTCGTAGTACGCATGCTGATATACATACAGAATATGTATGAATATGACTCACCACACACTTGAGCGTGAGAATCTCGGTCAGTAATGTATCCTGAGAAACCCATGATGTGGGGTGGGGGTAATGTGTCAGCTTGTTTAAAATGTCCTTAAATAACGGAGTTTAGTGTTCACGCCGTCCTCCAGCTGCCGGCCTAGCTTACAAGCCGTGACGGTTATGGCCGAGGTGTTTTCTATAGTTCAGTGTCTCGTCTTGGGTTGCAGTGACGTCAGTCCTCTAATCAGCGGTGACATAAGGGTCTGGAGTTACACTGCACAGGTACAAAGTGTGCACCCATACATCTCAGTGGCATGCATAATGGCTGAAGGGTGAGGTCAGGATGATGCACTTTAACTCCCACTTCGGTCTAGTCACTCACCAAAGCCTCCGGAGGGCTCCACCTGTACTGTACTTTGACTTTTGTGTAGTTCCACTAATCTGACATGGCCTTCCGAGGAAACTGTCGTGATGTATTTTTAAGGGAAAAGATGTGCTCATCAAAAGGGTAAAAAAAGATCAGTTCTACTGAGCATTTGTACCTCTTTTAGCTCAATATCTTTTGTTTTATAGCACACATATGTACTGTACTGTACGAGGACTCGTTGAGGCTACTTCAGCCCAAACATTTGAGGTGGGTTAACAGCTAGCCTAGCCCTGTCAAAAGCAATACAATATGCCTTTCAACAACTCCAAAGCTGTGTTGTATCGTCTGTATGTTGCACTTGTAGAAACAGAAAAGGGGTCCAGCGAGCAGTAGGCTTATTCTGTGAGCTATTTCTTGACGGACAACACCTGTTCATATTATGGGGTTGAGTAGCAGTAATCCGCTCCATTTTTTATTGTGATTGTCATGGCTTCAATTCTGAATTCTGTCAACTCTCTGCCATGTTTTTGTCAGGCACTTCTTAATGTAGATCACTCTACGCTTTACCCTCCCATTGCTGTGCATTGTATTGCTCATTTCATCCCATATTCAACAACCCCTCCACCCTTCCTCTAGTTTTTCCTCCGTGTCACAGTGGAGAGTGAATAATTCATGTTCGGGCTGCTTGCTGGTGGAGATGAATCATGTGAGAAGAGCAGGATGCACGTGCTCGTCTTCTCTCCAAGGACCCCAGGACAACATGGGGGGGGGGGCACTGTGCTCCTCCACAGCTTTATAGACCACAACTACCCCGTCCTACAGGACATTACCGTCCCAGCTTCCATGAAGGTCACACGTGAGCTTCACGCTAGTTGCTCTGCCTTCAAAGCTCAAAGCAGCAGCTTCTCACTATACATACTTTATCTACAGTCTATGGCATTAGGGCCTCATGAATTAGCTCATAAACGATGTCTCTAGACAACATGTTTATATTTAGTTCACTGATCCCTTGGAACAATAAATGTCCATGTAGTGGTGATTCCTTATATAATATTTCAAATTACCAATAGAGACGCCCTAAAAAAAGTCTCAAGTCCCAAGTCAAGACCACCTAGCCCCATGTGAAGTCTACGTCTACTTTACTGCTGGCCTCCAACGTTAGGGAGCTAACATTAGAAACAGCTGATTGTTGATTTTAAAAGACAACCTTTTAGGCGACCAAATCTTGAATACAACAATTGTATTGCCATGCTAACAGTGTTGAGGGCTCATTTATTTCACATTTTCAAATGGTGCCACTCAATGCTAGCGAATAGAAGCTTAATCCATAACTGGTCAGAGAACATTGTTAGCCTTCACTCACCTCTCCTTAAATGTTGAAAGTCATTGCATCTCTCCGGCCGCATGTTTTGAATGTTGTAGAATATGTGACCATATGTTGACCCAGTCTACATGTTTGATGAATGAAACACAAAAAGTTTGTTGCTCACAGCTCTGCAGACTCTGTTCCCTCTCTCCCACTCACACCTTTTGTCTCTGGAGAAACTCCCTGCCTGAACCAAACTAAATGTGTCTCTGCATGCATGTGTTTCTGTCAATTCCCACATTCTGTGTTCTGTGTGTGTGTGTGTGTGTGTGTGTGTGTGTGTGTGTGTGTGTGTGTGTGTGTGTGTGTGTGTGTGTGTGTGCGCGTGTACTCGTATTTGCCTGAGCTCTGCAGTTCTCTCAATCTAACCGTGTCCTGATGCACACGTGTATCTCACACGAAGGATCAACTCACTGGTGTGTTGATGGACCCAGAACAAGAATTATTCATATAGAGGGACCCTCACAGTTTTCCTACTGTCACGCCGTGTTATCAGATCGCATGGCTAAACAGCCAGCACTGCGGACTGAAAATCTCCATGCTTAACATTTGCTCTGGCTTACAGCGACGCAGTGCCATGTGCCTGATTGGAGGGATACCAATTTCAGATAAAATACCTCAAATTAGTGTGTGGGTCTTGTTAGTAGGGCTTCTAATACTCTTCCTCTCCTCTTTCTTCATTGTTCTTCCAGGTTAGACGCTGCTTGAAGCCTGGAGGACGATTTGTCTCTATAACCTTCGCCTCACCCCTCTTCAGGAAACGCCTCTATGCTCGCACAGAGTACAACTGGTCGATTAAGAAGTATGGTTATGGAGAAGGCTTTGAATATTTTGTGTACGTCATGACCACAGGAGAGGAGCTAAGCCCAGAAGATGCAGCTCTAGAGAAAAAGCTACTGGAGGACACCAAATCCCCGCCTACCACGATTGTCACAATGCAAACTAAAGACGAGGAAGACTTCCTGTTTAATATTGACTTCTAGGAATAGATTAACTCTGAGATTCATAAGTAAGCTCTATACTGTGACAATGACCAAAGAAACTCAAACTTCTCCACGGTCACTAATGCAACAGAAACGGCCTTCGTGACCACAAATGCCTTACAGTTATGTCATTTTATAAGAATGAACTGTTGTGTATTTTTAGTTGCGGTTTATGTCGGGCACAGATGTTCACATCTGTGAGGATGGATTGTTTTATACAGGATTTAGACTATGCACCACCAGCCACACTCGATACAAATAAAATACAAATAACTTTCTGTCACGATAGCGAATAGTGACCAAATATACATTCAAATCTATGTGGTGAATTCACCATCATTTGCAGTTGTTACATTTCCAAAAAAGAGTTGGAAACAGTTGCATAATAATCATGTTTGAGACTAATCAAAAGAAACCGTGTGGTACTTATTTAGACTATTTACAACATTTACACAAGTGTATTGGTCATTCATTCAGTTTGTGATTACTGTGGACTCTGACTCATCGTGTTTCTGTCTGTGTCATCATTTTCAGAAGCTGCTACCATCAGCTTCTGTTGTGGTGCAGTTCATAATACGTAGAAGCTTTTATCTTTGAAAAAACTATTTTACATCCCAGTGTTCTTAATTGTTCTGTCTGTCCATACATCAGAAAGATGCAACAGTCTCTGCTTCTATGGTGCCGCACAAGTCTGCCCATGTGGCAAAAATTTGCAAGACAAACTGGCACGTCGAGACACGGTACATAACAGCGGCGCTGACCTGCATGTTCAGTCAGTGTTAAAGTCTATTTATGTGTCAGTCGATTTCTCCCCTTCTGGGTTGTCTGCACCTGGACCATTTCTGCTTTAGACTCCAAACAAAAGCTGCTAATGGAGACATGCAGAGTTTGAAACCAGCCAAGTAACAGCCCACCATGCGTGTTATCTGTTGAGGAAACATGAGATGAGTCTCGGGTCCTGTGCTCTCTGCTGCTTAAATTTAGACCTGAAAGAGAGAGCCAGGCATGCAGACAGGCAGGAAGGCTGGTGACTGGAGGGGGGGGGGGACCACATTGATAAAGTAGAAATCATTTATTTTTAATTCTCCACTGAGATCTAATTACTGCCTATTTTTAAGACTTGAAAAAAAAAAAAAAAGGTGCATGATTTTTCAGATGGCTCTTCTTTCGTTCCATGACTTTCTGATGGTGTAACTGTAGTTTGTTTAACTTCATCTTTGCTGTTGAAAAGGTAAGGTAAGGTGTTCTGGAGCTTTTGATCATATCCCATGATCTTCCTCAGCAGACAGAGTTTAATCAGTTGCCATTTAAGTAACTGTTGGCTAAACCCCCCCCCTTAGTTACTTTTGCTACGCTCGTACGGTGTGTGTTCTCACATGGCACATATGAAATTGTATGGTGAGATTGTTTTATGAAGTACTGTTTTCAAAGTCAAGAATGAATTTTAATCTCAACCTGTTGTGCTCTGCAATAACATGAATATTAACGTTTTTCAAATGTTTTCATCTTTTGTGTCTTTTATACTATAAGAAGATTTCAAACTAAGTAAACAATGATGTGACATTACTGCATTCTCATTTCCTTTGACTGTTGCTGTAGCTTAGCTGACTATTGCGATCGTATATATTCTCTTGTTATCCACACTCGCAAATACACGCTGCACACACACTGTTTCACATATTGTAATGTATCTCTGTCAGACAGTGGTGGTCTCAATGTCCCCCGCTCTGTATCGACCCTTGCATGGTTTATTATCTGTTTTCCATGGTGACATTTGGGTCCACTGCCCTGACTATACCTGAACAGGAGAGTTCCTGTAAGTGCCAGCAGGTTTTATACGTAATGACAATAGAGACGTAGGGGTGCAGCACTGGGACATAAAACACATAATGATGGATTCAACTCTCCGTGTGGTTGGATGGAGGTTGGCTATGGATTTTCCCTTAAAGTACAAGTTCTCCACACTTTTTCCTCCGTTGGACTTAGTTTAGTCTCCCTTCAATTTCAGTTCCGCCAATATATGAATATAGTGGTATAATCCTGTATGTAGAAAATAGTTTTTTGTTGCAAATTTAGTTTTTTGGCTCCCGAAGTCAGACTGACTGATCTGCGATGGCAGAGACCGCGACAGTGAGATTTAACTTGACTGGACTTAAGTTATATAACCACAGAGCATGGGGCAGGCCTCACGCAGGAGAGGCTTAGTCATCATTTTCTGTTTAGCACAAAGCTTTTCGTCTTATTTGCAGATTCTTTTGTTTCTGTAGCTGATCACCTGAGTCATCCAGGTGTCTTAGGCTATGATTTAATATAGAGCACTGCATATTCATGTGTGCCAGAGATAGTAGAGCCAGAATCTTCTCTCCTGCTGCTGATTGTCCTCCATGCTCTGTTGCCCAAGGGCAACAACAACACTAATCTACTGCATGCTCAATGCCTTTCTCTCTCTGTCTTTCTGTCTCTCTCTTACTCTCAGTCACTTATCTCACCACCACCACCACCACCACCCTGCCCTCTCAGTCTGCATCGATTGGCCCTGAGTGCTTTGGTGTGTGGGTGTTATGTGAGGTCTCATGCAACTCCAAAGGTCAACTGCATGCTTTAACCAAACATCTGTGGGTTTTATCTGCCTCACTGTATGTGATGGTGTTAAACTGTATACACAGCACTACTGCCTTTTTTTTTTTTTTTACCCATTCACGTCCGTGCTTACTGCAGCTACACTCAAAGCATCCTCTGTGATTCTTGAAGGGGAATTATTGTTTCCTACAACCATGGTCCTAATTTTGTGGTTTAGTTCTATTGTACTAACAAAGTTATTTATTGATATCTGGGAATGCGGCAATATTAAGAAAACATGTCTAATGGGGCAAGTAATACGGGCGTACAGACCGTCGTACAGGTTTAAAACGAACCCAAAGTTAGTCAAACTTATTCTCTTAGTGCATGTGAGTGCATGTGAGTGTGCCCCAATGACGAGCTCAAGGCCACAGCTCTTCACTGCGCTCATACAGCAGTTACAGACAATAACAGAGTCTCGAAGCGTAGCACCCACCCTCCTGTTCCCCCTCAGGTAAACACTGTTGCCTCTGTCAGCTTTTTTTTCTATTGTTCTCATTGTTAGTGCTGTTAGCTCCGTTAGCTGCAAGACCGGCACCATGCCGGCACCCTTCAGAGGCAATACAAATGCTCCCAATCTTAGCGCCTTTTAGGGATCTTTTCCATCAAAAAATATTTTGTAATTCCTTTATTGCAGTTTAAATCCATGAAAATAAGACCACGCTATAACTTACTGCCTATGAAGCAAGTTGCTACAGACCAGCATAGATAAGATGGAGGGAATCACCAGCTATCCTTGTCAGTGGAAACCAGTCTGCATTGTGGACTGTATATCTGCCCATCTCTCTTGGGGCAGCATAATAGCATAATATATTGTATGGCAGGCTTATGTAACTGGAGGAGGAATATTAATGGATGTCCGCTCAGGATGGGGCGAAAGTGGAATCAGATCAAAGCTCTTTGTTCTCACTGCACACGCTCAGTTTGACCCTAGAGCTGAGAGTTGCTTTGAGCTGTGTGTGTTCATGTATGTCAGAGATAACAGTGCGATGGCACTTAACATTTACAGCTGTCTGCCATAGCTTTTTCTGCGTTTTGCACATAAACCTCCATATGTCTGTCATGCTTGTATTTCTATCCAGTCTTTCTATGTGGCTACACAGTGACTGTCCACTGGGGAGGCATCTACAGCATATCTGTGTTGACCCCAGTATGGCCTGCACTCCCAGCCCCGTCTGCCAGGTCAGGACACAGGAGCCTCAAAGACCTCGGGTTACATCTATAGCTCCAGCTCACAGTCAACTGACCTCTGACCCTGAGAGTTGCAAAATAATGACTTAATTTACGTGTCAACAGAGGGCAGTAGCTCATTAGTTGTTGCCTGGGATGTTCAAGTCAGACATCCTACAAATGAATTTAAAGGATAATTCTGGAGCGTTTTATCTTTGAATTATTGTCAACAAATTGGTCTAAATAAAAGGTCTGTAACCAAAGCTGGTTTCCTAGCTCTAATAACAGTAAACTAGCATAGCAGTGTGAGCATTGTCTTGAGCATTCTTGGGACAACGATGGAGCTTGATGGCACACAATACTTGTTTGTAGGATTAATTAATTGCTGGTTTTGATCTCTTTAGGGCATTGTTATGCCTCTCAAAGTCGTGGCCAGATACATTTTCATGTTGTCCGTCCGTTCCATTCTCGTGAACACAATATTTCAGGAATGCTTGGAGGGAATTTCTTTGAAATTTGGCACAAACTTGAATGATTTGATTAGATTTTGGTGGTCAATGGTCAAGGTGTCTGTGACCTCACAAAACATGTTTTTGGCCATAACTCATAATAATAAGAATGCATATGCTAATTATGACAGTTTCACACAAATGACGAACAGGATAAAATTATGAAGTGATGAAATTTTGCAACTTGACTGGTTAGTGGAGGCATACAACCGTGGGATGGTTCTAGTTCTAATTCTAGTTGTATACTTAGAAGATAAAACAACACCAGTGTTATCCTTTAAGCCTATTGTCTGGACATATTTTACATTAAGAATAACGCATAACACTGAAGGGAGAGCAATGCTGCAGCATATTGATAGAAGGACTTAATTGACTTTTAAAGTCACATGTTCACAGTCACACTCATGATAGGAGAGAGGCACGGAGCAGAGCTGATACAATTCAATATCTGCCCAAATGTGTCAGTCCGGTTCCGGCCTTCCAGGGCCGCCCATTACTGTGAAAAGTGTAATTGTCCATGACCGTAGACAGACACACACTCACACTCACACAAACACGACATCCACAACAACAACCTGATCGATAGCACTATGTGTTCATTCAGTGCAGTGCTCATGTCATCAGGACAGTCAATAATCTCTCTGATGGGAATTTGGTTTGCTACATTGATGACGCTTTGTTGATGTTCTGTTATTAGAGTGAAGTGCAATTCAGTGTCCTAAAGGATTAGTATTAACATTGTTGACAGAACATGTGGCTTTTTATAGATCTGTCCTGATACTGTACATTTTGCTTCAGAGACTGAAAATCTGTCATATCTGCAGCATGATTTTCAGGAAAATTAAAGTGTGAGATTACCAGGAAAATAATTTCTATTGACTTATCGATGCTGTGCAGGTTTGTGTACCGCAGGTGGAAAAGGGGGAATATCAACTGACACAATTTCCTGGCTGACACTGTTGGCAAACAGTGTAGTATTCGAGAGTACACCTTTTCTTCCACCTGAGATCTGTTGGTGTAATGAACTAGTGAGATTTGACAAAGCATTTGACAAAACAATAACATAAAAAGATACATCCACATGTGTGTTTCAGAGAAAATAGGATAACAAATGACTGTGATGCTGATCTTTATATATCGTCACAGAGACCAATAAGTACAGTATGTGCTGCATAGTTAGTGGGTTTTCCACCGACCTGAATCAGTTTATACCTTCATACCATTTTTTTTTACAATTGAGAGTATGTAGAAACTAAGAAACCAAAAAGCAACCAAAAAGCAATAAATGTTTGAAATTTCCAGTTTCTGCCATTGTGTGTGGGTCGGTTGACAATAGATGTTAACATCTGTAATAAACCACAGAACGTGTGCATGATTGTTTGTTCTTGGTGTACCAACCAAAGCCAGTGTTTACAGCCCTGGTATAGCCTTTGTGTGAGAGCTACCGGATGAGGACACTGCACATGTCGACTTTAAAAGATGATCATGTGGCCAGTTGTGGACCCCCAGGGGTCTGTGGTTTAATGAATTCACTAGTGTAGGCCGGCACAGAGCTGTTTAACAGCTTAACAGATGGATCACTGTTCCTTCCCTGCACTTTAATTAAGGATCAGTATTTAATGCTACTGAAGTCATGGCTACTGACCCCAAAGGCTACAAAAAGATGAGATGATGCTTTTTGAAGCTGAAACTACATGTATGTTGTTTATAAACAACAGTTTATTTATCTTTATTTTTAAAATTGTCAGTGTGCTGTGCTGACGGGATATGTTTTGCGTTGTTTTCTCCCCTTGACTTTTATTCACAGAACAAGCCCAGACCACTCTGAAGTTGGTCCTATTGGGTATCAGCTTCCGTTGAATGGCATAGTAAAATGTTTTGGGACAAAAGCCAAACCAAAGAATCACATTTACATGTTCTTTCACCATTTATTAGTTCACCAAATACAGTGAAAATGGCATCATAATATACAATGACTCATTCTTAGAATGTCATGACATTTTTGTTGCTTTTTTGCTTCATAAAACAATGTTTCATTATTGAAAATATTAAGGTTTCATGCACGACAAACCATATCCAGTTTCTTTAAAATAATGGTACAAAATAATCAAAATTAAAAAACAAAAACTGTAATGTCCAAAATCGGTCAAATAACAACGTTATTTGAGAATACTCGTAAACAGTGCAATATACTCTAAAACTGCCATTTTCTAACAAATTCATCAACGAAGCTCAAGTCACAGTATACGATTTCTTAATAATAGTTTAACATTGATGTGTGCAAAAACCCCAGACACATTCAGTTAGTCTTTAAAAAACGCCCGACCTCTGATATAGAATGAGACCAGTCCACCAAAACCTTCGCTTCGCCTCCATGAAGCCTAGTCTCATTCTGTATATCCTCTCTGAAGTAGAAATATTTTTGTTGATGAATTGTAAGACGATAGACTAGCATATAATTTAAATAACAAATATTTAGATATAAAAATACAAATATGACTTTTGTTAAAAAGAAGCGTGCCAGGGTAAGAGTAGTGGCACCTACATTGGCACCGGAGTGAAAGTTCATGCAAATAGATGGAGAAAAAACGTATAGAAGACAAAAGACGAATATTTGCAAACTTAAAATACCCAAATTATGGAAAGCATAATTTTTTTTCCCATCAATTTCATGACTTTTGTTTAAAACATTTACTATATTCTCCACATCTGTGCTGGCCTCTGTAGATATCGGAGCAGTTGAAAATACAAAAAAAAAAAAAAAGATATGTGCAGGTGTAAATCAGCTACATGAAGGTGCCAAGCCGCACCTTTAACCACTGATGGGTAATGCAAGAAGAAGAAGTAGAAGAAGAAGAAGAAGAAGAAGAATGTAGCCTGTGGTTCAGGTTTATTCTGTGGCCTAATGCTCTTTTAAAGGCCAAGAGCAAACAGGGCTTCTACTACAGAAAATATTAACATTGCACCATCCTCGAATATATGTTTTTACATACAATGGGTCTCCTCTATTTAGCAGGCTGAGAGTTCTGCTTTTGAAAAGCGATAGCAGCAACAGGAATGCATTGGACCAGTGCTGAAAGGACAGCTCCCTTGAATGCACCGCCGCTGACCGAATCAACAAAGCAAAGCCTAAAGGAGGGGGGAGGAAGGGGGACGTCTGAGAGCTTAGCCTACCTACTGTACTGTACAACTTATTGAAATAGGGCTGGGATTTAGCATCAGCCTCCAGTTGCAGTATTTTGTTGCTTACAGCGCTGTTGAAAAGGAAAAAGAGATGGCCGTGAAGTAATGACAAGTTCATCCATCATTAAAGTCAGCAGAGGTTGAGCGGTGTCCGCCATCTCAACATCTTGCTGCGCAGCAGTAGTTCAATTCGGGATTCGCTTGGAGAATTGCCAGCAATCCCATGATAAATCTTGGTCTTTTCCAGAGTCTCTCTCCCTATCGCTTTCTCTTTCTTCACAGCTTTCTTCAACATTTCTCTTCCTCAAGCCTTCTCCATCTGACCCCCCCCCCCCCCCCCCCCCCCGTCTTTGCCTTTTTCTCTCTCTCTCCATTGCCTTTCGTCAGTCACACCATCCTTGCTTCGTGCCGTCGTTTTTTCTCCTGCAATCCTCGAACATGCACAGCCGACAAGTGCTTCAAATCGGTGATCAAAATTAAAAAGTCTGCAAGGCATCGCTCACGTTTAAACGCCGGGTGAAGACTTGTCTGTCATCCCCTGCAGGACCTCGTCTATTCGGTCGTCCTCGATGACCACTGTTGAGAGAAAAGAGGAGAGGACGGTTATTGAGAGCATGGAGGGGAAGATAAATATTTACATTTCTATAATATTCCATTCAACAGTGAGTCCATTGTGTTTCATTGTAAGGTCGGTGGATCCTTATGTAGGGCCTATAGTGGAGGGGACATGGCGCACTAAATAACCAAAGCAAGGAGAGAAAACGTGATTGCAGGGGAATCAATTAATTCATTAACTAAAGCACTATTGCAAATCCCCGACCTCGAGTACGCGCGAGTACGCGTTTTTGGTCAAAACAAGTCATTCCCGATAATGGCGACGAGCAAGGCGTTTTATCCTTAAGGTTTAACTCTATTGTTTTGAGCACAGCATGGGGTGTGTCCTTACGTGACGATCACGTCTCGTGCATGTATGTAAACAGTTTGAATGCGGTCGACAACCATAAACATGCGTAAGTATTTATCCTGTAGTGAATTTCCAAATATCGAAACTGTGTTTATTATACAACATTATGAATTCAAATAAATGATGTGAATTGCAATATCACAAATAACTCACGGTAAGTCCCAAAATACCTTGCCCATTTTTCTATCACATAAATAATTATGTCCATGTATCAGTTAAAGACAACATGCCTCAATCCTTTATTTAACCATCCTTTACCTCGCTTGGCTCTGCCGATCTGTCCAAGCTTTGGGGGTCTTTTCGCCTGCGACGCAGAGAAAAAGGCGCTTGTGTCCTGCAGTCCGCAGCTGTAGGACATCTGGCTGACCTCGCTATCTGCCCCATAGCCGTTCATTTTCCCCTCGTTGTATGGCAGCACCTCGGACATTGTGGCACGACGGAGAAGGATCACCAGCGTAAATACAGAAGTAGACAAAAGTCTTTCCTCAGCGACGTTATCAATAAAGCCGGATTCCCCTTTTTCGTGCAAGCTGCAGCGGTTGTTTTTCTCTCCTGCTCGGATCCTTTCTGAGTGTAACTCGGTTTGGAGGGTTTGAGGTTCGGTTGTTGTTGTGGTCTCTTTGTGGTTTCTGGATGTGTTGCAGCTGCAGGGAGAGACGGCGCGCGAGTGAGAGAGCGAGAGCTGTGTTCCGCTGTGTTGCTGGCTGATGTCTGGTGAGGGAAGTGGGAGATCCCGGGATCATAAAGGAAACCCAGGCAGAACGGTGAAGTCATCCATCCGGGTTTGAAGCGCGCGCGTGTTGTGTGTGCATTATTGTGCGCGCTGGTGCGCGCGTTTGTACGCCAGGGGACCCCGAGCGGTGGAGGAGCAAGAGGGACATCAGCAGGCGAGAGATGCAATTACACAAGTGAAGGACCCTCACTGAGGCAGGTTCGAGGCTCGGAGACGTCGGCTTTTCTTTAGGATATCTGAGGAAGATTCATCATTACATAGACACGTATTGTGTGTCTGTTCAAATGAATAGATACATTAGCATTATGTGTAGCATATAATAGCCCCATTAAAGGGTATATTTCACTCCACAATATAATAAAAGTGTATTAAGGTTTAAAGGGAACTTCATAATGGATGATTACTTCCTTCTCTGTGCTTCTTAGAGCATGAAGTAGAGCATGAGTCATAACAATTATCATGTACTTACCTCAGCATTTCTTTATTTTATGTCACTTTATACTTTTACATTACTAAATTTCTAAATATTTCACTTTTTACCCACTTATCTGACAGCTGTAGATTTATAATAAATATTGAAAATACTGTAAACAATATAATGCTTTGAGAAGTGTTTGTATTCCTCGATACTTGTGTTTTCACAGCATTACTTAAGTAAAATGTTTAATGTGGGACTTTGTGTTTCTGTTCACCATTGTTAATAGTGCAGCATGCTGATGTAGGCTATAACAGAGACTGGGACAAAGACATTCAAAGGGCACTCTGATTATGCGCATGCTGTAGTGAAAGCCAGTTTACAGTTAGTGTCTGGATGAGCTTTCTGGACTCAAATAACCCAGATGATGTCATCTTTGGGATACAAGACTGTAAAATGAAGCATGGAGCCTAATAGATGCAGGCATTTACCAGGCAGAAAGATTCTTACAAAAAATACAAATTGTTTCATTCATGGAAATCCAAGGTTTTTGGAGCTTCACCCATTGAAATACTAAATCACTGGTGTGCCCCTTTAAGGGCCAGATCTTAACATAAGCTAGATCTATACATTATGATCTGTTGTATATAAAAACAAGCATGACAAATAAACATGATGACATTTTATACATTATAGACTTTCTACGAGAAATGGACACAATAAAAAATTAAAAAAGAAAGACAGAATTATATAATATGATCCTGGTTATGTGTCAGCAGCGAATATGTGAACGGCTCTATTCAGCACCATGGACAGAGCCAGTGTGATTTATACACGAGCTGCATTTGAAATTACGTCATTCTTCCTTGCCTTCTTTTTGTTGCAGTCTGTGTTACAACATCCGTCCTTGTAGCATATGGTGTCTCATAAAAACTAAAATAATGAGCTGACAGAAAGCCTATTTCTGGAGCAAACCTGTTTAACAACTCGGGCCAGCTGACCCATCTATAAACATGTTATAACCTTTCCATCGAAACAGCGTGTTCCTCTGTTTTAGCAGCCAGTCTGCATGGCGGACCGGTGAAAGTGACCAGCTGACACTCTTTGAGATCAGTGTTGTTGGAAAGGCTCTTGGATCTCCTACGGGGGATAAGATGTGTGGCGACTACAGAGTCAAAGCAAAGCCTGCTGGCTTGCCTCCCACAGAAACATGGCCCATATAACCCCCCGTGTTACTGATATAAGTGCCGAGAGCATTTATGTTAACCACCAGTTTAGAAAACATTGGCTGCATGTTATGTTTGGAGACAGGTTCAACCCAAAACGTCTATTTTCAGGCATTACAAAAAGCAGTCACAGAACTAATTATATTCATCCAATTCAGTTTTTTTCCCCTCATGGATCCACACTCGATGTATAAGGCTATATAGTGCATCAGAGCTCATAAATCTGCCAATCTATCTAAATGTAATTCCCCAGAGGTTTGACTCACAAAGCTCCTCCTGCCCAATAAACTGCAGCCTCCAGCTGTCACAAGCAGAGCAGTTAATTCATGCACTGATTTCACACCATGTCATCAGTCGGCGACCTGCTGCCCCACATGGCACCAGGTGCAGATTCATGTTCATTATTTAGGGAAAAACATGCTTGTGTTATACCAACTGGAAGCCCTTTCTTTCATACCCCTTCCCCTAATAAAGCGCCGCCTCGATCATAATGTTGAACCCAGCGCGTTAAGTGCAACGGCTCCTCGTTTGGCCTGCCTCTGTTTAGTTCAATTGATCTTTCTCAGTCCACATGGTGTGATATCTTCTCCTCTGTCCCCTTCTTTCTCTTTCTCCATCTCTGCCTCTTTAGCAGACAGCATTCTGGCTCACTCAATCAATCCCGTCATCTCTGATAGGGGCACCCACCCTTAAGAAATATGTGTGTGTGTGTGTGTGTGTGTGTGTGTGTGTGTGTGTGTGTGTGTGTGTGTGTGCTCTTGAAACGCTGCCGCCAATTATAAATGAATCACTATGCTGAGTCACTCACTCTCCACATCTCTCCCCTTGAGCAGACCATGGTGCTGCTGAACACACACACACACACACACACACACACACACACACACACACTGTATATACACACTATGTTCCTCCTTGAGGCATACTAGCTGAGGAAAAAAAACCCAATAACAAGCAGAGAGCTAAGAGCCCGGATCAATTCCCTGCGTATCTCTTAGGATTTGTCTGTGTGTGTGTTTATGTGCCTGTGTGCAGGTGTATATTTTAGAAAAACTAAAAATGCAAGTGAAAGGACAAAGAGAAAGAGGAGAGGCACACAACATCTGCATTCATGGACCAAATAAAAGTATCATGTATGTCTGCTTTCCTTGTCATGAAGATTAATGCTGTTTGTTCTTAAGCATGAAATCCTTCAATAGATGGTGGGAACATTGGCAGAGCTCCTGCTTTGGATCAGTTAGCACACAGCTGAGATAGATATGCTCACAGCTGTAGCCTGCAGCATGCTGAAGCTTCACCGAGACCTCCCACACCTCCGGCACATAGAGAACCAAGCTGGGATCAAAGGTGAATGTTTTATGTTGTTGGTGACGTCCTTGATTTTATAGTCCTTCTATAGGAGGAGACTCTTGCAGGTACATACAATTTTGTAACATCAACTAACAACTAAGGAATAAAACAGTTGTTAACATTTTCAAGAATTGATTTTATGTTGAGAGAAAATGACGTTTAATCATATATTCACTAAATTGGACATCATGCATCACTGGCTATATTTCAACTACACTTAATAGGCTATTACTGCAACCTTGTTGTACTTGAAAATACATAATCTGCAGAACATTTGTTTGGGCTGTAAATCAATTGATTTGTGTAGAATGCAACTTGCAGGTTTTGTAACAAAACTATATTTTTCTGTAATTATTATTAGTTATTAGGCTCAGAATTCAGGAACCAAAAGCTAGACATGCAGTGCATTGAACATTGAGCTATTAGCCGAGAAATTGTTAAAACATGAGAACACACCTGTAGCCAGAAATACGACTCTGAATACATGTTAGTGGTGCGCCGTGTCCGTTTTGGATGCGTGTCCCAGGTTGGAAACCACTGCTGTGGCAGTATACTGTAGCCATGCAGTTTGGGTTGTATGAGCTCAGGTTTTGAGATATCCTCTTCAGAAATTTCTGCTCCCATCTCAACTCAATTTAGTTGAGTAAACTTGTGTTTGTTGATATAAAAAATGAACAGCAGCATCCCTTTGCTGATTGAATTTCCCACTTGTTAATGTCTTCATAATCCACAAACCTCACTGTCACTGAAATTACTTTCAACTGAGGAAATCGTCCCAATGAAAATTATTGACAGTATGTTATATGGATTAGAGTAAATTTGAATGCTGTGGGCACCACAATCAAAACTCCATCCACCCCCGTTGTACTGTCATGGCAGAAGAAAATATAGAGAAGGCTTTCCTAAAACCTGAGCATGACAGAATCAAAACTACCTGCATGGCTACCAGTAGAAATAAGTGAGAAAATGTACCTTTTTCCAATTGTGGGGATCTTTGTCCATTGATGTAGTAAGAACTGGGGTTTGGGTGAATGAGCTTTGTAAAAACGGTGCACTCTGCTCAAACTCAAAGGCCAAACAGAAACATCTTTAAAACTGACCAGTGTATATTTCCCTATAGGATACAATCCCTCTCTGCCTTTCCTCAGGGAAGAAGCGCTTGGTTTGTTTATGAGAGAAGAAGCACTGCAGTCACACTACTGTCACAAAGTAGGTCACTTATCCCACGTTTCACTGCATGCCCAAAGCAGATGGGTGACAGCGGTAATTGGCATCAGGGACTACAGCACGCTGTGATGGCTCTCTCTCCTGAGATACCGCATCTCTACCTTTCCTCCTGCTGTCTGTTGAGTGTCTGCTAATGCCAAAGTCAAAAAAAGACCCCTCCACCCCACTGCTCCCTGTCAGGAGCTCAAGTACATAAGGTCATGGTGTGTCAGGATTTATCAAAACTTTTTCTTTCGATCCGGAACTAGCTATGCCTTTTTCTTTTTACACTGTTGTTTGTTGAATACAGCATTCATCTCCATCTGCTGTAGTTTTGCTGGGCTATTTCTGGATGCAAGAATTCAACAAACAAAATAAATCTTACTAATTTAATCAATGAATTCACACCAAAAACAGAACAATACCACATTTGTATATATTGTACCACAAAAACGAATTTGATTGATGATACTATTGCAGGAGACCACGATGGAAATAAGTCTTGGACTTTGTTGTGTAATCCCCGACAATTTCTTATACACTTGTATTTCGACTACTGTATTTGGAATTTTATTTTTACAAATAATTTAATTTAATTAACTTAAATAAATGGCTTCATCTGAATACATGATTATAAACAAGACTAAATAGTCTGCAGCAAGGCTAGCAGCTCTGTGAGGCTGTAGCCTACTTAAGCATACAGCTAATCAATGCTTTCAGCCAAATGTAGTTTGCTAACACTCTCATGATGACATGGTAAACATGTTTAGCAGGTATGTTTTCCATGCTCACCACTTTAGCATGTTAACATGGTAAAATTAACACAAAGTGCAGCTGAGGCTGAGAGGAAAGTCATTCATTTAGCTGGTATTTGAAGATAAATAATATCAAAGTTTTGGACAAATTACAATTTTGACTTGATGATGGCACCAGTTGAAAAGTCAGGGGATCAGCAAAGTTACTACAATTCATCATGAGGGGGGCATGAATGTGTGCATCACATTTTACGGCAATCCATACAATAGTTGTCGAGGAGTTTCACTCAAAATCACAAATATGAGCAAACCGGTACTCCTAATAAATAAGGTTTTACCTAACTTAACCACCAATGCCTGCACCCTCATCACCACCAATAAGGGTCAACACGTATGAAGCTCAGACAATTAGAGAATAATCATATCATCTGAAGTGTCGGTCAGCTATCAGAACGGATTAAACGGGATATCACAGCGGACATTAATTGCATGTGACTTGTTAATCATCAACTGGAGCCAGTGTCTTCCTTCACTGTCAGCTGGTACAGTGTGTATTTCAGTACCTTAAGTGAAGGTATACTGTACTGTGCCACCTAGTGGTGGCACCAATCTTTTATTATACTTTAAATATACTGAAATAGGCTCAAATTAACAGTGAGGGAAAAAAGAATACCGTAATCATATTTCAAAGCTTTAATTTATTTTTGAACTGTTCATACATTACGGGAGAGGTTCTCAAACCTATTACTCAAAGGTTTTTATTCGTCAGAGGTGCGGAACAATTGGCAATAACAAAATAACATCATAATGTATTTAATTCATAGTAGAATAGAAATGGGTATTTTTAATTTTTTTATTTTTAGCATTACTACTACTCTTATTGATACTCCTGTTTGGTTCTTTATCGATACTCTCATCTGATCTTTTTTCATAATTGAATAATTGCTTTTTTTATTTAGACTTATTATTTAAACCACGAATCAATTCAGATCAGGAATTCATCTATATTTTAGATACAACTAAATGTTTTTAGGGCAGCAACAGAAGCCTAATGTTGACAACCGCAAAGTCACTATAAACTCAATTATATCTCACTGAAGACAAATCTAAAATGTTGTTAAAAACATAATATTCCTGAATGCAGTTTATAAAAAATGTAGAACAAAGACAACAACTTACCAAATTTTAACATACATGTGAAACTACGATAAACAGTTTGACTACATGCAGACAGCTTTTGTTTAGCTTTTTTTTTGGAACAATTTTGTTAGAAACTGCAGGCTTTCTGCCCTCCTCTCCACTAGAGGCACTAAGTGGTGTTTCACTACACTGGTACTACCTCCCAATTTATAAACCTTATTCACCTAGATGGAGTTTTTGTTGGCGTTTCTTTTGTGTCTTTTGAATTACTTTAGCAATTAGCAATTTATTTCTATTATTAGGTTTATACGTATTTGAGATGATTAACGTATCATATTTCATCTAATTAGTTTTGAAATATGATGAAGTAGTAGTTAAGTTAAGGTAATAATTATATTTATAGACAATATTTATGTTATTTTAATGTTCTTTAATTTGGCATGATTTAAAGGCCTACTTTATGATTTGAGCAAGTTGTTGTAATCTCTTTCTTTCTTTGTTTAGAACCGTGGCAATCATCAGCAATCAACTTTAAATAACTTCCTGGTTAAATAATCAGCACAAGTGATTGTAGCCTTGTTTCCTGGTGGTTTGTGGCTCCAGTTAGAACATTAAATCCTCAACAAATTTGCTATTAGCCGAGCTGGCATGCTGTGCTTCAACATCGCGGCTGTGAGACTGCGGACAGAGCAGATTAAAATAACGGGTGTATTGATAAAGTATTGGCTTTTTACTCACAAAGGTTTTATTGCATTACAGTAACTGTCGTTAACTCCAGTAATCTTTAACTATCTGCTGTAAGATGACTTTGCTCAGTGTGTGTTTGTGTGTGTGGAGGAGCGACACAGAGAGCAGATGATCACTGGTCGTGATTATAAATCACACCAAAACATTAAAAAGTACAGATAAAACGTCTGAGATTATCAATATTACATTTTTTAATAATTTGGCACCGGTGCACATTTATGTGGTTTCGGTACCCATCACGAGATGTGAGCTGGGTCCAGATTGACTTGCCTTTCGGTCCGGATGTATTACAGCATTTTAGTAGCATGCACTCTCTCCAAAGGCCCGTGTGAGATTATTCACTCTTTTGCTGTTCTGTCTTTGCATTCTCCCAATAATTCAATTAAACCAATCAAATGCTACTGGTTTCCCCCCCGCGTGCCCTCAGAGGTCTGCGAGTGCTACAGTAATAGTCTGTTCCTCGAGAGCCACAGCTGCTGTTCTGCTGAGAGAGCTCATGAAAATTGTGTACAAGTGAACCCTTATGACCATTGAGGTAGCTTCACGAGATCCTGTGTCTCCCACCTGCTTCTTTTTCACGCCTACTCAGCCTTATCCCCCCCCCCCCCCCCACACACACACACACACATGCACGCACACACCTACAAGTTTTTCCCTTTCTGTTCAAAAGAAAAGATCTGCCATTCTCCCCATCCACTGATTGCTTGTTAGAGATGACAGAAATAGTAAGCGTGATGATTCACTGCACCCAAGTCTTTTCTGACACCAGGTGCTGTCAACAAGCATTTGTGCCATTGGAAAAATAAAAAGACCCATCATGAATTCACATCGTCTTGAGAGTTCTGTGAAACGCATATATGTCTATTCAGACAAACTCATTTCCTAACTTCATGTTTAAGGGGAGCAGCAGTCATTTTATGTAACAGCTGCAGCTCAGATGTCGGTGGATCATTATTAAGAGACGCCAAATCTTGAATCATTAAAGATCTGTACATATAGACTGAGCATAATGCAGTATTTCATAGTAGCTGCACACAGATCTGTATACTAAGACTTTACAAGAAAGTCAACATTTTGCACACTCTCGCCTGTTTGTAGTGCGTTAGCTAACACTAATACTTTGTATTAGCAATATTGTTTCTTTGCTACAAGAACTTCCTGTGACTCAAATGTGTAGCTGAATGTGGTTAAAACAAAAGCATAGCTCTTTCTGACCAGGCTTAGGTTATTCAGTTCAGTTCAACTGTCAAATATATCAGCTACACTACAGATATAGATCAACATATTCATTTGTTGTTTCCAGCTGATGAATGTAACCCCAATGTTCACTCTCTTGAAGCTCAGTTTTTGGTCTCCACTAACTCCTGAGGGGAAAATAAATGCACAACTTTATTCTTTATTTTAAAATTCAGATTTGTGTTCTGCCACATATTTATTTAATAATGCCTCGTTGCAAAACAATTTATCAGGGAATGTGCTAAAGTTCACATCACGGAGAATATGTGCAATGTACAGAGATGATATACATCTCTGAATGTAGGTTTTATATGTTGAAACCGGTTCATGAAACTTTGAGACATTGATCATAATTTTTGTTTTAATGTTATTGTTCTAGAAAGTTATTTTTGGTTATTTTGTAGAAATGAATTTAGTGTCATGACTTAAAGTTTTTTTGGTACTTCTTATCGTACTTTATACAAATTAATCATCAGAACTTTATTCTGAGTTAAATAATTACAGCTCTTACAGAAAAATGATAAGTGAGAACCGGAACACACCATAGAAAAGCCTTAATTAACTACCATCACAGTAGAAGTCCCACAGACTCACAAAGGGTCAAGCCTTCTAACTGAGGTATAGACTCAGCCGACTGTTGGGGGGGACCTGATCTTCAGTCAACTTATTTTTATTTTTTTTGGTCCAGTTGACTCTTCTTCTCCTGGAACCAGCGCCTCCACGTATATTTTGGGCTGCAGGTCCCGTGGGCTTCTGTTTGATGAGAGCACGCAACACATTAGCTCCAATGATGGTGGTTTTCTCAAGACCCGACACAACCAGCATTGGCACATTGAGTTGTTGCTCTTCCAATGTGTCCACATTAAGTTTGGCTTGGATCCACCCGATTACACGGGACATCAGCTGTAAATGGAATCGACCCTTGGCCGCGATATAGCTCTACGAGAGGTCTAACTTCATTAGGGATGTGCTTTTCTGTCATATCCACTTGAGTGATGCTTTTGTCAACATATGGCTCAACTACGGGAGCAATTTTGGGGTTAAGTGTCTTACTCAAGGACACATCGACATGCGACTAGCAGAGCCGGAGCCAGGGATTGAACCGCCAACCCTCTGATTGAAAGACAGCCCTGCTATCCACTTAGCCACAGTCACCCCCAGTTCCACCGCAGAGCCGTGCTCACTTGCTCTCCCACTAGGGTGTCAAAGTCCGTATTGCTCAAAAAGTACTGTGAGCCATTTGAAGGGGGTCGGAGATTCAGAGTCCCGTCCATTTCCAGTATCAACTCACCCACGCCGGTAAGAGTTGTGCCCACCTCCCGCCGTTTACCCGCGCTTCATTGAATTTCTTCACTTTGACATTCAGAGCACTGGGCAGAAATCACATCGCGTCAACACCCCCCGTGGGCCTTCGCGATGCTTTGTTTTAATTAAACAGTCGGATTCCCCTGGTCCCTGGTCCGATTCCCCAATCATTAAGAGACGTCAAATCTTGAACCATTAAAGATCTGTACATACAAACTAAGCACGATGCAGTATTTCATGGTAGCTGCATACATATCTGTACAGTAAGAAAGTTCTATTACCACTGTGAGGGAATTAGCTCATTTATACATCGTTATAGTGATAGTAAGTGAAATACACAACACAAATAATTCAAAGAGTGATGCTTTATTGAATTTGTTTCAACAAGTCAAAATTTGACCCACTTTCGCCAGTCCGTCGTGCATTAATTAACACTTAAGCCTCGTCTTGGCAATAAGTGTATCTTTGCTTCAATAACTTCCAGAGAGAACATTTGACTGAAAGTGGATGAAACAAAAGCGTAGCTTACTCTGACCAGGCTTAAGTTATTTAGATTCATACACTTCAGTCTTCATAGCAGCAGCCACATACATGACCAGAATAAGGCACAGAACAGACATGTAGAGGAGAGTGAACATTTCTGCAACATTTTCAACTACACCTTTATTTCTCATATACAATTACAGATAAAATACCTCACTGAAACGCTGCAGTGGACAAAGTGTTTGCACAATATTTTAAAAAACTTCATTGTGTTTTTTTTTTTTTTTTTTTTTTTTTACAGTAATCATTTTTTCAAAAAGTTACCTTTGGCCTTTTTAAGGTTTAAGTGCAGCACTTTAGACCTTTGAGGTGTAAAGTGCAGTACAGTTTGTGTCGTGGTGACGCTCCACTGAGGTCATGTGATCACACTGGTGCCTCAGACATGGTAAAGAGGCACCACTCGCGTGATGCTTTGTCTACATATGGGGCATCGGCGGTGTGGAAAAGCCTGGTAGCAGCTGTGGCAGCAGCACACATGCCCACAGTCCAACAGAATACAGTTACGTGGCTGATTGAGGCAAATCACACAGGCATTTTCTATGTGTTCCTCATCTTGAGGAGTCTCAGGGCCCGATCCTGAAGCACGTGCTCTCGGGCCTTCATTTTGCAGTCTCTCAAATTCCCTCCTCTCCTGCTCCCTCTCCCAGCCAACTTTTAGGTGATAGTAGTAGCGTCGGCCGACCCAGAGGAGTACTGCTGCCCCTGCCAAAGCAGAGGCGATGGCCAGCGCCTTCCACCGCAGAGCCGTGCTCACTTGCTCTCCCACCAGGGTGTCAAAGTCCGTATTGCTCAAAAAGTACTGTGAGCCATTTGAAGGGGGTCGGAGATTCAGAGTCCCGTCCATTTCCAGTATCAACTCACCCACGCCGGTAAGAGTTGTGCCCACCTGGAGAAAGAGGGGAATATTCGTGAAATGTATCATTAAGATCCGTTTTTGTTCATATCTGCCCTTGTGATTAGCAATCAAAGTTATAGATACGAGTTATAGATGTTAACAACGTTAGTATCTCATCTAACAACTTACTTTGAGCATTTCCTCGGTCTCCAGTTGCCCTTTAAGCTTCTCCCCGCTGAGGTATTGTCCTATGATGTCACCCAAGCCGTAGTTGACTTGGTGGAACTTCTCGTGTGTAGTCTCCATGTAGAGTCCGGAGGCCTGCAGTGGGCACAGGACTCTGACGGTGGTCTCATTTGATCCCACTAACACAAAGGGCACTGCATTCACTCTGTGGTGCAAGACTCGTTCACTGTCCGTCCTGCAACATGTAGAGGGAGGAACATGAGGTCTTTTTAGTCTACGCATATGATGACAAAGACAAAATATCATATACATTGGAAATTTGGGGTTGCCTCATTGTAACATAAATATACAAACAATTGGAGGAAACTAAGTGGCATCATTTGAATATTATCAGATCCAAACAGAAGAGTCCAAAGCCAAGTCATCTTATATGGGATAACCATAGAAGCTCAGATATTTCTGAGAGCTCCAAAATATCCAGCTTACGAAAGTGCCAAAAAAGGCAAAAAATATATCCCTCCCTACTACTCTCCTGCACATCTCTTCATATTTAAATACACTTGTCACTTTTACATTACACTTGTTTACAGTCCTGTTATCTGTTTGTCATGCACTTTATTTTATATTCTTTTAAATTCTATTGTAAATTTTAATATGTTTCTATTTCTTGCACTGTTGATTATTGTTCAATGTTATTGTCTAATGTTATGCACCACCTGCCATGACAAATTCCTTGTATGTTACATACATTGGCAATAAACGATTCTGATTCTGGTATGGATACCTCATATTGGCCAGCACTCAGTAAAAACACAAACACATAATTAAGAGCAAAAATATCACATATTTTCATGATTCAGCAATCTGATTTTGTGGGGTATCCTGATAGCCACATGTTATTAAGTAACTAGTCTAAAAATCGGATCAACACAAAAGAAAAAAATAAGCAAATATAACTTTTAGAGATCCCTGTTTACATTTTTTTTGCCGATCATTGAAGATCCAAATCGGCAGATACAGATACCTTTGTTTGATTACCTTTGCAGCTGGTCTACGAGGCTCCAGACTATGTTTTTTTGCCACCGCCCCCAAAAATCATTTCAACTGCTCTGAAGTCAGTTTAAACCATCAAAAATGTTACATGTTATCCATTTACTTTGTTATAGTAATTTATAATGTTTTTTGTTCTTCATAACAACTTACAATTCAAATGATGAGGAAATAAAAGATTGTATTTTTATTAATTAAAACTAATTCTGTCATTCGTAGTTTTAATGATGTATTATAAGCTGCTTAGAGCGAGTGTTAGGAAGTTAAACAGCTCATAATTCATCTTTAATATCTATTTATATTGTTGTGAAAACGTCTCCTTCAAACAACTGGATTTATTCAAGTTTCTCAGCAACACTACATTTTACGAGATCACATGTGAACACATCATGATGACGTTATAATTTACCTTCGTCCAGTACTCATTTTCACTGAACCGAGCCTGAACGCATCATAATCTAACTGAGCGGAACCTTCGTTCTCATCTTGTAAATTTAAACACAGATTAGCTGTTTACTATGTAACATTATCAAAGATCTGAGACTAGAAAAGCATGAATGACGATGTCCTGATCGCATATTTTACAGATTATTGGCAGCTGACGATCGTCAATTAAACTTTATTTCACACTGTGATAGTTAACATTAAACTGTCCACTATCACGTAAAGGTAAAGAGGAAGTATCACGTATGCTATCATAACAATGCTAGGTATTTTTGTCTTGATAGATTTCTCACCAAGTGCGTGATAAGCTGTTCCACACTAGCTTGTGTTCTCTCAACAGGAATTTCTGCAACACTCCGACAAATTCTTTTTGGAAGTGGCTTGTCAGAGGCTCACCTGCTGGTTGCACAGCACCTACAGTATGCATATACACATGATAGATAATAAGAGACAAGGGCATTATACACATTTTTCAGTGTAAAAAAATCTGTGACACCCAGTTTACCTTCAATGACAGCATACTGTAGACACGCTCCTGGAGTAACTTTCAAGATGTCTTTGAGTTTTCCATCTATGGTGAAGTGTGGAGCATCCTGAGAACATAACACACATGTACACGCTGTATATGTAGTACACATACTGTCGTGACAGAAAGAGGATTTCAAGCAGTGTGTGAAAGCTAAAGATTGTTTACATGGTTTCACAACTAATCCCATTCCTCCCGATGGCTTGAACAGCATGAAAACACAAAATTACACTTTCAAAATAAAACAATAAAAACGTATGTAAGATCATATTGATTACACATGAAAGACAACTTACATCAAGTTTATCTAGTGTCGTCCGGCTCTTCCTATAGAGATAGTAACAGATGCCTGAGAGGGCAAGGCTGGCCCCAAGACACACTGCCTCTGTAACCTCCATAGGAAATCCATCCATTCCCTCTGAGCCTCCTGTCGCTGCAAACCTGTACGAAGGTAAAAAAGAAAAGAAAAAAGGATGGTCTTATGTCCTATTAATGACAAAAAAGTGCATGTTGCTGCGCATTTTTAAAAGGGATGTTACGCTAACTAGCTTGGTATTTGCAGCAGTCCCAAAGTAAAGTCAACGATACTGCCTTTGTTAAAAGTGCCATTAAAACATGGCACATTGTATATCATGTGAGCGTACCGCTTGTCACATAGAGTATTTCAGTGAGAATATGAATTAAAATATTGGTTAGCTAAAGTTAGCTGCTAGCAACTAACGCTACAATGAGACAGGGGAAGAAGTAGTGACCTCGAACCACTTTTTATGACAACATTAGCGTTATTCAACCATGTGAGCAACAGTACATGGTGTACGATTAATTATAAATTAGTTGTTGTACCTCAGAGAAACCAAGCTGCTCTCAAGTTGACATATTCGGTTGACCGGTGTTGTTGCCCATGTCACGTGACATAGATGATGACGTTGCAGGACTACGTATTACTGCGCATGTCCGTTGCACTCTCTCTCTCTCTCTCTCGCCGTCGCAGCCACTGTGGTCGCTTCATACGCCGCCGAGATGGCAGGAGGTGTGCGGAGAAAATCTCCGGGTTCCCCGTCCGCACTGTGGGGGAAACTTCACACACTGTGGCAGGACAAACATATGGTCCTGTTCAAGACGGAATACACGTTACTGGTCGTCTCAGTGTTGTGGTTCCTAGAGATCGGGATCAATGTGTGGGTCATACAGAAAGTAGCATGTAAGTAGCTGCGCGGCTAGTTAACATGCTATGGTGCTTTGTCATTGTTCTGAACCTATCTGAACGCTAAGTAGCTAGCATTAGCAAACCTACTAACTTACTCTGCCACCTGTCAAAGGGAATTTTCTGCCCTTGCATGACCACATAAGATCGTCTGTGCTGTTACAGTGTTGAACGCCATTTATTATTTTTCAGCAACTTCTATCAAAAACATGCAGCTAAACAAGCTACTTTTAACGACAACAACGTTAATCTGAATTTGCAGAAGCATGGTAATAACTGCCCACTGACAACATACGTTAACTCCTGTATTCCAAGCATGATTATGTCATAGTTTATTTTAACAAATTTACTTCTTTGTCTGATATAAGGCTGTAACAATTAATAATAATAATTGATTAGTTAATTAATCTCATCAATTAATTTGGATCAATCAATAAATTCTTTAAAATGTCAATAGTGATCAAAACTTCTGTTTTCTTGGTTCGTCCCATCAACAGTCCAGAACCTAAAGCTATTAAATAAATAAAAAAACTGCAAATGTTCACAGTTGGGAAGCTGGAGCCAGTGAATGTTTGACATTTTCTACATGTTAACTAACTAAAAGGATATTTCACACACAATATGGTTCACTGATCAATCAACTAACCCTTTCAGCACTAGTTGACATGTCCACAGTCATGCTGAAAGAGTTTATGATATGATATTGATGAAGCGTTTTAGTCAATTATGAACCAACAATTTGCAGCTTCACAAATGCAACGAGCTGGTTTTATTGATATGGAGGTTCCATATCAAAAGATGAAGACTTTTGGATGTTTTTGGATGTCAAATAATTAGTTATAGGACTTTGGACCAAGATATTTGATGGGCATTTGTCATATTTTTAAAAAAGTATAGCCAAAGAAAATTAATTATATTCAGTAGAGTAAAAAACGATGATGTTGGTACAGTTATTATATATATATATATATATATATATATATAAACATAAACAACACAGCACTGACAGTAACCTTCCCCATCGCTCACAATCCCCGATTCCTGCTCTTTACTGCAGACACCGAGATAGACTGGAAAGCCTACATGGATGAAGTAGAGGGAGTCATCAATGGTACCTACGACTACACCGAGCTCAAAGGAGACACCGGCCCGTTGGTGTGAGTTTCAAAGGTTTCATGTGATGTAGGTCTCTCTACCCTGTAGTTACATGTGGTTTTCAGTGCAGGATAAATCAGCACCTCGTTGTTGCAGGTACCCGGCTGGCTTTGTCTACATCTTCACAGCGCTCTACTACATTACCAGCCGTGGGGTGAACATCCGTCTGGCCCAGTACATATTTGCTGCTTTCTACCTCATCACACTGCTGCTCGTCTTCAGGGTGTACCACCGCACTAAGAAGGTCAGTCTGTGTAACTAAAGCCTCAGTTACCATGTGGCCTTATACAATTTGCTCACTAAACTGTAGTGTTGTGCTTGTGAGGCCATTGAGTCAGCATTAAACTATTTCTCTGTACTTTTTACTTTTTAACTTGAATATTCTGTATATATGTCTATTATGTATGCCAATACCCAATTTCTTGTTGAAACACCAATGAGTGTAGTTTCCCTTTTTATTGCCATAATTATATATTTCTTTATTTCTTTGAATTTTCCCAGGTTCCTCCCTATGTGTTCTTCTTTGTGTGCTGTGCTTCTTATCGGATACACTCCATCTTTGTGCTGCGTCTCTTCAATGACCCTGTGGCCATGATGCTGCTGTTTGCAGCTGTCAACCTCTTCATGGATGGATACTGGACTCTGGGCTGCGGCCTTTACAGGCAAGTGTGAACTCCTTAACAGCACAATGCAGCTTTTCATGTGATGGCTTTCTGTGGAGGAAATAGTTATCTGCTGTGTAATGTATGTAAATATTCAAACATACAGTTATTTGTTTTGCCATGCGTTGCATAATGTAATAACAACCTAATCTTCCTCTGTTTCTGACAGTTTAGCAGTGTCTGTGAAAATGAATGTGCTCCTTTTTGCTCCGGGACTACTTTTGCTCCTCCTGTCTGAGTTTGGTCTAATCCGGACAATTCCCAAACTTTGTCTATGTGCAGGTATACAGGTAAAAGATGACCTATGACATAAAACCAGGGATGGTTTAACTGGCATATTTTATTAACAATGTCCAGTATGGTCAAGCATCATCTCTAAATGAATCTGTCTTAATATCACAGCTTCTGCTAGGTCTGCCTTTCCTCCTGGAGAATCCCATGGGTTACATGAGCCAGGCGTTTGACCTTGGCCGTCAGTTTATGTTCAAGTGGACGGTCAACTGGCGCTTCCTGCCAGAATGGCTCTTCTTGAATCGGTACTTCCACTTGCTCCTGCTGACTGTCCACCTGCTAGCCCTGCTGCTCTTTGCTCTCCGCCGTTGGAAGAGGTGAGAGAGACTTTGGCTGTGCCAAGGTTACCGTTGGCCTTCTAGTTTGACTTGAGCTGTAATAAATCAGGAGTTAATGTCATGAAAGTCATGCCAGTTTTTGTTCCACGACACAGCAGTCAGTAGTTTATCTGAGGTGTAATTACAATTTTGTTTTCTATTAAAAGTAACTATTTTCTCTTACAAGGCCAGGAGAAAGCATCTTCGAACTGCTCAAGGAGCCAAGCAAGAGGAAAAGACCTGCTCAGAAGATCCCTGTTGATCATATCCTTTTGTTCCATTTGAATCTACTCCTGTATTGTTCCTTAAAGGACAAATCAGCATTGTCATTATAACTTTTACTGCTGGGTGTCTGCATGATATTGGTCAGAGAGTAAATGATATTTTTAGTATTCCCTGGCTTATGTATCAGACCTTAACAGAAAATCACAGATGGTGCTGATTCTGTTCAGCTCTAACTTCATTGGCATGTGCTTCAGTCGTTCGTTGCACTACCAGTTCTACGTCTGGTACTTCCACACGCTGCCTTACCTGCTCTGGAGCGGAGGAGTCAAGAAGCTGGCCCACCTGCTCAGGTAAGAGGGCGTCTACATACTAAGCTACAAGTTATATTTTTGATTAGTTTTAGACCTACAGCATAGCACATCACCAAACGCTCGATCAAATGTTGATGCTATATTGTTTTCTCCTTGTGTTCAGGGTTCTTATCCTGGGTCTGATTGAGCTTTCTTGGAACACCTACCCCTCTACAAACAGCAGCTCCGCCGCCCTCCACGTCTGTCATCTCATCATCCTCCTCTGTCTGTGGCTGGCTCCGCCGCTGCCTTCCGCAGAAACACAAGAACACACACCCGTCAAGGACAAGCGCCAGTGAGCCACAGCCTGTTTGGTCAATATTTAAGTCTAATCAGCTGCTGAACAGCCTCCACCACCCTCCTCTGATCCTCACACCGGTGCAGAGTGAGGTCACAGGGATAGACTGTGTTGTAAGTGAATACAAGGAGCCGTTTAATGCTTCACATCTCAGCTAACTATTAAAGTGAAGGAAGATAATGTGTGGGTGCGGTCGGCAGAGAGATGCCTACATGATGAAGTCGTCCCTTTGCAGTTTAAAGATATGAAACGAGAAAGAAAAGTGATTCGCAGGTTTCATGTTCAGATTCAAGAGTGGAGTAGAGCGCTAAGAGGAGATTGTGACTTTCAACAGGCCAAGTCATTTTTCCTTTACTTGATATTCTGATATTATAAAAAAATAGAAAGACATCATTGATATGTTACAGAATTTGAACGTAGCACCAAAAGCTTTAAATGAATTGCAATCGGGCAGTAGGCTGCAGCATTTCCACTTGTTGCAGTATTCTTCAGTACAAGGCCAAAAATATTATCCAGTAGTTAGTCGTTAATAATTTACACAAATGTGTAAAACTAAGCCGTAGACAATCATGGCTATTTGTCTAATCTGTTACATAATTGATGTGGCTCACTTCACTCAGCACTAAGTACATGCAATGTGAACAGTTGGCAGTATAGACTGAGACCGCAAACACATGACATTTTATATTAAACAGAGATGCCACTTTACCTTGAAGTTTCTTCTTCTTCTTCTTTTATGTATGTTTTTGTTACATATTACAACAAATGTATGAATTCCACTGTTTTTTTATTTTATTTTCCCAACATTCATTATTTAAAGTAAGATTTCATTAGTTTATCAAATAATCATCCTCATAATCAAAATGATACTCATTCAACACTGACTGTGATTATACATTTGGCAAAGTACTGACTACATATAGACTACAAAAAGCCCATTCAGGTGGTCAAGGCATTGTTGTGATTGCATAAAGCAATATACAGATTTAGGATCAAAGGCCACTTGGTCTGTCATTTGAGATTATTCTTTCGACATAAATATAAAGTCTTAAATAGATTTTCTTTTTTTTTAAAGTCATGTGCAACTTAATATTTGAATGAACTTGGCACTAGGTTATAGTATTAGTTGATCCTGCAGATAAAATACAGGATTCCTCGTCTACGTAGAGACGTCCCTTTTTAGGAGTCGTTATTATCGGTAACAAATTATTATGCTAATCTGTAGATCGGACTCGGTTTCCTCAGAGATCATTGTCTCACATATTATTGGGGTTATAACACAACATGTTGAGCTTGATGTTCTCGTCCCAGTGGCGCAGCAGCAGGAACAGCTGTCTGGCAGCTCCCTTCAGCCCTGCCGGGTCCACTCCCTCGGGCAGCTCCTGACAGCGCAGCCAGAAGTCTGCTTTTGCTGCCACCAGCTCCCACTCCATGAAGTAGCCGGCACAGCGGTGCTCGAGCCAGGCTAGAGCCACAGCTGTGGCCCAGCTCGAGCCCTCCAGGTCCTCTAGAGCCAACTGGCTGTTCCCTTGGAGATCAGCTGGCTCTATTGAGGAGCCTTCACATACATCCGTCTCTGATCCACGCCCGCTATCTGCCTGGCCGTGGCTCAGGCTCTGAGAGGGTCCGACAGATAGCTCCAAGGAGCCCTCCTCAGAGCTGGGGAGGTCAGGGGGCGAGGTGACAGGGTCTCGGTCAGACGGGTGTCTTCGGCGTAGCCTTGGTTCCAGCATCAGGGGAGTGTCGTCTGGAGTGTGGTGGAAAGGAGGGGCAGTTGGTTTGGCAAGGGAGCAAGAAGAAGGAGAAAATGTTACATGGTGGCTGGTAGGAGCACCAGAAGGCTTGTTAGAGGCGGATAAAGACGGAGCACTGGGAGATGTGCAGCGGAATGGCGGGCTGAGACTGCGGCGGTGGAGGCTGTAGGGTGAAGCCCTTTTCAGACGGTCCAGGGGGATCTGGACACAGTCAGAGTAGATCTCTGTCAGAAGAAAAGCTCCCGATGCCAGCTGCAGATGCACCTGATTAGACACCATTTAGACACAGATTAATAAATGTCTTTGCACACTTGTGTGTGTATTTAAGTGTAGGTGTTATCCGTGTCTGCACAGCTCACCAAGGGCAGGTAGTCTGGAGCTTCAGTTTCAGGTTGCTTCTCCGTCTCTGCGGACAGACAGTGGGACTTGAGAGGAACCTGCTTTCCTGATGAAATGGAGGACCTGAGTCTGCCCAATGGAAATCTGGAATATACAGAAGAGGTTGGATTTTTGGCCTTTGAATATCCATACATTTGGATGTAGACATAATGCACACCCCAAACAGAAAGTTTGCTCTCTGAAGTAACTGGAGCACAAGCACTGCTACGAAGTCCCCTTTACACTGTAATGCCACATTCACAAGAATTATAATTTGGAGTGAAACTTTTACCTGGCGCCAAAGAAGCTTTCCATTGACTTGCTCTCGATGGATCGCTGTGAACGAGTGTATGAGGCACCTGTCATTGCTGGCGCTGTAGCAGAGTACGCACTGCCCCCTACATCTGAGAAAGCAGTGTGGGATAAAACATAAACAGTATTGTGTCATCAGCACAGTGATAACGTGATGTTTGTGGTTGTATTTAAAGGCTCAATTCACCCTTTACATGACATAGACCTAAAAAACATTTTTGTCTTGCTCTAAACATTTTGGGCTATTTTTTTTCTGGAAGAAAATGTTGCTTTTAAAGTTTTTCAATGCTGCAAGTTTAAAGATCCATCGGCTTTCTTTGCATTGGGGTGAAGACGGAAATCTTTTTTTGTTCTTTCTGTAATTTGGGTAAATTGATCCTTTAAGGACTACCTCAGGGGTTGCGGGTGCGCATAATCAAGTCAGGAGAGAGCGGTTCAGATTTTTCTCCTTCAGTAAAGACTCACCTTGAGATTTGAATGAACTTTCTGATAAGACACCTCTAAGCTCGAGACTACACTCGCACTACAATGTTTTTTCACTGATCGAGTCGACAATACTTACTAGAGTCCCAGGATGTAAGGCTACAGGGTGAGGCAGGGGTGTCATCTCTGTCTGAGAGATACAAAGATTGTTGATGACCTAAAGTCTTGAAAACAGAAATGGGTGCTGGTATCATTCAGTCTGTCTACCTGTAGAGTTCCAGGCGTCCTCGACCTCTTCACTGTCTCTGCTGGTGCGCCGTCTGCCTAAACCAACAGAATACGCCCTCTGCTTGCGACTACCTGATTGGGAACTCCGGCTGTTCCCCAAATGCATCCCTACACACACACACACACACACACACACACACAGACAAAATTGTGTTATTGACTAACTTTACCCTGGTGTAAGAGATCAAATCAGTATTTTCCTCATCATTTTAACATTATGCAACAGGCGTTGCAAACGATTTTAGACTATGAAGGTTATGATTTATGTGGTGCTGGTTGAAACTATGTACTTGTCCCCACAAAAATAAATATTAAAGGTGCACTCCAGTGAGCATTAGTATCATTAAGATGGGAACTCACGAGAAACGCATTAAAAAAAGGAATGGTCCAAAACTAAGAAGCGGTGGCTAAATTATATCCTGATTTATAATCCAGGCTGTGGCTCAAAAACGAAAAAACACTTAATCCTAAAATTCCCATAATGCAACACTGAAGCATCTTTAAACAGACCCTTGCTGCCTAATGAATGCCAACATCTTTCAAACTGCACGTACCAAGTTCTGAACATAGGGTTTCAGTTAAAAATGGATTGCTAGTAAGCCACACCTGTGTTTTGGACGTCCGTGCTGTCCTGCAAGCCTTTGTTGGGGTTGCTATCAGTGATAGTGAAGGCTGTGTACATGCAGATGATGTTACAATGCTTACTGGTCTGGATAGCCTTCATGCGGTATCGCTTCGCTGAACCTAAGAAACAGTAAGGGGTAGACAGAGCGTATACCAAATAACTTAAGGTAACGTGATATAAACGTTTGAAGTAGTAAATTAAGCCTCACCATGTCCACAGTCGCTCTCCTTCTCTGCCATCTTCTCAAAGTCCCTAATAACTGAGCGAGCAGTCAGTTGGTGAATGATCTCATCCCATGTTTCCCCTCCTATTCCTCCTCCTCCTTCTCCACACCCCTCAACTCCTGGTGACTCCTGGACCTCAGGGGTCCAGAGGTGCCCCAGGTCCACGGTGACCTCCCAGGACACGGGTCTGCCGCTCAACAGGCCGTGAATGAGCGAGCGGCATTGACCTGGCGGAGGATCCTCCGGTGGTGCAGCAGTGAAGAGGTACTCTGGGTCTGTGAAGCTGTCCCAGTCCAGAGGAGAAGCAGGGAACAGGAGTCCATCTGAGGGTCAGAGTGAGAAAGAATAAATATGTGTTGGAGGCAAAATAGTAATCCTGCTTTTCTTAGAACTATAGCGTACTAGAGTCAGTGAGGCTTCGGCGGGACAGTGTGCCTCTCGATGGGGGCTTTGTCTCCCCATCGCTTTCGTCCAGTCTCCCTCCCAGCGTTTGGTCGAAGGAGACCCTCTCCAGAGCTCTCCTCAGGCGATGCATCTCCAGCTCGCCCTGGGGGGACGAGAAACTCCGTGCTGCCATGGTTGAACGGGCCAGTACTTTATGTCTCCTACGAGACTCCTCTCCTCCATCCAGACGCTCACTCTGGTTGTATAAGAGGGAAAAGCAACTGGGTTCAAAAAAAGTAGGTTAGACTGCTATTTTATTTTTCCTTGCAACCACATATGTCTACATTTAAAATATGTTCGGGTTATCTGTTTGTACTGTATCTAGTTGTGATATTTTGTACATTACAGTACTTCTATGATGTGTATACAGTACTATCAATTGCACCTTTTCTGCCCCGTTATCGGGGGTTTCTGCTGAGAGGTTTTGCTGCCATGCAGAGTCTGCCCAGCGAGACAGGGACGACCTCTGTTCTGGAGGGGGCATCTTTTCAAGGCCTTGGGGTAGAGACCCAGTCTCCAGCACTGAACCAGAGGAGTGAGGGTCCGGGAGAAAGACCCCGCCTGCAGAGTCAGAGTTGGACGAGGCGTGTATGTGTGAGTGGGACTGTGTTTGAAGACTCCGCTCACTACTGAGGGAGCAGCGAGTAAGGACGTACTGCTCCTGGATATATGAGCTCTCCTGGATCCTCCTCCTCACGTCACTGGACCAGTCTAGCCCCACACCTAGAGCGGATAAAAGCCCAACACGAACCACAATGGTATGAGGTGCCCAGTCTTGATTTATACTCACTACAAGATCCACTGATGAGTGACTGACCTGGGCTGGTTCCAGGATCTGTGTTTTTGGCGCAGGAGAACTCAGAGGAGATTTCCCTGGAAATCTCCCTCAGCGCCTCCTCCAGGTTGGCGCCATCGGCACATGTCACCACAGGCATTAACTCGGCGGCAGGGGAAGGTGAAAGCTCATCATTTGACTGTCCAAACACTGAACCCGTGGAGCCTCGGTCTACACCTTTATAGCCGCGTCCTTGAGACTATAAAAAAGTTCGATTAGATATCTGCTTTTCTATGCAGACACACACAGACGTACTTTTAAAGAATGTAGTTACGTGTACCTCTGTCCTTTTTGCTTTGAAATTCGTCATATCATATAGAGTGCAATATCCAATCAGACGATTCCCAGGGTAGAGCGGAGGGATTTCATTGGGGGAAAGAAAAGCTTCCATGTTTTCTGGCAGATACCAGTCAATCCGTACGTCAGTCAGCACAGGTTCAAAGGCCTTTTTCAGAGACTTTATTAACTGATGAGATAGATTTATAAATTGAAGGCTTTACAATTCATTTGTACAACTGAATAGTGGCCAGTGGTGCAAGAAGTACTCAGATTATAAGTAAAAGTACCAAAACATTCATGTAAAATACTCCAGTGTTGCATTCAAAATTGTACTCAAGTAAAAATACATAAGTATCATCAGCAAAATGTACTGAAAGTATCAAAACCACAGTACTTGTGCAGAGAAATTGCCCATGTGGTATTGCCCATGTGGTATTTCATTATTAGTAGTAAAACTGATTCCTCATTGTGGACTGAAAGTAGTAATTTACTGCTGTAGCTGTTCAAGGTGTAGCTAGTAAGTAAGTAAAGTAGAAAAGTATACTTAAGAAGGGTACTTGAGAAAATGTACTTTACCTTTCACTGCTGATGGCTTGTGATATGCAGAAAGGCAAATGTGAAGAACTAAATCTGTATGTATTTATCTCGTAAGAAAGTAAGCTCATGCTTATAATTGTTCTGCAATCTATATTTCTTCCAATAGGTGGCAGTGTTGCATTGCTGCTGACCTTGGGCTGAAGTCTCTCCTCATCATCCAAGAACTCTGTCGTCCCTCCTGTCAGTTTGGCAACGCCCTGCAAGAGTCTCCTGCAGGCTCGAGGCCCAAGGCCCAGGCCAAAGCATCTGCATAGATGATACAGTTCTCCATTTTCAAAATTAAATTAAAGTTATTGCGTTACAGCGTGGTCTTTGATGCACTGCCTGCACTATATGTACAATGTGCTCTGGACTTGTGTTCCCATATAAACAAATCCACTACGAGCCTTTTGCAGCAACTCAGTATCTATTTGTGAAACCCTAATAGCATACAAAGGCTTCCATGTGTCTAAGAAAAGAGAACATTTGGAGTCATTAAAGACAAAGAACTGTTATTTTGGTACTCAGAGGGATCACAAGCCATTTGGCTAATTGGGAGTTTGAAAAGAGCAGGGGACAGAATAATTGAAAGGGCTGAGATCCTGCTTGTGTGCTGTCTCTAAAAACAGCAAGTCAGTCTGGTTGGCCAGATTCTGTTAGTACTACCTGAATAACAAGACAGGAAACCACAATGATTTAAATACAAGGCCTATTTTTGTGACTACATGTAGTTAGACTGACATGTAACAGTCCTTCATTGAAATGAAATGTATTGAGAATAACGAAAGATTTACATAGTATGCGAAGGGACAGCCAAAATACAGTGGAGAAAGACAGCCTATCAGGAGAATACTAATGAGGGATAAATGGAGTTATTGTGCATTACTGAAGGGCCTCAGGACAACCTGAGAGGCGTGTCTCTTACTGCAGAAGAGAGCACTTAACGGGATTACTGGGCGGGGGGGAAAAAAATACCTCAGCCCTTTCTTTTCTTTCTTTCACAGTGCTTTGGTCTCAGTTCTTCAAGATCACTGTTTGCTTGTCTCTTCCTCTCCTTCCTCCTCCAGATGGTGTCTCTTTCATATTTATCACCTCATTCTGCCTGCACTCACTGCACTCCATTCCTCTCTGCTTCCTTGTCACACGCCAGCCATAGAATACATCTTTGGTAACTAGTTGTTCGACTTAATGTCCATTTTGTGTGTGTTTTTGCCTCAGATTGGATATCCACCTTGTGCCTCGCTGTACCTTTCCTCACACATGATGGGTCAAATATCTAACTGCAGATAGGTTTAAGCTCATTACCTGCCAGCGCACGTGTTTCTTCGGACCAGCTCCAGCACTTTAGCCACATTGCTGATGGATCCATCTGTGATAATGAAGACCTGGCGAGGATATGAGCGCTGCATTGGCTGCTGGTACACCCAGGACAGCGCCCCCAGCAGGTTGGTGCCTCGCATGTCAGCTCTCATCCTCTGGGTGTACTCTATTGCCTGCATTAGAGTGACCTGAGGCAGAGAAGAAGAAAAGCAAAGATGCCATCAGACCTACAGTAAAGGTGGGAAAAGCAAGCATCAACCAACAACATCTGTCCAACTGCTCGACGCTGCCTGTGCAAACATCACCCATGTTGTCAAGATTCCCCAATTAGCCTGTGAGGGTGGCAAAGAATTGAATCGGCAAATCTCTAATAAAGAGAGAGCAAACACACATGCATTAGCACCTGCCTTCACACCACCTCGAATCACACTTTGGACAAACATGCCCGACAGGCGAGGAGATGGAAGGACATCTCGTGCCTTAGTGAAAATGCATGAAAGGTCACCATATGCTCAGTAATATGTGGAACGACTGTTTGTCCTTGCAGCCCCTGGTCTGGAAAAAACCTGATACACTGCTACTAAGGCAACGCATATTGCCGGATTAGAAGCTAGACAAAATAGAACAGATCGTCCAAAATGGGCGAAAAACATCTGCTTTCCATAAACATGAAAGCACATGTTAACAATAACATGATTTGTTTCACTGAAAATCCTATAAACAAGGCAGATACAGATAATTATCCAATCTATAAGGTTACTGCATCAAACTAACATCAGTGCAGAGCTTGCTGGAGGTGAACAGAGGCTTGATGGTGGTTCCAAAGCCCACAACGTTGAGCATGGTGCCAGAGGGGAGACTCTTCAATGCCACCACCATGGCATCCTGCGGAAACATGAAGGGACAGACAGGATGGAGCCAGATCAACATACGTCTCTAAATGTCAAGACTAAAATCTGGTTCAGTGGTACGTTTTCATCCTGCCTGCAGCTCACCTTTACATGGTGGATGTTGGTGCCACTCATGCTGCCGCTGCGATCAACAAGGAACAACAGTTCTCTGGTGGCTTTGTGCAGCTCCAGAGGTTCACGCAGCAAGTCGGGACAGAAATTGAGCATCAAGACGGGGCTGCTCAGAATGTCCTTGTGGTATCGCTTCCTCACAAACTCCAGCTGCAGGCCAAGTGGAACATCAGCATGTTTTTATGCAGTAACAGCGTCAGGGTACATGAATAGGGACACTTGTGAGATTACAATGGTGAATAATGAAGCAGCATGAGTAATCACTAACCTTCCTCTCAGGTTGGGAATCTTTGCGAATGCAGCGAATGAAATCCCGACGGGAGTAGATCTGCTGTTCATACTGGCTGAACGAAAGCCTGCCTCTCTCTAATATGACCAATGGGCTGTGAGGTTCTGTGGAGGAGGTTTGTTAATTGAAGTCACATTCAGGTATTGGGGGAGGAAAAAAGTAGGTACACTTTTCAACTACTCACCACTGAGGTGCAGAATGATCTCTATGTGTCTGTCAAACGGATGCTCTTGTGCCAAGGTGATGTAGGTCGCAGAGGCACTTTGGGCACTGGGGTCTGCATCTGCCCTCAGAGCGTGAGTGGGGCTCTCCAGTCCTATAAACCAGTTTAGGAAGAAATAAAGACAAGCTAATCATTGGTTATATGCATTTATGATAAGTAATGATTACTTTTTTTTTTACTGTAGAGGTGATTGAGTCCTCAGTCTATCCTTTGGATTTTGTGTTCTGGCTGTGTTTGGATTCAGGCCCTCTCTGTAAACCGTTCATTTTATTTTGTAATGAGATTGCCCACCATTCTAATACATCACAATGACTCAGTCAACCGTACCGGCCAGTAGGCAGGCCCCTCTGACCAGTAGCTGGAAGTTCAGTTCATAAGGTGCCAGGTTGGCAGCTGGACTGGTGAAGATGGAATAGGCACACTGCTGCTCAGAGCCTAGGGCCCGGTCTTGTTTTCCTGAGGTGGCACCAAAGCAGCTGGTTGGTCTGAGAAGGAGAGAAATGTAAAGTATTTCGGAAAACAAAATACAGTGGTCAGTTACATTTAATTCATTTAAAAGGATAATGTTCAGTAAAATTGTGTTGCCAGAGTTGTTTTTTGACATAAATACCCAGTTTCTTCAGATTTCCCCCCGTTTTCACTCTTGCTTGGAGTCATCTGGCCAGTGACGATTGGTGTCAGCAATGTGGGGTAGACAATGCTGATTGCTCCATTTTCTAATGTGGGGAGTTCGAGTGTGGTGCTTATGATAACGGACACTATATCCATGGGGCCAATGACGCCTGTGCTCACGATGAAGGTGGTTCTTTCAAGGTCTTCGTCCAGGATGAGATGTCCTAAAGCAGAAATACAGCAGTTACTCAGTTCATACAACAACTCAAAAAGACATAGTGGACAGAGGCGGGCCTAAATCTCATCTTTTTTTTATTTTATAAAAAAAATAAAAGGCCCTCCCATCATCTTTATTTTTTAGATCCTTCTTTTGACACTACAGTGCCCTCTCTCAATATCTCAAAATAATGTATTTATGGCAAACACATCAACAACATATATCATAATAAAAATATCAAAAGACATTTGCTTTAGGCAGCACCTCCAAAGAGCACACCGTTTAAATGCCAAAATATATATTAATTATCTTATTAATTACTTGTAAATGAAAGTCCAGTACTCACTGACATGCATGTCAAGATATTTCATTAAATCAATCCCACAAGAGATGAATCAAATAAAATGTACCGCTGGGACGAGAACATTAAAAAGACAAATTGTTCTGACTAACCTCCCTTCAAAAAAATAACAAACAAATAAACTGAACCCCTAAGAATTTTGTACAGTGACAAATATAAAATCATTCATGCCTTGAAATGAAATAAATAATCTAAGATTGCAAAAGGGTTACTTGAATCTGTGTTGTGTTGGCTGTATTAGAGAATGTATTCCATGCACATGATATCACCGTTTCCAATAAAATACTCCCCACTTCAAGTTGATATACGTTTGTACTAAGTGAACGCCCTATCACCATTAGGCAGGCAGCCAAATCTATTTGCCTCCCTCAACTATCTGAAAAGGGACTGTGGCTATATTTGTATTCATGCAGACACCAGATCATTACAGCAGTAGGCAATGGTCCACATTACATTATCGTACAAATGACCATTTTTATCTACAAAGAAAATACAGGGAGTCTCCTCCCATCCTCACCGTTGGTGCATTGCATGTCAAGGCTGGAGCTCCCACAGCAGCCCCACTCCCGGCCATTCCCACAGTGGCCTTCAAGACCAGATCCAGGGAAGCAATCTGAACAGTAGTCCTTAAGCTTCCCTCGGCTCTGTATCTGGACCCCCACCAACCGGCCCGCAATCACAGCCTCGAAGCCGACCACAACCTCCTTTTCCCCGAGAGGGTACACAAAAACACCTAGATGACCAAAAATGTTTGACACACAAAACAATAATGTCAGACTTTTGCATTAATTTAGAAAGCAATCAAACTACATAACATTTAAGTACAATATATCTTATACGGGCATGATAAATATTGACTGTTGCTTACTGTTCACATGTTTGGTGTCTGACCAATTTTGGTCCTGTTACATTTAGATGCAACTTTTGACAACTTTTAAGCTTAGATTGACTTAAAGTGTTTTGCTCTTGATATAATAAATGTTTGAATTCTCTAATGCAACCTTTCTTGTTGTAGGTGTTATTTGTGGTGTTCCTCAAGGATCAATCCTCATCCCTCTTCTGTTGCAATAATGCATTTTGTTACCTCACACCGACAACATCCTGTACTTCTGTTTTGAAGCTTGACTAAAGTAAAACAGTTTACTTTTCTTCCAACTCAAACCCATCTCAACTTCTTCCTTTTTCTGATTTGATGACATATGGAGTCAAATACAAATGCAATTCCATTCAAAATACAGTTGTTATGATTATTACTTGTGCTAAGAGTGAATCATGTACCTTCTACAGACTCTATGTCAGCATTAGCATAGGTAAGGTGTGCAGTGATGCCCAGGGAGCAGCCGTTGGCACAGGACTTGATGCAGGAGGCCTTGAGTAGCAATGGTTCCCATGTAGAGCAGTTTCTCAGTCCCACCATCTTTCCAGGGCAGCAACACGCCTCTATTCTGCTGGTTGCATGAGAACACAGCTAAGGGAAATAGTCTGAGCAGGCAGGAAGAGGAATATGTGAGTGTGCATTTAAATTCTCTCATTTTTCCATTCACAGAGCAATCCCAGTAATCTCTGTAAATCAGACCTGATATTTGCTGCATTAATTAAAATGTCCATTGGTTTCACATTTTGTATGTATACTGCATACGCCTGCCAGATATCTATAATGTATGTACACATCAGCTATTGGACATGTAACCAAGCTATCTCCTCTCCTCAGGCTCTTAGCAACCAACTGTGATAGTTTGAGTGTAAGAGGCTTCGTCAATCATTAACTTTGCAGGTCAGCACTTACTCCACTACGCACCATGCCTATCATATGCGATCAGTGGCCGACCTGTATGCAAATGTATGTAAACTTACGTTACCATCTAACTCTTACTTAACTGCACTCTTAGTTAACTGCAAGAACCTAGAAAGTAAGAAATGATTGACTGTACTCTTCTGATCTTTAACGGAAATTTGGTAACAAAACAAACCACCAACTAGACCCAATTTCCTTTGGAGTTTCCATTTATATAACTCAAGCTGTACGCAATAATTCTTCATGATTGACCACTTAATAACTTTAAGTGCAGCAGGTGCAAAGACCAGTGTGCAGATTGCAGCGTAGCGAATGGTAGACTGCACAAAACTGTGTGTATGTGCATTTGTGTGCACGCACACACGCGTATAGTTGTTCGTGCATGTGCATGTGTGTGTGTGTGTGTGTGTTTGCTGTGGTCCAGGTAATGGCTTTTTCACATCTACCTTTTTAACAAGATCAACAGCCTCCATCTGGCTACTGTGCTCTCAGCTCATAACAGGCAAATAATAAATGCCTGGTTGGTTATAGAAGGACAAACTGATGCTGTCACTATACACACTAAAGTAAGTACTACATCACACCCCCCCTGTAGACGGCTGAGACTTACAGCTTTGGCAAAGCTGATGAATAAGCCAGACAGTGTGCTCAGCTTTATCAGTGAGACAAAAAAAGCAGATAATGACTTCTTTAAACATTATTAGTTGGTTGTGTGTGTGGTTTTACTTACAGTATGTCAACACATGGTACAGAATGAATGATGTAAACAGTACACATGCACCTAATAACATCATGAAGTTCTGTCTGAAATTCGAATGCAAATATCTACCAAAAAACAACAACAATCAGTAACACATTTTTGATGAATTGCAATGTAACTATAGCAGCTGTTATAGAAGTAAAACATTCAAAGTAAATCAAGATCTTACAAAAACATTTTGCATTTTTGAGCTTTAATTATTCTGTCTGGGTGTTTGCAGTATCATAGCTGGCCAAGAGTTAGCTGCAGTCCTCTTATGTTATGGTACAAGCTTCAGATAACAAGCAAAAGAATCATACAGGAACACTTACTGTTCAGTGTCTGATAATCTGCCTCTGTGTCCAGTGTCTGCATCACTCCACCATCACATCTGCTCCCAGTGACACAACGGTAGGAGTTTTCCTGGTAACAGATACTGCTCTCTCGTCTCCCTCTCTCTCTCTCTCTCTTTCTCTCTCTCTGTCTCTCTCTCTCTTTCTCTCTCTCTGTCTCTCTCTCTCTTTCTCATTCCATTAATCCACCAGTTTTCCCTACAAGGACAACAATCATTTCACAGAGAGTCATATATTCAGAAATATGATTTTACAAATATAGTACAAAACAGTTACTAAATATTAATATAATTTGCATGCACTAAAAGACCATTGCTGGTCTAACCTGGTATGAGACATCAAAGCCAAAACTGGAGTAAATGTAAAATATATTTTCAGTATCAGTATATACTAAAATGCCAGTTTTAGAAAGCATGGAAATGTCATTTCTTTATAAGTGAAATGTCCTCTGCTTACCGGCTCGGACCTGAACCACAGAGCTGATCAGAAAGTATGACCCTGAACCTGCTGTTCGGTTACAAGCTAACACACAACGGTAAGTGAGGCAGAGCCTGCTTCTCATCCAGACAATTGGCTGTGATGGTAGCAGCACCATAATTCATGGCTAATGGCTTGGCCAGAAAGAGGAGGGGAGTTATGTGTTCTTCCTCTCCCAACAGGTCAGTCAGACAGCAGCAGCAGGCGTGTAGGTGAGACCAAAGAAGAAGCTGCTGTTTGTCCCCTATTCTCCAGTTTAGTGGGTCCAATGCTACAAACTTGAAAAAGGAAAAAAAAACATATGGAATGGCAAGCAAGTAATCGACATATGACCATGAATAACTAATGTTACTGTGTGTGGCTTTTTATCTTATTTTATTTATGAATCTAAACGTAATCAAAGCATCATATTGTTCTTGTTATTCCTCATTTAATATACTGTATATAGTCTTTATTATATACCAATGTTTGCATATAACAGAATAGCAAAAGTGTTTTATTTTCATTAATTCCCTCTATGACACATAAGTGATCAGGCTGACTTGTACTGATCAACATTTTGTTTGCCAGTTTAACTGCTATGTTTACAATAATCATTGTTTACAATAATCATTGTAGCAATTGCTTTTCAATTGAATAACCAGTAATAACTTTTCTTTTGTTAACAATTTCTTCTTAATGTGTGCAGAAGTTGTAAAATCCATTAAATGTGTTATTGCTATATCTAATTTAATTTTCCTTCATTTTGCCCAAACATTTTTTTTACGGTGGAAGTTTCCATTGATGACTTTGATTTAGTACGCCCCAGGATGAAGGTAACATTCAACATCAATAGACAGACAATGAGGTAAAAGGCCTACTTCTTTTAACTGGTAAAACAGAAGATTAGCACAAGGAGTACCAAAATAATTGCCTAATCTAAAAGGGCAGTAAATCATTATTATATTGCTTTTAGGACAAGTAACTGGTAATTAAAATATATTCAAAAGTTTACCCCATTAAAGGGCCACTAAAACCAGAATACACAAGATTGTTTGTTTCTCTGATTATTTTTTTAATTTTATTATATGGCACATGGTTGGTTTGCAGGTGTGTGTGTGTGTGTGTGTGTGTGTGTGTGTGTGTGTGTGTGTGTGTGCGTGTGTGTGTGTGTGCGAGCGACAGGAAGACAAAGAGAAAGAAAAGGACAGCTAGGTTCGGAGAAGTGGAATTCCTCCTTTTGACATTTCATCTGGAAGTCTGTTTTGATGTTCATGTTGTGACATAACACTGAAATCTTCTCTTAGTGTGAGTGAGAGTGAGTGAGTGAGTGAGTGAGTGAGTGAGTGAGTGAGAGTGAGTTAGTCAGTATTTTCAATGTGTCTCATACTGCCTCCATGTGGCCTTTTACATTTTCTCTATTTCTATTATTGTCTTTAGTCCCTGGAGAAGGAATTCAAGTCAATTAAAATCTTCGCTTTTTAAATAATGCTCTTTTGGCTAGTTCAGTTAAGACTGGGTTTGCACCATAGACTGCATATGAAGATATAAGCTCTCTCTCTCTCACTCTCACACTCTCTCTCTCTCTCTCGCTGTCAATATTCTGCTGACTGTGCAAAGAGCTAATAAAGGCATTACTGATCTAGCAGAAGATAAGCCGGAATCAAGTAATCAAATGTGTGATCCTATAAAACTCACTCTTTCCACTCTGTTATATATCCATGCATTCAGGGGTCTGCTAGTGTTACCTCAAATCATGCAGAACATAGCAGGTCCAGCAGAGGGTAATAACTCTGCCAGACTGGACTGGAACTCTATTAAAAGAAGTTCCAATACTGTGACACTAGATGTCAGCCTTTTTCTCCCTTTTCAGCTGTCTGGTGCTCCAAACAGGAGCTATATTCAACGTGTAGTTTTGTCAATGGCACATGTTGATTAATTGCATCGGTATAACAAGCTCATTCTGTTTCTGTTCATTGTGGCTTTAGGTGCAAATAGTGTGAGGCTGTGTCTTAACCACCAGCAGGTGGACAGAGTCAATAAGTGCAAACAGGCCAGCTCAAAACCACTAAGGCACACCGAGAGGAGTCATCTTAGCCTGGACTCCCTCCCTGCAGGTAAGGACAGAAGAACACGTGGCCAGTTAGGGGATTAACTGCAGGTTTTCACCCCTCACATTTAGCCCAAATGTCAAAGATACAGCCTCAGTATCACTGACCATCAAAGCATCATTGTCGGAAGGGGGCCCACCCCATGTTACGGCTGGGCTGAGAAGACAAAGGACCCTTTGGTTTTCCATAAATAAACATTCACAAACAGAATCAAATTTGAGTTTAATTTAATCATTAAATCAAATTTTGATTTCATCAAGCTACTTGTAAATGACATTTTAGCAAGTACTATTAGTCAATAAAAATATGACATTGTATCACAAGACGTTGTTGTGTGTTGTTTAATTATCATCGGGGGGGGAAAATCGAAGCAGTGTTTCCATATAAACTTAATCAACCACATCATCATTATCACTCCATTTAGATAAAGCGGATAATTAATTATTGAACAGTTGGTGGTTAATGTGCATTTAATGGCAGTTAATGTGATTGTTGAGGTCATAATAGATCTAATTAACGACATGTCTAACAATGACCCAATACAGGCCCGAGCAGACGAGCTGCTTCTGCTTGACTATTGTCCCGAGGTTCAAGTGTCTGTCTGTGCTGAAATGTTGGGAACCTCTTCTCCGCTGCGTACCCCACTGACCTAGATTTCAATTGTTTTCTGCCTGAGACAATGGGAGAAATGGTTTCATAACTGAACACAATACCTGGGTGTTATTCAACACGACTCTTGTTAAAGTTCTCATTGTGGTGTGATTTTGTGCGGAGCATTGTGTGTTTTCTTTATGTAACCTGCTCAAGCAGCCAGCGACGGGCCGGTGCAACCCACAGTAGATCACTTCTAGATGGTTCAACAGATGAATTCATGCAGCCCAGCTAGTCCAATCATTGCTGTGTCAAACACAAACACACTTCCCACATGACTTTACAAATCTCAGACAGCTGTCACCTGGTCTAAAAACAAAATCACCATGGCTATGAGCTACTCATTTGTCACTGAATATTTAAAGTCGACCCACCTACCAAAACGGCTGCAAACTTAATTTAGAGGATCAATCTGTGCACAATGCTTAGACAGACAAAACAACTTTACGTTTACTGTTAAGCAATGCAATTGTCTTGCTGGCTCGTGTAACTTTTCAGTTTAGGCAACTTTAAAGGGCAATTTAAACATAAGACAAAGAAATACATTAGAAAAACATTTCCAAACCCAATAAATAGAATGAAATGAAACACAGAAATGAAATGAAATAAGATAAAAGACCAGAAATGCAGTTGAAAGATAATAGGAAAATAAAAGCACAGTAGATAAATGAATCAATCAAAAGCACAGGAGATCAGCAGATGATTTAATTTAGATGTAGAGTTGATTTAAGTTCTTCCTGATGATCTAAGAGGCCTGCTGTGAATATATTCATCAAGCAGATCAGACATGTATTTATCATTTGAGATTGTTTTAAACAACCTTCATGGGTACATGATGTACCTAATTTAGTACTCTATTAAAGGCACAGAAAAAGCACATAAACTGTGCCGTTAATTAAAGAATGAATGTATGTAGTCTGCTTCAGCCAAATAAGTATATTGATACAGATCTAGCTATTTCCAATTACATAAGTCATTACTTGATCACTAACGCATCAGGTTGCATTAAGTTCAGCTCATCGAACAAAGTATAAATATGAAGTGCGCACAATCGTTTGACTCGCAGTGTTAATGACTGAATGTAGCCACCGCTGGACGAGAGAAAGGTAGATCATCACCGCTTGTGGAGATGGAGACAGGCAGGCGGAGGAGAAATGAGAGCCACAGTGCGCCATGCTCTGTGGAAAGATGAAGGAAGAGTGAGCAGAAGGCAAATTAATCAAAAGACATCAAAGGCAAATGGATTGAGGGAGCAAAGGAATGAAAGAGTGCCGCCCGTTTGTCCCCGCTCCGCTCCGCCTGAGCCTGCTCTCAGATCTCAGGGCCATTGTGCCGCACGGGCGTATGGAGGGGGCTGCATGGGGCACAATGCACACAACAAATGTCTGAAACCAAGGCTTCAAAAGGAAGACTTGTCATTTTTATATCTAGTCTCACTCAAACTCTGACTCTTCCTCCTCTGTATTTAGTCTCTGAAGCTTGTTTTTGTTTCTTATCCCTTGCACATGTGGTTGCTTGTAGTTTGTTTTTGCAGTCAAAGCATTTGAATTCACCAGATTTGACTGCAGAAACGTTGAGTGAAACATCAACACAGTTACACAATCTCAGCCTTTCTCATTTGAATCACAGCTGGCTTCTGTGTTGTGGGAGAGAAAGATATGACCTTAAATATGGAGCTGCTTTGACACAGAGTTATAGTGACGGGATCTAAGCAAACTAGCTGATTTTGACACATTACATATTAACATATTGTGTCCTCCAGCACACACAGAAACCACTTTTTTACTTCAACACAGTGACTATACACTATGAAAAATCTGAGATTATTCAATGCTGAATGGCACTCTGAAGGCACATACGTTTTACTTTACTCTCCTCCTACAGTAAATCTCCATTTCTCCACAAACATAAAAATGTATGTGGGGAAATTGACAGGGTTTAAGTTACATTTAGCATTATTAAAACAGTGGGTGGTCATCATACTTTACACATTCACTGTGAAATTTTTTACATAGGTTGATGTATATCATGTAATATTATTGTTTGAGCTGTAAAAGGCTGACAAGCTACAGTAACTACACACTTTAATACTTTTTTAGATGTAATGATTTAGACAAATCAGCTCATGTGTTCTCTGGCATTTTCACTTTTCTATAGATACAATATAAATGTGTGTTATCTAATCAGAAGGACGTGACCATATCTTCCTGATTAAATAAACATTTTGCCTGAAAGTGTCAGTTTGACTTATGTTTCAGCAGGTCCAGTGACAAGACACGACCAAAACGTTGACAATAAATGCAAGACGTTAAAACAAAGGAATGCTAATTTGTTCAATGAATGATTTTTTTGGGGGGACTTTAAAAATACATCATGTTCTTGAGGCCTTTTTTTTTTTTTTACTCTATCTTTATGTAACAAAAGCAGAGTTCAGCAGAGAAAGACAAAAGTGATGTGAACTGACAATATTTTAATGGGGGGGATAAAAGACTGTAAGTGATCAATGGAGGCGGCGGCCAAGTGATGCCCGGGGGACGGCTTTGATGTGGGCATCCTCAGAGGGACGCCGAGGGACAATGCCCTCTTTGAGGGGCATGCAGAATGGCAGACACTTCCCTCTCTCTCTCACACTCTGTTACTCAACCTCCCTCCATCTCCCGCTCACTCCGCTCACGCTGCGACTCCTGGTTCAGACGCCCGTGGACGCCTCTCTCGCTCTATATTCCTCTACCGCAGCGTCACATCAGCCCATATCCTTATCTGCATAACTTTCTCCCTCTTCCTCTCACATTCATTAATTAGCATAACACCCCCTTTCCTGCCGCCCAGCCAATCACTGCGCCTTCCCCTTCCCCCCCCCCCTCCCTATCTGCAGCTCTCTTTCCCTCCCTCTGTCTCTTTTCATAGAATCAAACCTCTTTGTAATGTCCAGCCTTGGCAAGTTGCACCCGATTTGCTGTCACAGTCTTAATGAATTCATCTGTTTGTGTATTGGCCATGGGAGCATTTCTCCCTCCTCCCTCTCTCTCTCGTTCCCTATCCTCTCCCCCCTCCCTCTTACTGGTGTTCCCCTGGGGACTCTATATATACCAGAGACCACTCCAGGCACCTATTGTTCCTCTAAGTAAACTTACAGACAGATGCCCTGCACCACAGTGTGGGAGAGAGCCCAACGAGTCAGGAGGAGGGAGACAGTTCAGCATTGCAGAGAGCAACCAGGCAACAAGGACCTGGAAACGCTGCAGGCTAAAGCATCACCTCTGCATCCTCTTCAGCCGCTCCGCGTGTCTCCTGCCTGTTTGCTTGTTGTCACTGTGGCGTTGAGGTCTGATGCTCTGACACCATGCTGCTGCTGATATCACTGCTGCTTATGGGACTCGACTGCTTGCTGGGAGCCCCGACAGGTCGAGAGGTCTACAGGATGCCCCAGAGCGCACTTAAAGGTAATTGTACTAAACTTGTGCACTGTCTCTCAAGTATGGCACTAATATACAGTATGTTAAGAGTAGTGACAACAGCCGTGACTTTAGGTTAAAATGTGATTACTGCATTTAAAGCACGAGTGTTGCGGATATCCTCAGTGGTGGAGCCAACTAATTAGAAATGAATATATATACATGAATAAAGTACTTCACTATGTCTTAAAGACAATTCTTTATCTTTTTCATTCAATGCACCATAGTGAGTCCTCAAACACTGGAGATGCTGTGATGCTTCAAAAGCATTAATATCTCTCTAGGATATCTGGTGACCGTTAAGATAGCCCAATAGTAATAGCTTAAACATGAGTGTCATACACAATGTCGGGTGCAAGTTGATACTTTTTGGCAAAACAGCTGACACATGTACAAAGAAGAATGAAACAAATGTACAAATGTTGTTGTTTTTGCTATGGGCATACTTTGTTATTTGATTTGGAGGATTGCTAATATTGTTGGATACATGCAGTATGCTTTAGTGTGTTACTGATGTGTCTCGCCTTAAAAGAAGTAATACAACACATTTCATCAGACTGTGCATTTCTGCACTCGTCCTGTGTTTTTACATTCAGCCTACATTTGTGTCATTTTTGCACATTCTCGGGCAGGCTGGTCAGACACCCACTGCAGAGAAACTTAAATCCTGCAATAAAGCACCGTAGCAAGTAACCTCTGGCTGTCTCTGGTTAAAGTTCTGAATGCAGCACAACCTTCATACAAACGGCTGGTGATGGCAATGTGTGTTTGGAGTGTTTAGAACAAGGGACTCTGGGTCCCAGCCACCCCAGGGCTGCCTGCCCATGCCCCTTGGGCCTGTCCCTGCCCGCCCGCCCGCCTCTGCCAGCTCAGCCCTGGCCTTCTAATTAAGTCTTCAATCAGCATTGTTGTTGTTAGTGGCCTATCCTGTGATGTGGTGCGGCACAGAGGGGGGGCTGCAGGGTCGGCGGCCCGATTGATCTGTGTCTGCAGAAGCCTCACCAGTGTGCTGAGCGTGAGCTAGCTTCCCTAACGCGTTGCCAATGAGCTCAAAGAGCAGCATGAGAAAAAGGGGGCTACTCACACACATACCAGAAAGCTGCACCACTTTATACTAACGCTCACATACACACATAATGTTCCCACAGCAAACAACAGTCTTCCATCCTAACGACTTAGATGTCCTTCCTATTTTGTCAGAATTCAGTAAATGTACATGCATTCATCAAAAATCTAACACCCTAAAATATATGGTATCAGAACATTATGCCCGGGAGCCCGACCAGGCCGCTACTGTCCATTTTAATTTCATACAGATTTGAATAAGAATTCCTTAAGTTTGTTCATAAAGCAGTTGTTACCATACATATACTGACAAGGATAGTTATAATGGAGGCAATATCACAAACTTTGCCATTGTACTGCCAGTTCTTGTCACAAATTGGCCAACACATGCATGATGCAATATATCTGCCTGACCAAAATATTGCTGTGGCTCCTGTCTGTGTTTCCTTCTCACTCTCTCACCATACCGCCTCTTCTTCTTCTTCTTCCCTAGCTTGTCTCACATTTTTGTTCTCTCTTTTCTCTGTCATCCCGTCCTCTCCTGCAGCTCTGTCTGATCGTGGCACTGTGGTTCTGGAGGCGGCCATGGCTAGTGCCCTGTCCTCTCTCGAGCGCGCATCATCTGAGAGAAGTCGGGCTGAAGCAGGCTGCCGGGGTTGTGTTCCCTGTTTGTTTCAGGACTGTGGACAGCTGTCCGGGTCCTGTTGTAAGTACTACTCTTCTTGCCCTTTTTCATTCTTGAGCATCTCGAGTCATGTCCTGTATTACCAATGAATGCTTTCTTAGTACGTCCATAACTCCCCCTCTCTCCAAACAGCGTCTCCTGCCAATGCCTTATCAGAGCCCAGCTGTGATGTCATCAGTAAGGCCCAGAAGCTTCAAGATGAAGCTGAGCGGAGTTGGGCTCTGAGTCAGGCCTGTGCATACTATCAGCATCGCTGCCCGTCTGGAGAACTGGACAAAGAGAGCTGCATACGGATCATGGGTGAGAGTTGCAGCGCCCGTGTCCTCCAGTGCAGCCTGCTTAACACAATGCAGAACCTGGAACCTGCTACACAGACGCATGCACAGGGTGAGGGTGATACACGTGTTCACAAAAAAAGTATTCATGCATTCATACAGATTACGTCTGTCACTGAAGAGGAGTGAGGCTCATTTGCTAAACTCCAAGCATTCAATGTTGATTTTGCTGCAGTTTCTGACCCTCAGCGTGTCTCTGTCCCAGCAGCAGTGTGCGGTCAGAGGTCGTCCACGGTGCAAAACATCACGCAGCCTCGCTCGCGGATCGTGGGCGGCTCTCCTGCGCCTCTAGGTAGCTGGCCCTGGCTGGTCAACCTCCAGCTAGACGGTGGCCTGATGTGTGGAGGGGTCCTGGTGGACAGCTCCTGGGTGGTCACTGCTGCTCATTGTTTTGCTGGGTGAGTGTGCATCACTGCTTTTCTGCAACTATGATAAGATCTTTGATTTGTTGAGATTATTCGGTTTTTTTCCCACTCTCCCTCACTTTCTCTGATTGTTCTGACCTCTGTAGCAGCCGAAGTGAGAGCTACTGGACGGCCGTGGTGGGGGAGTTTGACATCACGAAGACTGACCCCGATGAGCAGGTTCTCAAAGTGAATCGCATCATCCCTCATCCTAAGGTAACAATCCAAAGTGCAGGATACAGTATATATATAGTAGGATTGTAATAGGCATAATATAATATTATCTCTCCCATCACACCTCATTGGTCAAACAATCAAACAACCAGCTCAGTCTGTCATTCTTCAACTCAATCTATCAAACTTTCTCCTTCTCCTACAGTTCAATCCAAAGACATTTAACAACGACATAGCCCTGGTGGAGCTGACATCCCCCGTGGTCTTGTCCAGCCGTGTCACTCCGGTGTGTCTCCCCTCTGGCATGGAGCCCCCTACTGGCAGTCCATGTCTGGTGGCAGGCTGGGGCTCCCTCTATGAGGGTGAGTGGGAGATAATTGGCATGGATTTTCACTTCAGAGCTATATATAGCTTAGTTTTCTGTGAGCAAAGCTTAAATGCTTTCTTTTTGAGAGGACATGTACCGTCGATGAAGACTGCAAGTCAGCAAATTTGTCTGAATATTCATGTAGTCAACATGGTGCATTTCTGTGTGTATTTTTCTCGACAGACGGCCCATCCGCCAACGTGGTGATGGAGGCCAAGGTGCCCCTGCTGCCACAGAGCACCTGTAAGAGTACCCTCGGCAAAGAACTTGTCACCAACACAATGCTGTGTGCCGGCTATCTCTCCGGAGGCATCGACTCCTGTCAGGTGGGCAGAACAACATTTTTCTGTTAATGCACATTTTTTTCAGATCTCTTGAGTCTGATTTGGTAATTCAGTTACTGAATTCTCTGTAAAGTTTTGAGCCATTTCTGTTTTGAAATGTTTAAGCAACAGCCAAACCATTTCCCGTTAACATAGCATAAATATGCTTTTTTTTAACTTTTGGGCGACTTTCTGTCATCTGTAGGGAGATTCTGGAGGCCCCTTGATCTACCAGGACCGAATTTCAGGTCGGTTCCAGCTCCACGGCATTACCTCGTGGGGAGACGGCTGCGGGGAGAAGGGCAAGCCTGGAGTCTACACACGGGTGTCTGCTTTCTCTGACTGGATTCAAGCTGAGATACAGAGTGAGTTTCAAGCAACAATAAAACACCACGGAAACTCAAATATTCTGACTCACTACATACCTCAAAATATTGAAATACTCCCTACAATACTACAATCTATGCTTGTATCTTTTTAGAGTCGTTTGGAAGCAGGGAGCCAACGTGTTCGGAGCTTCTGAAGACAACAGAAATGACAGCGGAGGAACAGAGGTCGGAGTTCAGCTCGCTCTGTCGCTTCTACACCCTGACCTGCCCCCCTGGTCAGTCTGCCAGCACTTGCAACCGAATGGCCGAAGACAAGTGCCTCACCCGCTTTAAGAAATGTCGTGAGTACTCTTGTTACAAAGCTCAGCCTGATGGATGTAGGACGAAAAACATGAATATACTCATTATCATTTATGTATTCATGTTGCTTTGAGGCTATAGGTGTCTGATCAGCTTCTCCCTCTCCGCCATTCAGAGTTGCGTTCGTTCCTACAAACACTGCTGGACTTGCTCCAGAGGGCCGAGGACTACATACGGGACAAAGTGGACTTGACCTTCTTCACCCAGACTCTGCCTCAGCTGGTGGAGCACATCTACAGCACAGCTTTCACTCACACCAGAGAGAGGAGGGACCTGGGCCTGAGCCATGGTCTCACACAGATTAAAGGTACGGGATTGACAACTTGTTATTCCATCTTGTCTTACAGATAACAGATAACGCAATTATTACATTTTCTCTGTCTTTCTCTGGTGCAGTGGTAAATTGTGTTGCCGGTCACTATTCTAACACACGTTTGTTACTTGCAGAACAGCTAGGTGGAGCTGTGGTACCAACAGAGCAGGGTCCTTCTCCAGTTCCCCCAGCCTTATTCAGAGAGGTGGGACCCTCAGTGGATGACTGGGAGAAGTACTTGAGAGGCATGGCTGAGGACCTGGACAAACAACACACTGACATGTCCACAGACACGTCCACCACACCAACAACACAGGAGAGCAAGCTTTTCCTACAGGTAGATTTCTAAAATATCCAAAGGTGCAGGACTTCTGGCTTTGAAAGGCAATCTTTGAATTGTAGAATGCCAGTGATTGAATATGTAGACATCGCAATTAAACATAACAATAATTTAATTGTGGATTTATTTTGATGTTACTTAGAAACTTAATAGCCAAATGTATTTTTTACATGTCATCTCCAGACACAGGACTCCTCAATACATCAGCTGGAGGGAGAATTTCAATCTGTTATCTCAGCTCTGCGCTCCAAATTGGACTCCAGATCTGCTCCTCCCAGCCTGCACTTGGACACGGCTTACCTCCAGGAGGATTCTTCCAACACTCACCCTTTAACTACTTCTTCCACTGGAGCACCTGTCCACACCGGCCCCTCCTCCTCCCAGGAATTGCAGGAGCCTTGGTCACTTCTAACTGCCCTGATGCATGAATTTCAGAAATCAAGCACACAGGATGAGATTGTGACAGAAGATGCGTCACAAAGTGAAACCTCGTCCGATAGAAACGCTTCTCCTGATGAAAAATGGAGCACAACGTCGGAGGATTTTACTTTTGTTGAGAATGAAGAAAGAACAGAATTAAAATCCTCAACATCTGTCGTTCAGCCGGTCACTGAGGGTCCTCACGCAGAGACGACCGCTGACCCCAGACAAGCTGGAAAGACTTTAAGTCCACACAGAAAATACAGGAGCCTTCTTCGCAAGAGGCAGATACCTGGGGCCAGTGGGAAAAGTAGGTACAACACGTAGTTCAGACAAAACTTTCATTAAAACACCATCACAATGTATTCCATGTAATGTTTTTTATGGCTAGATGTTTCTCAAATGAAATGCTTTTGTTTGTTCCTGTAGTTTGTCCTGGAGTGAGAGAGTCCTCGCAGCAAGTTAGCCAAGTCAGAGACTCCTACAGCTGGGTCTTAAGCATCCCAAGCAAGAACCTACACATGAACTTCCAAGAGGTAAATTATGAATTTAGATGGAGAAGTTAAGAGCAGTTCATATTTCTTTTCTTTGTCTCTCTTTGCTTCATTTGGGTTTCTTTCTTTGTTCAGGTGTTAGTTGATCTGAGCTCCAAAAATGATCGAGGACTTTATCAGGCACGAGTCAGAGCAGTAGTGGGAGGACGACCTTTAACCTTCTACAGTCTTGTGGGCCTAGAGAATGAGTCGTTCTACCGCAGCGCGCCAAGGATCATCGCTTTGGGACTGGAGGCACTCAAGACTTAACTTTATCTCAACAAAAACAAGCAAGACGACATGAAACACAAAAGACAGACTCAAATGAGAGATGACGGCACAAAGACTTTCAAAAAGACGTGTTTGCACCAGAAAAGCCTCGTCGTGGGACAGAGAGAGACGCACGTGCAACGCACAGTCACTCAAACTTTACTTTTTCATCTCCTGAGAAAAGCATTTTTTTGTTTCCCCTGTCGGACCACCTGACTTTGGCTCTAAATGAAAACACAACCATGAATGTATCAATCAAACTATCGCCACCCATCATGCCACAGGATTTTTTTATGGGGTTGGAGACGCAGCCTTGTCTAACTTATGAATCTGTATAAAATGATAAGTTATTCGTTTTGTCTTTTGCAAAGGTTGAGCCTCTTGTGAAGCACACAGACTGTATATATTATTCTTATTCTTACCATATTTATTTGTATAGAGAAAAGCATTTGTATTTTTGTAAAAAAAACAAAAACTATATATAAATAAAATTGTTATTAATACTATGGCTTTTTGTGTTGAGTGTTGGGGTGATCTGTAGTTATGTAATTCCAAATTCAACTTCAGATATGAGATATTAAAATTAACGGACAGTAATGCTGCTAATCCGAGAGTATTTTGCTGCTGGTAAAGCAGTTCTGCTGACACCCAAACATATTCTCTCGAGACAGGTGTCAATGCCGATCGGTTTACTTTTGTGACCCCATATTGACCTCAGTCCTCCGACCCTTTGAGGGTAAGCTTTCCCATCAACACAACAGCTGCTGTGCTGTGGTGACCAGTACTTCCCACATCCTCCCCGTCTTCACGCCTTATTTCCAGGATGGAAAATTGTAACAGGACACATATCTATGCTGAGCTTTAGAGTCTCGTGTTGTCTGTAATGAGTCCGAGCATTGTGAGTGAAGACAACTGTTGCTCGAGGAAGTGACACTCTCGGCTTGTAGACAAGCCTCGTCATTGCTGTGTGTTGACTTTTGTCCTCCTCGCTGTGGTTGCCAAGTCTTGGCCACTGTTTGAGCATGGTGATGATATGACCCCCCCCCCCCCCCCCCCCAGAACAAACAAAGCAACTTCACAACTAATCTGTGCTAGTTTTCTGCCCAGTCCAAATGCTAAAAGAGGGATATACAGGGATATGAGTGGAACAGCTGAGTAAACATTCACACATACTTCTGCTGCAACACTCTTGCCTCTGGCTGGTGTGTTTATGTGTATGTGGGCAGTGTGCCAAATCATGGCAGGAACGAGTATTTTTGTGACGCACACACACACACACACACAGCGGGTGTGCTGTAAATGGACAAGACTTATCACCTGTTCTCTGGTCCACTGTGCAGCTTCTTTTCTTTTTTACTTTCTGGCTTGCAGACAGGCACAGTGTTGCTGCTGTCTCCCTCTCTCTTTATTGTCTAATCTTTTGGTCTGTGATCTTTTTATTGTAGAGAACACATTTAACCATGGCTGCTGGTGGAAAAAAATAGTTTTTTATAGATCGCTAAATTTGCCCTCACAGAATCCACAAGTTATTTTACTTTGTTCATGAGGACAACAGCCGGGTGCACCGAACAGAGCCAAGATACAGAGTGCGATTTGATGGTGCATGTCATGTTATCAGTGTGTGTGGGTGTTGTGACAGCTGGCTATGCAGTACTAGAAATAAACTCTTGGATTCAATCCTAACAATCATCAACTCCCCACCAAATCCCAACCATTCCTCTAAACCTCAACCCATCCCATCTGCCTAAGCCCAGACTTTTGCTGGGAAACACGTACACACACACACACACACACACACACACACACAGTCTAAGTGCCAGCAACTCCATCAAGTAGCGTCCATGTGTATCAGATTAGTGATCATAGCTTTGTCTCGGACAGCGCAGCACAGACACACTAATGGATTCTGGACCTCCGCTCGCTCCGTCACTCCTCCTGAGGGTGTTCATGATTTCTGCCACAGGTAGGCTATTCAACCCGCCGCCACATATGTGAGAAATGATACAGTATCTTGTTAGTCTCTAGGGATTAGAATTGTCATTACAAAGCTTGCCGTTCACCAAACGGTGACAGGTTCAGTAGGGAATGGCTGATGAAACAACAAGGATCTACTTTTGTGATAAAAATGCTTTGTTACTGAATCGTAGTGCATTATTTGACAGGGCATGTATAAAAAGTTGCAAAAATCGGACTTAATGTGTAGTGCTGCACCATACCAACACTGTGTTAATTGTTAATCTATAAAATAGAGTAATAAAGTAGGCTTCCTTCCAATTACACAAAGACATTTGTTTTAATGTTATTTTACTAAATTGAATTACACAGAAAGAATGAATGGAAGAAAGAAATGTTTCTTTATTTCTGTCATGATGCGTTTGTATTCTAACTAAGTTTCTACTGGAAAGTAAGATGGGACCATTATATAAAAAGGGTCATCTACTCATGAAGATTGAAGATGAGAGAAAATATAATTTTAACATGGTACTCCAGTAATTTCGTGCTGCACTTACAGGCAGATCAAAAAGAATTGGTCAGAAGTGAAGTAGCAGAAGCTGAGATATCCTGACTTTAAGTCTAATCATGGGCTGAAAAATATTGAACTTAATATGTAAAATTGATGGAAGTGCTCCTTTAAATTAGTCCCTTATCACTTGTTTTAGTCTCTCATATTTTCTCGCCCTGCCCTGTGTGGTTCGTCTGCAGCATCAGCAATCAACCTTGAAGGGGAACTTTTCAAGGATTTGATGAAAGGCTACAACAAGAACGTCCGGCCCATGGACAACAGTGGTGACGTCACTCGGGTCGACATCAAGATGACGCTCACCAACCTCATCTCTCTGGTGAGTTCAGTGTTTTTGAACACTGCCAGTGGCTGCTCGGGCCTGATGGTTCACGTCACTTACCAAACTGTCTCTCCTTAGAATGAAAAGGAGGAGGCTCTGACCACAAGCGTCTGGATAGAAATGGTAACCGTACACACATCTCCACTGCTGGATGTTTTCTTGCTGCTTTGCATTGATGTGAAACCCTCAGTATTTCTGTATGTAGCAATGGTGCGACTACAGGCTCAGATGGGACCAACCGCCCAGGTCGGCTCTGTATGGGAACATCACCTCTCAGCTGCGGGTCCCCTCCAAGAGCATCTGGCTGCCCGACGTCATACTGGAGAACAAGTGCGTGCAACAACTGTCACATTTTCACATAGTAAATGTTGGTATTATGTTCTGTATACTTACAATAAATACAGTATATACAATGTAGAAGAAATGTGTCTGTGTGTATTTCCCTCTGTTAACAGCGTGGATGGACAATTTGAGGTGGCACTTTACTGCAATGCACTGGTGTCTCCTAACGGTTGTGTGTACTGGCTGCCTCCTGCCATCTACCGCAGTGCTTGTGCCATCACTGTCAACTACTTTCCCTTTGACTGGCAGAACTGCACCATGGTCTTCCGGTGAGTAGAGACGAGATCTGTAGGGATTTGATGACTGGCCAGTGAGCAATACACGTAAATTTATGTACAAATAAAAAGCTAGATCCCTCTATAAGAAGTTAAAACGCCTCAGATTCACCATGCATCTCTCAAACGGGTTGTCTTGTCACTCACAGATCAATCAATCAATCAATGTGCAGTCACTTAGACAGATTTCAGATGAGATGTTGTTGATCCTTTAAGGGGAATTCACGTGTTACAGCAGCACATACAGGCTGATAGGTAGGGTTAAGGAAAAAGATAAAGAACTCTGAATTAGATTGTAAAATGAGAATTATATAATACATTTATAATTAATTATATTGCATTATACAGCAATAATACAATACTATGACATATATATATAATAGAAATCAAAGAGAATATATAATATAATAACATTAGAGAGCAATATTAACTATATAATGGTAATTGTATTGTTATATAGTGATATTTAATATGTCGAAAATAGTGTTAAAGATATGTTACTACTCCAATAGTAATATATAAAACTGGTAACATACAGTATAATGGAGGACAAGGTGCAGGTGTATTATAGTAAAATGCTTGTTACAGATATAATTTCTAAAGAATTTATTTTCCTTATTTTAGAAATAAATATCCTCACATGTTCACAGAGCACTGAGAACACAGAGGGCCTGTCCCCAATGGTTTCTAGGAATTTGGGGATTTTAACAACTTGTGGAGGACATTTTACCCGCATAAACTAATTACACATAGTTGAGTTTAAAAGTTAATTCAAGCCATTTAAAAAAAAAAAAAAAACATTTTAAAATTTGACAGTTTAGGTAAAACATTAAATTTGATTTGGTAGAAGGATCTAGTATAGAGATGGCTTTGAAATTAAATTCAGACCATTGTGTGAGGTCAAATTTAGAGAAAATGTAATTTAAGACAAATAAGTAAATTAGTTAAATTAAATAGATTAATCAAATCAGGGGAAACAAAAGTAAAATTTCTAATTGGGTAGGGTGGCACTGTGGAAATATGGGACTCTCCCGTTCACTTGTGTCTAAACCAGGAACAATGATTCCTTCATTCGTGGTCCCTTTTCACCGTGCTGTCTTGTAAAATGGATCGATGGCTGTGTTTGTTGTGGTAACAGACCGTATGTCTCCTCCCTGTGTTCAGCTCTCAGACTTACAGTGCCAACGAGATCAAACTGGTTCTCAAAGAGGAGGAGAACCACACATTGGAATGGGTGGATATTGACCCGCAGGCTTTTACAGGTATAGCCACATTTGAATGATAGATTTTGAACATCTATTGAAAATAAAACTAAGCACTACCATTATCTAATGTGTAGCAAAATGTCCTTCTGCAATCTAATTTTGTTAGAAAATGGAGAGTGGGCCATCAAACACAGGCCGGCTAAGAAGGTGATCAACACTCGGTACACTAAGGACGAGCTGGAACACCAGGAGGTGGTCTTCTTCCTCATCATCCAGAGAAAGCCCCTCTTCTACGTCATCAACATCATCGCTCCCTGTGTGCTCTTTTCCTCCCTCGGCCTTCTTGTCTACTTCTTACCTGCCAAAGGTCTTTTTCCTCTCCATGTGTATCTAAACCTAACCTTAGGTAGTCCGACCTCTGTCACGTTAACCTCCTTACTCCACAGTGAACCACTCTTGGTCTTGGCTTAATTTGACATGCAGCAGAGTTTTCTATGAGTGAAGCACACCTTTTAACGCCCGTGGCCCAATTTGGCATCTTGGCTGGTGTGATCCCTTCGCAAGATGGTCTGTAGTTAATATCAGTTTTCATCAACACAAAACCTCACCACTCTTTCTGAATATTGGTTTGAGTTTTACAGCGGGTGGTCAGAAGTGCACCATGTCTATTGCCACTCTTCTGGGCCAGACTGTGTTCCTCTTCCTTATCGCCAAGAAGGTTCCAGAGACTTCGAGGGCGGTGCCTCTTATTGGAAAGTAAGTTTGTGTGATCGCTTTCAGATTTCGGTTCAGAGTTTCGGTCGAACTACAGCTGATCTGAAGAGAGAAAAAGATGTGATTTGTGAACCTTTGACTGCAGGTATTTGATGTTTGTGATGTCAGTGACCACCATGGTGGTGATGAACTGTGTGATAGTCCTCAACGTTTCCCTGAGAACCCCAAACACTCACATAATGACAGATAAAGTCCGAAAGGTGAGACTGCGGCCAGACCAAACCCTTTTATTTCCATTAAGAAGCTACTGAATGAACATACCGTGTGCCGTGAAGTAAACACGGGTTTATTTGCCACTGGATTACCCTCTGACCCTGCGACCTCCTCAGATCCTCCTAAACATCCTGCCTCGGCTGCTGAGGATGCAGATGCGACCCTGGACACCAAACGGGGACACCACAGACAATAGAAATGGAGAAACTCTGGCTCCAGACAGGAACGGTGTGTTCCTGGTCCCCTGCCGACGCCGCAGCTCCATGACCCTCATTACCAAGGCAGAGGAATATGCAACGAAAACAGCCCGGTCTGAACTCATGTTTGCCAGACTCAAAGAAAGAAACGGACTAATTAAATCAGTATTAGAGAAGCTAAGTAGGTATTTCAACGAGTTTCCATGTTAAAGTATACATGAAAGTTTGTGTTCCCCTCGTCATGACTTACTGGTGTGTTTTGTACACAGATGATGGGCTGGAGGGGGGTACAGCTGAGCAGCTCAGTGCCAGCCTGGTGAAGGCCTCTCCACAGCTAAAGCAGTGCGTGTCCTCTTGCAAACACATAGCTGAGACTGCAAGGCAACAGAACAACTTCCAGAATGTAAGATCTACATGTTTATATCTGCTTATCTTCTCAGGTTTCAACATCAAATCAACATCAGTTATAATCTCCAATTTTTTCTTCCAACCCCAAGGAAAATGAAGAGTGGTTCCTGGTCGCCAGAGTGATCGACAGGGTCTGCTTTATTGTCATGGTGTCTGTGTTTTTTATCGGCACGATTGGGATCTTCCTGATGGGCCATTTCAACCAGCCTCCATCCTCACCTTTCCTTGGGGACCCCAAGACGTATCTCCCTCCAATAAACAATCTCACTGATCTAATTGAGAATGGGATCGAATCAAACGTCTTTGGGTGAATCAGGAGAAAGTCTCCAGATTTGATGCCTTTAATCGAAGTGGAAATCTGACGGTGTCCATCAGTGGTCTCCTCAATGAAGAAGATGTGGGATATGATGACTATCACAAAGGTTAAGACAAACAATCTTGTTCATGGTGATAAATATAAATTTAAAAAGAGCATGTTTTTTTTGCTCTTCCTGTTATCAGCTCAGTGTTTGATGGAAGTTTACTTTTGCCAAATAAATGCTTTTATCAATAAAAGTACAACTGTAATGTTGTGATTGCTCAATCTCAGACATTTCATAATCAAGTGACACCTTCTTTGAGGCACATAGAGAGCACTGACACCCCCAGGCTTCCCCCGAAACACAGTCACCCCCCCCCCACCTCTGGAAGCAGGATTTCAATTACATGGCTGAGTGGTGCCTTTCTAACCCAACAAAAGACAGATCCGGCTGGTTGGGATGGAAACATGGTCAGGGGGTGAGACAGAGCCAGCGGACAGGAGACACACACACATACACACGCTCACAAAGCCAAACATTAATACGTGAATATTCACACAAACACACAGAGGTGGTAAGGAGGTTTGTGCTTCACCCCTCCTGATCATGACGACTCATGGACGTTTGCCTGGTCTCTACCCTGTCACTCTTAGATTGTCAGAGTCAGTCGGTACCAGGAGGTTGACTACAGATGGTAAGTAAGAGACTTCTTATGCTCAATTGTGCTATTTCACGTCATTGCATTCCTTAACCTTGAGATAATAAGGCTGTAGAAGATGTTGGGCACCTGTTGTACTCTTCACTGCCTATATGCAGGACACGAGGTGGGGCTTCATTATGGTACTTTGTTGTGGAGGATAATGCGCAGTGTTGCATGCAGCTGCGGAAACAAACTGTGCGTGATGTGAATAAAAAGGAGGCTCAGGCTGGCTGCTGTGATGAAATCACTTTAAGGCGAGAAAGTTGATATTGGTGCCAGACAACTTTCTAAACCTGCTGTCCTGCTCTAAGGAACATTGTGTCCTTGCAAAGAGTTAATTACATTTTTTTTTTAACTGTAAGCCTTCATTTAAAAAGAAACATAAGAGTCCACGAGATGAATGTAAGGGGTCTTGAGATATTTCTGGATTTTCTTCTTCAAAACAATATTCTGCTACACAAAATTATACTATTTTTCCCTCTAAACTTTGCTGAATTTCTATACTTTAAGTGAACCTTGCACAAAAAATGTTGTTTCACTGTTTGCAACTGCGACAGGGAGTGGACATCGCTTTGTATCTAACACACAAAACAGGTTGGGAACTATTGATCATACCAGTAGCTCTCAAATTATAGTTGTAACTTAGCTTAAAACTTAAGATAATTGTTATATTTTAACATTACTTTCACCCATCGCCACAATATTTAGCAAAACACCTCCTAAAACTTGTTAACTCCTCCCTCACACTATACTGTACATGTTAATTCCACAGCTGATGTGTGGGGGCTGATTAAATCCAAAAATGTAAAATTTAGGAAATACACATTACTGGACTGGAAGTTCTTAAACCAGAGCGCCCCGGGGACAGCTGCACACATCGCATTGAACACCAGATGAGGACATGTTAAACATAATAAAAAATATTCATCCTTCATACCTACATGTAGGTATGAAGGATGAATATTTTGAGCTATTTAAAGAGATATTATGAGCTTTTAGCCAAGTTTCTTCCCGTTATGCATAACGGGAAGAAACTTGGCTAAAAGCTCATCATAATCATTTTTACCGAAACAAAATACAATTGCAACACCTAGCATCTAAATCAATAAACAGCAAAAACATGCTAATGGTGCATGCACGCATAGTGGTGCTAGCGATTTGGCTGCTTCATGTCTTAACTTTGCTGTTTTGTGTTTAAGAGTAGTGTTCGAGGGCACATCATCACTGCTAATGGCTACTCCAATTTCCGGTTGGCGGTATTCATTTACAAGTCATGAAGAAGCGACAACATTCTTCCTTCTAGCATCATACAGACTATCCGCAGCCTGCCTTGTGAAAACACGATCTATATCTCCATCTGGTGGATGAATAGTGGTACTGCGCTCATCATTAAGGCACTGGCTTTCAATGCAGGCCAAATAGACCAACCGGCTATAGTTATCTTAGAATGGGAATATACACTTTTTTATTTTGTTGTGTTGTGGTGCGTGTACAGGTTTGTCAGGCTGAAATTAAATACTTCATTGATGCTGTGTTCCATCATCATTTACTTATACCCAGTTACATATATACATACCAATCTCGGAATCCATCGGATATCAATCCTCTGGGGGCAAGGGCCAAGACAGTGCACTGCTCATTGTTTACAGTCTGATAAGCAACTTGAGACACAAGACTGGAGTTGGAGTTCAATTTCGACTGGCTTATTTCACAAATAGCCAACCAAGATTCTATTTCGGCCACTGCCTTCTGCTTCGTTTGCTCTCCACACAGACTATTTACCTGCTTTCAACCAAAGCCTGCTCGAACATTATTGGTCCATGGTACTCTGACTACAAACGGAAACCAAAGCGCTTCCGATGTTTCTTTCCGATTCAAATAGATCTTGTAGTTGCAGAGATACACTTAATTCATTTTGGGCATATAATTAATTAGAGTTAGTTAGTTATAAATGAGAACAAATACTGTCAATTTACAATACATTTTCCTGTAACTGAAAACATCCTGGTGAATTGTGTCGCACCATTCTGGAACCTAAATAATTACATCCAAACATAAACGAGTGACATCTGACCTTGGTCTCATACACACCTGTGGCACAAGATGACTGTTTGTCTGACTGTTTGTCATAATTATGTCATTGCTGAGTTCCACATATATTTTCAGTTTTACACCATGTCAGTAGTGACCAATCAGCCTCTTCCCTTTGGACAACTGGAGCGAGAGAAGCACATCCAGATGATCTTCAGAGCTTTCCACAACAGCTGTGGGCCTTCATGCGAGTGCCACACTCAGTCACTTGGACCAAAAAAACAGCAAAATCCTCATGATTGGGAATCTGATGAGCAACTGCCGGGTCTGGCTCCTGAGAGGAAGATGGAGAACGGCTACACACAGCCACCAGGTGAAGTGAGCAGTCCAGGAGCGGAGGAGCAGTGCCATAGAGGTGCAGCAGGATCCCCCTTTATGTCTGCGCTGGAAACAGTCAGTCAAATACATATCACTGCCAGACCAGAGCTGCAAGGCGAGTATGAGGGATTACGTTTGTGTATTTGTGCGTAAAAGGGAACTCTTGCAGTGCAGAGATTTGTTTGTTTTAAAAGACTGATGCTTCGTCATTGTAGGTCCACAGTGTGTTCCTCAGAGGATCTACAGCATCACCACAGGAAGCAGCAGGTCACAGTTACTTGTGGCTGTGGAAGGTACTGGTCGCTGTTCAGCTACGTGTCCTATCTGAGAACATTCACATCCATCTTTCATAAAGAGAGAGTGAGTTATAGTGTTTTTTCAATGTATTCTCAGTCTCTCCTTGATCTCTTCCTCTTGTCAGAGAGTTCCTGTGTTTGCCTCCAGTGTTGCGGTCCTGCTCGGGCCTGTTCCTTGCAGGGCTTTGACTGTCAGGGTCAGCAGGTTTTTTATTTTGAAAGGCCCCTCAGGGTGGACGCCTGCTGCCTCGGCTGCTGCCTGATGGAGATGAGAGCCTACACGCCTCAAAAACATCTAATTGGCACTGTATGTCAGAGGTAGGATGGTCTCATCTCCGTTTTTATTGCCCTTGTAGCTTGAACAGTGGTGAAAAGTAAACAAGTACTGCTGATCAAGTACACTACTTAAATACATGTATAGTAGGCCTATTTTATTCAATGCAACTTTAGACGTCCACATTCTACGTAAACTTATTTTACAATCAACAAAAAACACTTTCAAAGCAGACAACGTGGTATAGGCACACGTGTGCTCTACTGTCACATCAGGGATCCACGGTCTCAAACAGCAGGAAGTCCTCAAACACCTCACTGAAGTGTCATCAGTGAATGCAGAAGTCAGGAAGCACATGTTAGCATTTAGCATGTTAGCCTGACCCAGCGTGCCCCCACTGTAGGCAGCCTGTAGCGCTCTGGCCAGGTGGTGCATCAAGAAAGATGCAACCATGCCGAGGTAAACTGCTGATTGCAGCCACGCCCCATATGTGATCTTAATTGGATTATGCTTGAATGCCATCACTGTTGACTCCTGAACGCAGAGCTCTGCCCTCTTGTGGCTGCAGAAACACCTGCAGCTTCTTCTCTGCTGCTGCTGCTGCTGATTCGTCTCCTTTCTTCTGCTCATTCTCACGCAGTTTATCAGGACTTTTTATGTGACTTGTGTTTTTACTTTTTAAAGGATGTGACTTGAAATATAGTGCAACACTTGTGATAAATAGTATGCTACTCATGTAAAAGTATAATTACTCAAAGAAAAGTACTCAAATTACTCTGTTAAAAAATAGTGTTGCCGTTACATTTTTTATGTAATCTCAGTTTTTTTTGTCATTTAGGTGAATTAACCCTTTGACCCCACCATCAGAATACAAGCAATCTTGATACTTCACATTCTCAGACTGAACAGCTTGTCATGTGAGCCTTTTTCCATGTCACTCCCAGCCTCTGGCCACCCTGAACCACTGTAGATGCCCTGGCCCGTCTGTAAATAGCCGTGAGAGCTTTTACTGTTCCACTCAAGCCGGGGTGTAGTCTAAACCTGGGAGACTTAATGCACAAATCAGCTGCTTGCACAGAGACACATCTACAGAGCTGCCCTGTGCTGGGAAGGAATGCGGCATCCTCCCTCATGGGAGTGTTGGCTGATGGGAGAAATGGAAACAAGTCTCTTGTAGTCAAACCAAAATACTTCCGTCTTCATTTGGCCTAAATCTGACTCTGGGGTTAGCTGTGCCTTTGTGTGTCAAAATTAGAGTTTTCAAGAAGCAGCACTCGATGAACTTGCCCCCAATTAAGACTAATCTGGTAGAGGTTTCGGTGACCAGATACCTACTTTATAAATATTCTCTCAGCTGTGCTTGAATAAAGCATGCCCCAGTTTGAAACCTTGTGGAACCAAGCAAACAATGGTTTTTGGTGCTTCAGAATCATGACAGCTGAAAATGTGATCAACCAAGCATCAAGGCTGGGCTGTGCCAGTGTGTGAAGTACTGGCCAGTGCATCTCCCAGGTTGCCTATTGCATGATTACGTAAGGAGATGTTTTTGTGTGATGGCCGACTGTGTTTGCAGGTGGAGCATGTTCACCCCTCTCCTGGAGGTGCGTGGGTCAGAAGGAGAATCGGCCATCAGAATCCAGGGCTCCTGCTGTCCATGCCGCTGCTTCTCCAACCAGCAATTCCAGGTAGAAACATTTAAGCAACGCAAAATAATGCAATAATAATGTGTTTCTACAAGTGTGTTTCAATCAGTATTTCTGCCTTTTTGTTCATACACTAGATTGTCTCCAACATTGGTGAGAAAATGGGCACAATATGGAAGAAATGGCCCGGCTTCAATGTGGAACACAACATGGACCATGAACATTTTGGGTTGGAGGGTGAGAATGATTTTATAATTCCTCATGAAGTGGTCCCAAAACTACTCCCGACATGTCCAAAGATCAAAACAAAACAGAGTTGAATTGGATGTAATTAACAATGATGAGAACATGACATTTGACTTTTGACTTAGCTTTCTCATTCATTTCTTTGAAATGAAAAGTAGCATGTGAACATTGAGGGTTTCTCAAATCCTCTGTAATCATGACACCGCATGGTTTGGAACCACCGTCGTAACGCATTGTAAATATAATTTTAATGTCACTTTTTTAGTGCCACTCAATATGGAATCACATACTAAACTGCTGCTGCTGGCGGCCACGTTCTTGTTGGTAAGTATGTGAATTATTATCACTCTCGCTCCTGTGTTTTGTTGTGTTAAAATAGGCCAAAAGAGACAGCAGAGGTATAAATAGTGAAACTAAAGATGGCTAATCCCATTTAGCTGCTTCAGTTTCAGGGTTGTGGTGTTGTGTGTGTGTGCTTCTGTCATCGTTTACTGGATTACTTAATGTCTGCTGTGAAAAAGGGGCTACATAATTCATGTTTTCTCTACAGAATTATATGTTCTTTGAAATGAGCTGATCAATCGAGGGTAAACCGGACATCGGTGAAAGTGGTCTACAAAAATGAGGCGCACCCGCCGAGTCAGTGAATGGTACAAGAAACTGCATCGTTGAATTGTATTTGTAAGACAACCATTGAAATGTTCGGTCACAACTTCCAATTTATGAAATAAAATGACATGAAACCAGCTTTAGCAGCAGATGCATATTTGACATTTATTGCTATAATCCATCAGGTGTAGATCCAACAGTGTCTCTTCACTGCCGACACACACCTGCACCCATCATCGCACCACCAAACACGGGCAGCATTACAGTTTTTCAACAAACTATAGGCGCTGTCTTGACATGATTCCAAAAAAATGCTCTCAAGGAATTGATAGAAACTGTAACAGACCCTGACCGTGGGCCCAGTCTCGTTTCTTTTTTTAATACAAAATGGCAAAAGGAGTGACGGTCAGTGTTTCAGGACTCCTACACACATTTGCTGAGGACATTAAAGCAGAGCCCATCCCCTGGATTCTTTCAAGGCGGGATGAAGACAAAACAGACAGAAGGGGAAACTGGTTCAGGGTCAGGCTCGAGGCCAGGCACAGTGATTTAGGCAGCTTGGCAGTCCATTCTTAAGATGCCAGTTATACAAACTTCTGCCCAACACAGGATGGGCCTCATCCTCTGGGATTCGACTTCCAGGTCAAAGATGGAGAATCATTGCGGATCCAGTAAAGTGATCTTTGAAGTGGACTGTATTTACAAACATATCGTACACAATAACAGTTAGCATTCTAGTTCGAAATGACCAGAGAAATTGTAGTTAAAATACAGCACTGTAATAAAATAACATCTACCTGCCACCATGTTTGAGTCCTAATGAAACAGATTAACAGAGATTAATTTGAAACAGCAGGAGGTGTGATGTTATGTTAAGCAATAAAATCAGATATAGTACTGTAACAGATTGGTTTTGTTGTATTTTGTCAAGTACACTTTGTCAACAGCTAGTAACCAGATCAGCAAACACCAGTCACATGGCCTCCCTCTGGTGGCAAGTTGACAGATGTTACATCTTGCATTAAAAAAAATAAAATGAAATTGGAGGCTTTGTTCTTCTCTGGTTGATTAAAAATAACGCTCATTTCTCTCTTCGGCTTGGTTCGGTGTCCCGTGACAGGCTTCTCTGTTCATTTCCAATTTGACGCAAAGAAGGAATGGTGGTGTTCTCGCCTCTGTTCCTGACTTTTGCTCCGTCTTCATGTTACACAGCGCCAATTTCACGTAGAAATATCCTTCCCCGGACTCGTCATCCTCCAGCACATCACATATACATACACACCTACGCACCACGAACAGAGACAAACAACATTAGCAAGAGACAAAGTACATAAGAGACTATTTATTTCCCTCCGAACCACCAATGTGGTAACAGCTCTTACTCTTGCAGAGGTGGTCTGTGTGAGAGGCTAAAGTCCACCACTAGGATTCACCAGTCCATGGAAGTCTTCCCATGCTCTGCCAACAAAGGATGCAGCACATCATCATTCAAAATAAACAAACCGTTTGGATATTTAGGTCTTTTCAAAAAGAGAATCACAACTATAATCCCGACACTAATGAATTTAGATCAAAAGCACGTGAAACATGTTGACGTTACAGACAAGGTTGTATTTTACTTGATAGTCTTTTCATAACATACAACAACAAATAATAGAAAAACTGATTTATTGGTTATATTGTTGACATTTTAACTTAAATGTACAATTTACAAAATGTCAGAAAACTGTAAACAAAATCATCAGTTTCCAGAGCCCAACCAATAGTTTTCAACCAATAGCCTGAAACCAAAAAAATATTTAAATTAGAAGCAGCGAATCTTCACATTTAAAACAGCTGGAACAAACAAAAACAAGAAATCACCACAATCTTCTGTCTTTGTGAGAAACATTAGCTCTGTTTTATATCATTGAAGCAACACTAATGCATTATAGCAAGTCAGTAAGAGTGTAATCTGTGAGTATGTATACATCTATGTGAGAGAGAGAGAGAGAAAATAATTGAACGATGAGACATACATACTTGATGCTGTCATTGTGAGTCTTGTACTCCATGATGGTGTTGGGGGGCAGGTTGAGGACTCTGCGCAGGGTGTCTCTGATACGGGCGGTGGTCGCCTGGTCGCCAGCGGTCTTGTTCCAAATGGAGATGATGTCCTCCTGGAGAAAAGAAGCAGAGAAGGCATGTCTGAGGAAACCGAAGTAGGCAGCGTGCGTGACTCGGTACAAACAGGCGCGTGTCCGATTGTGGGTTTACCTGGAAGCGTACCGACACCACGGCCCCGCAGATCTCCTCTCCGACCATGAACTGCTCCCCGAGCATGGCCAGGATCAGGTTCTCCCAGCAACGAGATGCCAGGCCTTTCCTCAGACGGATAATCCACTTCCCACCCATCTTATTGGCATCATCCTAAAAGCAAGAGGCAGGGTTTCAAAGAGGGCTTTGCATGTATAAAACCAAATAGATACGATTCATTACAAGATCGCAGTACTCACCTCCCACATAGGTTTAATACCCTCCTTGAAGAGGTGGAAGTCACTGTGGCCTGTCAGATCACCGGGCCGGATCATGTGACTATAGAAACGCCAGAACTGCTCCACCTTGGGAAGGACGAAACAATGTTTGTGTCAGAATGAGTCAGTCAGGATAAACTACATTTTCATTGCAGACTAAATGCAACAGCACCACCCATGTAAGAAGGCCTTACCAGAAACAACTGGGTATTCAATATAAGTGGAAACATTTCTGTATTCACAATGAAAATACATTTTAGGGACAATTGCAAGTGACAAATAATTGTTTTTAAAGATATTTTCAGAGCCAAACTTTTGCTATTGAGGTTTTTTTATTCAGAGGGTCTCCCGTGTAGTTCGCACACCGGTATGCCCCATCTAAAAGAAGTCACGTGGAGGGACTTACCGAGGCGAAGATGCCAATCTGTTTAATGTTCTGCTCGTAGCTCTGAGTACTGGCTGGTCTCCCTGGGGTGCGTCTGGAGTACCAGAAGGTGTAGTTGTATTGAAGAGGGTGCTCTCCTGCCCCTGGCACCACCATCTGCAGAACGTCAGAAAGTGACTGAGACACACAATTAACCTTAAAGCTCCAAAAACACACACACACACACCAGTCATTCTCTAATAGCTTTAATAATACCTTTTTCTTGATGTTCTGGTCCTCGTCTTCAGTTTTTTCCTTCTCACCGTCTTTCGGTGAGCCTTGGTCCTGGTCGTGGTCTCCACTGTCGTCATCTTTCAGACTGGAATTGATGAGCAGCAAAAACAAAAATGTTTGTGTCATGCACCGACTTCTTTTAAGAATGACTTACAACTCTGTTGGCAAGTAATTAGGTACAACGTTACCTGGCTTAATACAATGCTGTCTAAAGCAACAGAAAGACAGGTCAGTTTCTGGTGTTAACAAGTTTGTGGTGCTGTTTGTGTGTTGTGTTTTAGTCAAAGGTATTTATGATATTCAGTGTGCCCTCATTAGTATAACAATGGGAAACACTTTTACCGTTTGTGATGCACACGTACACACCTGTACTTAATCTACTCTGCTCGTGAATATCCTACGACACACGGTTAGCTGTCAGCCCGTACTTTAGGGCCATGGGAGTCGAGTTTGAACCGAGACTGCGCGCACGTCTCACCGCCTCTCGACAACTGCCACACCGAGGATTCAGGGCCTGTCCGCCTTCCGCAATGCTAAGCTACAGCTAACAACAGAGCACATCCCCATTTATACAATACTATGTACTCTTTGTTGTTACTTCCCTTCGTTTTAAACGCACTTGTGTGTGTGTGGACCTCGCTCTCGTGGGGGTTTATAAGCCTAACGTAGCACAGAGCATGCAGGACCACGCAATTAAAGCTGACACACCTCTCTTTTAACACGCAGCAGCTTTCATTAAGCGTTATTCTCCCACGTAAATGTATAGTCGCGACGGGGGCCCACTCTCTGGCAGATATCCCACGGAAACTTTTGATTACTCACGCGTCAAATTTGTTGTTCATTATTTTCTAGGTAGGAAGCCTTTCGGAGTCCGACCACAGTCTCCTGAATTCCGCAGGAACAGCAGCGAGCAGAGCAGACTCACGTGCACGCGCACGCAGTGTATTAGTCGTTGTGATAAACGTGGGGGTGACACATAGCTTTTCCTCAGTTTTTTGACCTAATTAATTCATTTATACGCACTGGAAATCCAAATATACACAAATATAAAGCCAAAATCACATCAGATAATATGGGAAATATAAGCACCAACTTATCTTTTAACATTTTATTCATCATGTCTAACTCCCAACCATAATAAATACACATCACTGTACCACTCTAATCAGTTAATTATAGCTTAGTAAAAGTCTCTGTTAACACTGGGTCTAATGAATCATCAGAAAACCCTGTGACTTCGACACAGACATGGCTACGGGCAGGCAGACACACCAACACACATACGCAGCCTCGACACAACAAGGGCCGGCGGCCTCTTTTCATGAAGCGGCCTCCTCTGATGTGCCGCATCCCTCGTTTCATCACTTCCATCCATCCGCTTGTCATCTGTTCTTGCGGCAACTTCAAACCATGGCTCTGTTCAGGTCCAGGCAGAGCTGTGGACCGAGTCTGGGGGGACAAAAAGGGAGCTGGAGGGGGGGAGGGTGAGGATGGAGTCAGGAACAAAGTGGACTTCTTTGGGTCCAGCCTGGTGAGCATGTTTGGGAATGAGGACTGAAAAAGAAACTGTCTGTGTCTTGAGACAAACCATAGAGGCTAGGTAAGAAGTAGAGCGTTTGGGGGTGAGGGACGGGAGGATGGCTCTGGCATGGTATGGCACGTTATGGTGTGGTGTGGTTTGGTTGGCTCTGCTGTCAGAGACCAACCCCTCGCCCCTTGCCCCCTGTGCCTCTGTGAGGACCTTCATGAGAGGACCCTTTGTTCCAGGCCGGCAGGCGTACCAGTGAGTGAATGAGCAAGAGCAGCGGCGGCCCTCTTCAATTGCGGCTGTTTGTTTACACCACCAAGTCCCGTCATACTTCATTAGCAGCCCAGCCCACCGACAACCTCTGATGTCCTAATCGCCGATGAGTGTGTGGCTGCCCATCAGCCCTGAGCCTCAGCGGTTCAGAATAAAGAGGTTTCCAGGATTCCCACTAAATCAGCCTGCCTGCCTTCTCAGCCACTAGTGGTACAAATAAATACACATACATGCACACACACACACACAGCCTCCGTGGTGAGGGTGGATGGGAGAACTGGTTCTTTCATCGTGGGCCAAGAGGCACCGGGAGGTGAGCCGACGTCAGTGGAGCAGCAACAGTCCCAGAGAACTAGCTTTGCATCACAGAGATGTGAGAGATCTGCCGCCCAGAAAGAGACAAAAGCAAGACAGAGCGATTATTCAGTGCTGCCATCCTCTGAGCACAATCACAGACTTTAAAATGTGGCTTTAAAAAGGTAGCATTCAGCTATAGATTGATTGAATGTTTTTGATTAATGGTTTGAATTTGGTGTCTATTAAATGTGCAGCATCCTTTACTATCTATGTGTCTATCTGTCATTGGGTGACTGATGAAGATTCTGCTTTATTGTAGAGTATATAGGTTGTGTTTTTACAGAGCCTGTAAATCACAATAATGAAGCATTTGGTGAAATAAAGAAGACCCATCAGCTAGTGTTGTCTTTCCCACATTTAGTGCTGCACAATAATAAGTTACTTCAATGAACTGACCTCCTGAATGGCTCTTCCCAGTCTCTCCTGGCTCTTCACCACCTTCCTGAAAGAGACCATTATTATTTCTGACAACAACAACAACAATATTATAAGCTACTGCTATTAGCTGTGTAATCCCGTTCTAATGACAAGAAGAGAGCCCACCTGTGTATTCTGCGAGCCAGGCTGAGGGTGAAGTTTGCCGAGCAGTCGGGCTGATAGGTGGACGGCACGATGGTGTAGTCTCCGGGAGAAAGACAGCAGGCCAGACTCACATCCTGGGTGTAGCAGTGAGGGACACAACTGGCTGCCGGATCCTCGTCCCTTGGTAACGTCTGCTCAGACTCCCCTTCTGGAAACTGGATGCACAGTGATGATCAAATGCTGTATAATTACATCCATTCGCTATTTTATTTTAACATATAGTGTATTAAGAATATTTTTTATATTTCATATGTTTTTCTTTACAGCAGATAATAATTATAATAATACAGATATCTTAAAAGTCTGTTTATAATCTATTTATAATTGTGTCAGAACTACAAGTGCACATGATTTGCTGATCTAACCCTGGCACTTTCACATTGATGTTTATTTAAACGTTGATGAACGGCTGAGGTTGAATGTTCACAGAGGTGAATGGCCCCGTACTTCTAAATGACGCTGGTACTCTCCCTGAATGTTTCACTGACCTTGTATATGTGAAAGCCAATAGGGTGGAGATCCGTGTCAGGGCGGCTCTGGTGCAGGTTAATCCTGATATTAACTCCTGACGTCACTGCTGACTCGTCGCACACTGTAAAAGGGAAGCAGGGGTTCTGCCAGTGAGACAGGAAATTCCTGCTTCCTCCGGCTGTCCTTCCCTCTGCCCACGAGCCCCGGAAGTAACTGCTCTCCCACTCTCCATCTGTTGTCAATGGCAGTGTAGGTGCTGGGCTTTTCAGGGCACTGAGGAGGACACCAACATTGTCATGTCAGGAAAACTTCCATTGAATCACAGCACTTCACGTGGCAAAACACGGAAGTAGGAAATAAAAATTAACCAGCAGATGTCACTGTTTACTTGCTGTCATTCATTTGTAAGGGACATCATGACCACAGAAAGTCTGTCTGTGTCATTTGATTTTATCAACAACTGTTCGTCCGATGGAGTTCATACTCGGCGGGTGTTTTGCCGAGGACCCAAGAAAGTACAAGTGTCAAGTGTGAGCTCTTGAGATCTACGGGACAAATGCAGTAGAAGTGCATTATGTACACACTGCGTGGTGTAACGAGAGGGGACCCCCGAAAAGCATTCTGGGTATAACTCATTCAAGAATCGCTGAAGTAAGACAGACCTTAGAGACTAGAGATCTACCTACAGTGTGGGATGTTTGTATGAGCGGTTACAGGAGGCCTGTATTCTGAACAGTCACGTGTTGAACAGGCAGTGCACTAGTGAAGCATAAATCATGATCTCAAATTAATAAATCGTGCACACAAATATGAAGAACACATTTAACAATGGTGTTGATAACATGCGTAAGGGCGCTACATGATATTCAAAGCATCAGTAAAGCATCAAACAACTATTTGCAATTTAAAGATATAGTAATGATGCAATAATAATGATGTTAATAATAATAATAATAATAATGTAATCCGAGCTTCTCTGTGTTTTGTTTACATGGCTGAGCGTGCCTTTTAACCCATGTAAGTGCACGAGAGCGTGAGCCATTGGCTCGCTCCTGTCCAATAGATGTGCTCTGAATTCTGTATCGAGTACATTTAAGGGATGTTAAAGATAACACAACACCACGAATGGAAGCAGATATTGTGTTATTTTTTACAGCCATTAAAAATGCGTGAATTGTAACCTATTGTTTCACAATTTCTGTTCAGTTCCGTTCATTTGTGCATCCAATTTGACTGATTTGAGATATTGAATTAATAATTTTTGCAAACCAATTAGTCCCCCCCCCTCTATGACACCCTTTGGGCTCCAAAGAAACAACGTTACACATATCTCTAAAAGTACCGTAACTTTTTAAAGATGTAAATACAGTAAATCTCTATGATCTGTAAGTTCAAACGTTATTATGAAAAACAAACAACCTGGATGCGCTGCATGTTTCCCCATAATGTTTCCATAGATAAGACGAGCTTGTTGCCTTTCTCCAACTGGTCCTTACCTGAGGGACGTGGAAGAGGAGGAAAAGGCCCTGATGAGGAAGCGGGCCTCAGCTCCTGGCTGGTAGGTGCTGGGGATCAGCAGGTAGTGTCCAGGCTCCAGCTGCTCACGGAGGACCACCTCTCTCTCGTAGGCATGGCAGCGAGTAGAAGCACAGGGAGGTTTGTTCAACATCCGGCTGAGATTAAAACGCCTCTTCTCCACCTATTGACAGAAACATGTGAGTGACACGATGTAAAGACACAAACATTTACTTTTCTAGAAGTGATAGCACAGACCTTCCACATGTGTAGAGCAATAGCCTGGTAGTACTGGTGTGTTGTGTTGTTGCTATCCTCGAGTGCCGTTTGTGCGCATTGCTCTGTGTGTCTCTGTTTTCTATGCTGTAGCAGGGACACCAGCACCTCGCCTCTCTCACACACTTTGAGCCAGAACTTTGGGTTGCTGCCGTAGCTGCTGCTGTTTCGGCTGCCCCCGGCCGAGTGCCCTTTCTTCCACCGGCCCGCCAGCTGATGGTTGTGTGTCAGCAGATTTCCTGTCGGAGAGAGGAGCGTTGCGAGGTTTTAAAAAAGGGCAGACGAGGAGGTCAAAGTCAGTTTAAAACAGTCTTGAGCGGATTAAGGGAATCACCAGTATAGATGCTCTTTAGGTGCCCCTCGTCACTGATGGGGTAGCCCACTGTGACATCATCAAACTGGGACAGAAATTCGGTCCCATCCAACCAGAACTCGCCCTCCGCAACCCTGGCTTGTAGGTCCAACGCAGAAACGGGGTCGACAGAACTCCAACCCAAACCACTGCAGACAAAGAGGAAGACCGAGTGACTGCAGACTGGGGCTGAATCTAAATGGCAGACTTGTGGATTTTAAAAGGTGCGTACATGTGAGTAACTAAATCATGTCCGCAAGGTGCTTTAGTGCATCTTCTCTGGACTTTCTACAGACTTTCAGAGTGCTGAGCCTGAGTGCAGACTTCAGACTTGATCAGATAAACCATTCATATATCATCATTCAATAACACTGAGATATAATTACATTGTCAACACATAGGTCATACACAAGGCAATGACTATGGTGTGAAGGCTCAGCTCTTAATCTTAACTATGACACACATGCCTACCTCCCTATCCAGGCCCCTCCCCAGCAGCATCTTCCCCAGGGGTTTCTGATCCTGAGCAGCAGTACTTTGCTCCCTGACACCATCTGGACATCCAACCACTCCATCACAGTCATCGCGTGGTACTGACCGAGCTCACTGGCACCTGCAACAGTCATCGAGGTCATCAGGCGATGTGACACAGGATCAACATCGCTTCTATCTGCAAGAAAACAACTTCTTTCTGACCTCCTGGGCTGCTGTGAGTGGAGCAGCTAACCGCACACTCGTCTTTCACTGGAAACAGAAGGTTCAGGTCCAGGATTCTCCCCGTGACCTGGTCGCTGTCTTGTTCTGGTCTCTGCTGCTCCTCCTCTGCCTCTCCCAAGCTCCAGCGTTCAGCCAGGCCCCCGGTACAATCCACCAGGGCCTCGGACACCTGCCCTGCCCACAGTCGCTCATATGAGCCATGAAGCCTGAAGAGGAAGGAAGGGAAAACTTCACTAAACACGTAGTTGGTTCATAGTGTTGTTCAAAGTAGGTTTAAACTGAGAGATAAGATGGGAAATTCCACGCATTACTTACTTGGCGTAGGCTTTCTCCAACAGGGCAACCCAAAAGGCAGTGGGGGAGTGGCAGCGTGAGAAGCAGAGAGTGGAATTGATACAGGGCAGGCGGTCGTCGATGGTCACTTCTGTCCAGTGTCCCTGCTGCCAAAAACAAAAGTGGAAGGAGCCCCTGTACCTGCTGTCGTCCCACTGGGGCTGCTCTGGAGGCAACACCTGCAGAGTCACAGATCAACACAGCAGTATAGGACACACAGCAGACAACATGCTCATGACCTACACAGTCAATGCAACCGAGTCTAATCACTGGGCCAGAGCCGTAGATCATTAACATCTATTGAAGTCTAAATGACAATACAGTTGTTGCTCTACCTTGTTCAGTAGCTGTTTATTCTTGAGCAGGAAGGTGCAGGCACAGAGAAACCAGCAGTCTCCTAATAAGCCTTGTTTTGCATGACCCAGGCTGATGTTGTCAGGGAAGAGAGCTGGCGACTGGCAGATCTCCTGGAGGTGTAAAAGAAGACAGAAATTGAGAAAAACACACTTAAAGAAGACTTGCAATAACTCTGGCATTTGGGGAGTTGAAAAAAAAAAACGAGGTGCAGAAATGAGTTAACAGAAGATGTCAACATGAAGGTCAGGGCCTCATAAATATTGGTTGTCACCCAATCAGTTTCTTCGGGTTGCAAGATGATAAACAATTAAATAAAAAACACACTATGTCTTTTACTACATACATTTGCTTTTTGTAACCTGTAAGCACTCTTTCATAACCCAATCAACCACCTGATGAGGGGAATCCTTCTGTTGTTGAACAGATCAACCTGTGACAGGGTGATGCAACATTCAATCTCTGACAAAAGAAAACGCACGAGGAATACACGACGGCATTTCCCACTTCCTCTTAGCACTGGGTCTGACCTGCGGGCGTCTCCAGGTGATCTCACCCTGCAGCCGGGCGATGGGCGTGGAGCTGTCAGAGAACAGGGAGGCGTCGTCTGAGGGGAAGTCCTGGTCCTCAAACAGAGCCTCGCCTCCACACTCTGCTCCACCTGCTTCTTTCATGGCTCCGGCTTCTTTTTCAACCTGGATGGAACCTGCTGGATCCGTGGGTGAACCTCAGCCAGCTGTGACCATCCTCACGGCCTCTTTGTACACTTCACACATGCATTACACCTAAAAACAAAGTTACATTAAATATGAATGAGATGTTGTTTATTTGTGGTTTGGTGCAAAGATCACCAGCAGAAAGATGCAACCTGCTGTAGATGTAGGTAGTTTAACTCTATTTATCTGTGACCATAAAGTGACTGTTTTGTGTGTGTGTGTGTGTGTGTGTGTGTGTGTGTGTGTGTGTGTGTGTGTCTTTATTTTCTTCTTTTTGTTTGGGAATACTTCAACAAGTGTGTTATGTTTATTTTATTTACGACAGAAACAAATCAAACAATATCAGTTCACCTTCCCTCATAATCCATTAATATGTGTATAATAAAATGTTACAGTGAATATATATTGTAACAACATTGTATGCATGTAGTTTTAGGGGGAAACATACTTTGGTTATTCGCCTAGCTTAAGTGATAAAAGACAAATATTAACTGTTATCCAGAACCGTAATAACAGTGATATAAAAAAAAAAGCTGTATGAATATGTCTCCAAACCAAACTGTAATATTGCAGGTAATTGCAGGTAATTGTGTGGAGCACCTCTGTGTTTCTGTTTCTCACCTTTCTCCTCTTCGAAGCATTCGTTCTTCATCACAACACAGCAGCTAACCGTTAGCTCCAGCTAGCTTAACCTGCACACATGTAGTAGCGTCGTATCTCCGTATCGCTCCATCTTATCGTGGTTTCACAGCCACAACCACGATTACATCGAGTTATATTTCTCCCAAAAGCATGAGAGATGTCATTATGATCAACAGTTATACATACAAACCAGGCGCGTGATTCTTGCTGAGTATAAATACACGTAAAAGTCTCTTCCGCCTGGACCTCCAGCAGTTCATTCATAAAGTGAATCCTTCCCGTGCAGCTGAACACGCCCGCCACCTACTGTCGGTATCGGGAATTACACACGGTCGACTGCCGTTTGTACGGATGAAAATATATTATTATTATCAGGTACATCTGGCTAAAACTAATGCAGCCTAATTATATTTTGTATATATAGATATATATATCATATTATAATATAACAACCCTGCAATAAATCCTACCTTAATAATGATTATATTGTAAAAATTCCATGGTGATGTTGGAGGATGTAGTTTGTGATGCTGTTGTGAATTGCATTGCGTTATACTAAGGGACGCTTCCAATATGTTGTCCTCCTGTTGTTTTTATTATCAGTGAGTGTAGACTAAATATGTGAAATACAGTAAATGCAGCAATTAAACACAGTTTTAAGAAGCGAACCTCCATGAAGTTGGGGTTTATTGCAGGGTTGTTGTCGTAGACTGCAATATAGTTAAGTGGCAACTGAGGATATGTAAACTCAAGCACTGTCCTTAGTATTACTGCCAATTTTACTTCCCTGTTTTCTCCCCATCTTTCTTTCTTTCTTTCATGTCTTTCTTGTGTTTTCCCTTTTTCTATCAGTGTATTCACTCCTTCCATTATTTCTTCTTCTCTTTTGTCATTCTTTCCTGCCTTTCCTCCTTCAGCCGATCAAAAAGGGCTTTTACTTTGGATCCTTGAGTACTCCTAATGCTTCTTCATTTCAGCAAAGAAATAAAATTGTTCTCTGGCCATACAGATGGTTTTTCATCATCTCTATTTAAAACATCAGATTCAGGTACTTGGATAGATGAACACAGAAAAAGAGAATGCACAAATATAGTTTTTATTGGCTTTAAAGTAGTACGAAAACATATTAACTGACTTTGAAACAATACATTTAATTCTTCTTGCATATCTTTGTGTCTTTTAGCTGATTTGCTCAGGTGATCCCCACGAGTTAAAATGCTGTTCAATGTTTTCTAGTTGGAGAGACAAAAAGGAAAACATCACATTGAGTCACATTCACAGATTGTTGCATCTTGACTCAAGAAATTTGTTGAACACCGAGATGAACTTACTCTGGTACAGACTTCATGGCCTCTTTCACCCATTCTCTTTCAGGATCAGCGCAGAGAAGTCTGTTTTTCAAAGTCTTGAAACTGTATTAAGACAACAGAAGAAGTTAAGGCATTACAATGGCAGAGCCAACATCTCTGTTTGTTATAGTAGTGTGTGTTTCTTCTGAAGCACTGGTTCATCTTTCTTACATTATTGCCTTGATGTTGCAGTGATCTGTGACCTTCTGGATTTTGTAGCATTTCAGAAATTTCACAGGGATTGAATTTTCTTGGTACTGTCTGCAGCAAATGGGACCTTTAAAGAAAGATATTGCAAACATTTCAGCATAAAATAGGCAAAGTTACAGATTAAAAGAGACACTTTAATGTGAAAACAGTGCATAATCTATAGAAATACAGGCAACAACTGGTAATTTCCTAAATAAACAAGTGAAATGTATCATGTGCAGTGAATAGTTGCTGAAGTCACTTACTGCTGTCACTCAGCACCACCAGCAGCACCAGTATAAGAGAGACGCACACAGTAAGCTTCGCCATCCTCACGCAGCTCTTCTTCAGCAGGATGTCGGTTTTCTGATCTGGATTCTCAGACAGAATGAGCTGATAGCGTTAGTCTCAGTAAAGTTTAAATACTCAAATGCCAAAGGTAATGTCCCACCACAGAGCAAGAAAGTACTGCTGGAAATACCGATGCTGCAATGTATCTGGGTCAAGTGGGAAGAGTGGGCATTGTGTACTTTTCACCACAATAGTGGTAAAAAAAAAAACTTTTCTCTGGGTCACTAGAGAACAATTAAGAGATGAAGTATACTGTACATGTAAAACACTTTCTGTTTTTTAAAGATACCTGCATGTTGTTATGTTGACGATTAATATTACAAAAAAGGTTGTACAGAACAATAAATGGTGTTCATTCCTTTGAATGTAAACACTATTAAATCAGTTCCTTTCAAATTGCATTATTTTACAACTTTATTTAAGAAGCACACGTGGAATGTAACTATGTACTCATTCACTCAAGTACTGTACTCAAATATCCCTACAAATTTGAGGTATTTGTACTTGTTTACCCTCAATCTTATGCTACTTTAATCTTCTCCGCTATTTTGCAGATTCAAATGTCACACAATACAGGTGATCATTTTATACGATATGACATATTTTCACAGTTAAAACTGACGCGGTTCATTTTGACTATAACAATAACATGACTCTGTCAGGAGCGGTTCTGCGTACTTTTGCTCTTGATGTTTTTACTGTATATGCTGATGATACTTTTAGAATAGTTTTACTTCATTAAACAGTTTGAACAGAGTATTAGAATAAAGTATTTTTATGTTGGTATTGCCAAGTGCAATATCTATATACTTCTTACAGAACTGTTAACATGGTAGGCTCATTGAGATCGGTATCTATTGCTCAAGAGAGAACTGAGAACCAGAATTATGCAACGTACAATAGCAAAGTTTGACAGGAACCTCAAACCCCTACCTCACTGCACGACATCCTGTTGACCTTTTTTTCCGCACACAAACAACATGATGAGGCAGCATATAGAAAATACATCGTTTGCAATTATGACCGTAATTTTCATTGTATTTATTGTCCTCACATCAAATGACCATTTATAGCGATTTTTATAAGGTGTCAGTTAATATAATATACTCCTGGTTAATATAACACGTCGCCATCGCTCATACTAATTTGTAAACGTTGAGATGATGCAGATATGATTACCAAGTGAATGTAGTGACAAGCAAGTCAGAGTCAAATCAAACACACGTATGACAAAAGGTCCAAACATACGAGAAAATATCTTCTCTTTCATCAAAACACTGTTGTTTATTTTTCAGTGCAAAACATTCATTTAAGGACACGATTACATACAGTCTATGAGAAAGAAAAAGACATCTTGACACATCTGTACATGTGTACATATGTACATGTGAGTAATACGTGTAAGCTCTGTCTCACTGCTAAAGTACATCAGAGACAATACTACAGTTGAGTTTTAATGCTGTAGGAAATTAGTGCATTTCAATCATGGTGTGGTTTTGCTGGAAAGTTTGTGATGCACAATTATACAGCTATTAAGTTAAGTGTTGCATGACCTATTTCACTTTTTCCATTTGATGCATGCTTCTTGAGTACGAAGTGTTCCTCTGACCTAGAAAAGAACCTCGGTACAACCTCAAAGCAACCTACTTATGGAGGTCTACATCTAGGCGGTGCACAACGAGGTCTCCAGTGGAACTTCATCTCTTCATCCTCTCTACATTTTAGATCTCCGATTGTTTTCTTTGATCAAATAATATTCTACCTTAAATAGTACGTGCACTAAGAGAGGAGCCACACCTGCGTAACTTCCCATGTTGAACTGGCTCTGTATAGAACTCTTTGTTATATCAAGGTGTGGTGATTACACCTAACGCATGTATAATCAGATGTTCGATTATTTATATATTCACATTTGGTCGGCTCAACATGCGAGTGATATTAATTCATTCATATTGACGGTAAAATCCCGAAAACACTGAATGTTCATATTAGTTGTTTTTTATTTCTTCCGCTGCAACTTTACCTTTAAACACCGTAAAATGTTCAACAACATAACATTCTACTACTTGGGAATTTTTCCAAATTGATGTGATCTGTTTGATAATATCCACACAAATAATCATCACATCACTATCTTATTCACAATGTGTGTGTGTGCGTGTGATGTATTCCTCCCCACATCTTCCCCTATTTTCTTTCATTAGGGAAAGTGAGGGGGGGTTTTCTATGATGGTGTAATACTTGATGTGTGTAGAGCTCAACTGATCTCAGCGGAAGTTCCCTGCTCCTCTGAATAATATAAAAGGAGGCAGTAATCAATAGCTCAGTCACCACCAGCTCTCTAACAACTAGACAACAGCTCAGCTCAGAGTCACTGCTGCCAACACAGAGAAAGACATGGCGTCAATCAAAGCTACAGTGGCGGTGCTCACACTCCTCTCCGCTTGTCTGCTGATAACAAATGCATCTGCAGGTATGTTCTGTGTTTCCACCGTCTCTTTTTTTTTCATTGTTTTTACTCATTGGTTTATTATCTGATTCCATACTCAGATATCTGGCCATAGACAGAAAAAGTTCTCTTTCTTTTCCCGTATCTAATCATCTTTTTCCTTGTTTCACAGGGCATTACGGATGTTGTCGAAGTTACATGACAGCCAAAATACCATTTTTTAAGGTCAAGGGGTACTCGGTCCAGACCATCAAGGAAACATGTCAAATCAATGCCATCATGTGAGTATCTCCTACTTCTCAACCAGAACATAAATAACACAAGACATAGCACCAATGTTCATTAAAAGTGTACTCATGTTCATTTTGTTTTTTACCTTTTATATAGTTTCCACACAAAGAGGGGTAAAGCGTGCGTGAATCCTGCTCTCAACTGGGTGATGCAGTACATCAACCGTTTGGGGTAAGATCTTTAGCAAAGAAATTGTGCAATAGAGCAAAGACAGCTTAATTCTGCTGTGAAATGTATTTACACAAGAGAATGGCTGAAATTATAACTTGTTCAATTGTCATTGCAGAAATGAAGCCAAAATGGTTCACATCAAGACGGCAAAAGCGCAGAACTAGAGTTGTTCTGCTTTTTGAAGATGGATGGTGGAGCCAAAGCTGTTTACCTGCCTGTTATCCAGTAACCAATGATGTTCCACAGTTTATCATTCAGTGAACTCCGGGTTGAAGCTAACAAAACTGCTGATAATAATAAAAAAAAGTATTTTAATACAGGCATCAGCTCAGTTGTAAGAGCATTGTATAATATTATTTTAACATTTTCATATTGTTTGCTATTGTAAAATGTTGTATTTGCACATGTTTTTTTTTATATAAAATCATTAAAGTTGAAAAAAAAAAAAAAAAAAGTTGTGACAGGTCTCTTAATGGAAACACTACCCTGTGTATGTATTCTTGAAACTTTACACCGAACTGAAATGAACACAGGTGCACTCTTGCCTCATTTCTTTTGTCTTAACTTCCTTGTTTATTTTGTCGCTGTGAAAAATTCCAGCTCTGGAGATTTTGTGTCCTGTAATGGCAAATAGTTGAACACGCAGTGGAAAACATGTGACATCAGCATGAGGAAGTAGTGAGAGCTGTTTATTTGAAGCACGAAGCAGAACAGGTATTAATTAAACGCTGACATCAGCTGTAAGGAAGTGAAATGCTCCTGGTGTTTCATTATAGGTCTGTTGTGATTTTCTGCAGGGACTACTGTTGTAAACATAGTAGTGCATATATATAAATGTATATACATATACATACACACATATATATATATACCTACATACATATATATACACATTCACATACACAGTATATGTATAAATTGTTTTTTTAAATCAAAGAAGTAGAAAAGACATCGTAAATCCAGTTAAAATCATAAAACAGAATAGGTTATACTGTGAAAATGAATGACCTGTAAACTTTTTCATGTAACTTCCAAAGTACAGAGTCAAAGATCAGCGTGTGCATGAAGTTATGTAATAAACTCTTTGAACACTAGGTGGCGGTAGTATCACTTCAAAGAAGAAGTCGTGTAAAATGATAAAAAATGAAATTTCTCAGCAACACTTTTATCAAGTTTAGCTGTTTCAGTGCTATTTGTCAGTAAACACAGTTCATCCCACAGCACGACGATGTTCAGTGCTGCATCAATCAATGATGTCGACTTTTAGCCGCATCCCCGCTCTCTTTCTTTCCTCTCTTTCAACATCTTAACACTTGCACATTTTGGGAGGGTTTCAAGTCTTTGAAATGTGACTTTTTGTGTATTTAAACTGCTAAAAGATATATATAATTCTGTCATGGATGTGCTTCGTGTCCGATCATTGGCCATCAGCTGTTGGCGTAGGAGTTGGCAACACCAACAAAGCCGAACAAATGAGAGTTTTCTCCTGTCGCATGAATCCATCCCAAATGACAGTCTGGAGCCACGCTCGCAGCCACCATTACATCACCTCCACTGTTCTGCACCAGCGTGCAGAGTGCTTTTCTATGAATAATACAGAGAGACTGGGGAGAGAGGGAGAGGGACATGGACATGGGTTACTAAATGACAGCGGGAGTACATCCTGTCAGATGGAAAGATGGGAGTCAGAAGCACATTCTGGAGGGAAACGCCACCGAATATGAGTTATACGTGGAATCCCCACCGTAAATAATCACATCAGACACTAACGCATGGATTCTGATTCAGCTTTATTGAATTAATCAGTCACACTTTCCCAAACACATTCCTACACGACTGTGTGTTTACATAACGTGAATTACTGATAAAGGACACAGTGTGGCAGAGTTGTTACAGATGGGTACAGTGGGAAATGGCAGCAGCATGGCCGCTCCCCGACATCTGGAGGAGGACAAGGTTATAGACCTGTGTTTTCCCATGAGGGAGCAGGCTGCTTTGGTATAGAAAGAAAATAACATATTGCACTCTGAGATCAGCAGACAGGTCTTCTATCATGGCATATGTGCACACACACACACACACACACACACACACACACACACAGGCAGGAAACCAGACAGTCTCTCATGAAGCTCAAACAAAGATAATGAGACATCCTCAGTCAGAGCGGTGAAAACAATCTTGCTTTTCAAATTGCTTGTATACCGGCACATTTGCAGCAACAACAGGGAGAATATTGGAATAAATATACTAAAAACGAGATAATAATTTTACTGGTGCTGTAATTTTTCCACCTTTTTTGCTTCCCCTTTGTCCTCCCTCTCTCTTTGTCACTCGCTCATTCTTGCCGGCACAGTTAACAGAGTTAACCGAGCTCTGTATATAATTAGACAAACAAAAAAGAGAGGGATGAAACATCTGAAGGAGAAGAGACTCCAAATGATTACACATTCACTCCGCTTCCTTCCCCCTTGCTGCACACATAACCACCAATTAGAGGAGAGGAGGATGAGGACATGCAAGCCGCCAGGAGTCTATTTGTGTCTCTATCTATCTCTATCGCGCGCGCTCTCTCTCTCTTTCACCCCCCGAAGACCATCCAGCGCTGGGGAGGGAGAAGGAGAGGAGAAAATAGAAGCGAAAAACAAGAAGTATATAAATAAATAAAAATCTGTGTTTCACATCCGGTCGGCTGATTGGCTGAGATGCGAGTCAGGCAGATCTGGGCCACAGTTGCACTCATTGTTCAGCGAGCTTTTCTACACAGTCCAACCCAGCGACAGCAATGAATGTTGATTGTGACCTTTGGTCTTTGGGTACAGCGGAAACAGAGTGTCACTTTTGTGTGTGTGTCTTCTTCTCTAGATTCTGCATGCGCCCACATGCCCTTTTGTTCATTTCTTTTTGCTCATTCCCGACGTCGTCAGAGGCAAGCCTCGGGGCACAGTCAACGGTCGATGGTTTTTATGTGATCCATACCAAAACTCACCGACAGCGTTGAATGTTCACCGAGGCAAGCAGGACTGTGACCGTGAGCCGAGCTGACAAGACGAGGCAGGGCGTAGCGGGGGGGAGAACAGACAAGTCAGACAGGCAGGGGACAGGGACAGAGCCGAGGACGTGATTCAAACCCCAGAGGCCAGGTCGCACAGCAGAGGGATGTAATGCAACAGGACAACGACAGAATGAGTCCACTGTCCACAGGGCAAACGTGGTTCTGGTTATGTTATACATGATCATGCGTGTTTAAGCTGGAACATAAACTGAGAGGATGTGCTGTACTGCATCACCACCACCTCATTAATCGCAGGTCCTTCTTTCATCTTCACTTCAAAATTGTCCGGAACAGCATCTGAAACACAGATGAAGAGGAAGATGCTAGCACTGATGTTGCACGGCATTTTTTTTTTGTCTCTAAAAAAATTGCAGATACAGCAGCTACATAAAAGTTTTGGTTTTCTTTTGCTCAGGTTTTCAGATATCCGTCTCTGCGATTTCTGCTGTTACCCCATAAAAGAGGTGAAGGTAACAGCATTGAGAAAACATTTCTTAGGATTCAAACAGAAACAAAGTCCCAGCCACTCTAAATAATCAACAGTTTTCATAGGGCCTTATAAAAGTAATGTTTCAATGCAATAAACTACACAGATGAAATTCAAATCACCTTCATTGTTTTGGGGTGATCAAGAAAAATGAAACCAAAAATATTTGCGTTCATATATAACACCAGGCTTAAGTTTTTGAAATTCGAGTGACCCGACGCTTTCATCAGATACAGTTCACAAAGAAATAAATATAAATGTTTTTAATAAACAGAATAAATAGACGCTGCACTCCCCCCCCCCCCCCCCCTCTCTCTATGGTTTGACATTGCTCAGAACAACATGAGAGAAATATCTTTGAGCCGGCCACGGTTCTTATAGACATCTAGTCCGGAGAACAATGCTGCAATGTCCCACTGTGCAGCCAAGCTTTTCAGACCCCAGCCATCGCCCGACCACAGGCTGAGAGCTCCCATTGTCAGACGCTGGGCAGAGCCGGGGAACAGCTCCCCGACAGTGTCACCGCGCTCCTGCGCAGACCGGGGGGCTGACGTCAGGAGGGTAAACGCTGATCTACGGTCATTCATCGCACTGTTTCATCGGCTTAGTGCGCTGATGTCATTGAGCAGGCTAGACCTGCATCCATTACTCTGCTGAGCGAGGCAGACGTCAGGCTAGCATGATCACACGCACTGGTTACAATGAATGAGTAATGCATCGCGGTGTGGCAGCTATAATTCAGAAGGTCATGAAACAGACAGTTCGCTTTTTGTCTGCGTCTTTGAATTATCGCCTCCGCATTCTTTCACCGCGTGCTTTCCTTCATGAATACGTTAAAATCTACACATTTATTTGGATGAGCATAAAAAAAAAAAAATGTAGCCAAATAATAAATAGTGTGCCACTTAGTAAATTACATGAAACACAAGGTTTTCTGGAGCCTTTTCTGTTTTTTTCTAGTGTCTGAACTGCAGCCTGTGAACTAGAAGTCTCTGTTCTCTCACGGTGAAGCAGCTCAGATAAGAGACTAAATTCATAAGCCATATTACATCTCCCCTTCTCTATCACAGTCTCTCACACACACACACACACACACACACACGCGCACACGCCTCACCCCACAATGAGACCTAAAACGATAAATAGGCGGAGGGTCGAGGGAGAGAAGGGGGGGGCTTTGCCATGGCAACCCCAGTGTCAGCCAGCCATTTCTTCTTAATCCCCCCCCAATTCAATGTCGCGCCCTCTGACAGACCCCCTCTCTCTACAGCTGAATATTTCTTTTGTGTGAAGAGACTCAGTGTACGTGTGTGTATGTGTGTGCGGGAGGGTGGGATCACGGAGGGGGGGGGGGGGATTGGGGTTAGAGGAGGGGGGGGGGGGAGAGATCATAGCTAACCCAGCTTAAATATGGGGCCAAGCTGCAGGCCACAGAGTCTCAACATTACACCGGGGGTACTAACCAGAGATCAAATCACACAGACACTCACACACACACACACACACACATTTAAACACTATATTGATGGAGCGAGATCATCTTTTGAAATGGCGGATAATTACATCATATGGCAAACAGCCGGGCCTTTCGTCTCTCTGAGCCCATCATCAACAAACTCTGCACTTTATCTTTTTTCCTGCGATGAAACTCTCGCCGTCTCCTGCTCTTGCGTGAGCAGGCCGCTCGACATTACCGAGAAAATCGTTTTTTTTTTTTTTTGGAAGAGTGGGAGGGGAGAGGCGTCAGCTGCTTGACAAAATTAAAAGGCCTCCGTTTGTTCCCGACAATAAACGTCCCCATCTTTGGAGCTCCTCCACAGCTGCAGCCAGATAGGCTTTCATTTCTAAGTGCGGACTAATAGAGAGCGATGTCTCCTTCCTCGACGGTAAGCCGATTTAGTGTGCAGGATATAAAATTCAGGGAGCTTTATAGTCATCTTTCTGTGATGCCTCTCCTCCAAGAAAGAGGACAAAAGAATGTGACACATGGTGGATATTCAGTAATGGAGAAACTTAAGGATTTCATGAAGCCGTTTTAATGATGATGTGCCGTATATATATATATATATATATATATACCTGATGGAAATGATCTTCATGGAGTCACAAGCAGGAGGCACAATGTGAAAACCTGGAGGCAGAAGACAAAAGCAGACAAAGACAAAACGGTTAGGAGGCCATGTCTGATTTTTTACAGTGTACGGAAACAACGGAAGAAAGCTTTTCTGGGTATCTTGACGATCTATTATATAAATTCACAATTAATCTGATTTCAAGTAGTAAGTTTCCTAATCAACAGATAATTAATGTCCGGAAATCCCAAAACAAGCTTCCCCTCAAGGCTGAGCGATGGCAGCGGGTGAAGGAAGTGCCAGTGGTGCGTCTCTGGGGTGCGTCTCTGGGGTGGTCCCACATGGCCGTGGGCGAGACTTTAATGTAGCTGCATGTCCACTCCGGTGTATACTGTACATTCACCCGTAATGACTAACAGACCTGCAGTCTGCCTCTTTGGGGCCTCACACGCCACTCCATGCCTACACATGCATATGCTCCACTTTAATGGCAGCCATCAGACTTTATTTGAAGTGAGCTGTGGTGTTCAGAAAAAAAGAAGAAAAAAACTAAAACTGAACCAGGATTTTTCAAAAGGGAGTGCAAACACGACCCTGAGGACCTACAGTGCCCTCGGCCCCAATATTTGACCCTGATGAGTTCATTATATAAAGTGGCCATTTAAATCTATTCAAACTGTGGATAATTGCAGTTTGACTGCTTTGTGGTGGTTCTCTTTTTTCAAGCATTTACAGAGCTGGGCTTGCCCAACATCTGGCTGGGATATTACATACATACATGAGCTACAGACATAATTCTAAAAAAGTATATTGTGTAACTTGGCCAAAGAATCAAAAACTTGATTTGAAGGTCTGTGCCGCTTCTAGCAAATTGATTGTCTTCTCCTGTGTAGCAGAACTCGCACATTGTACATTTAAACTATCTCTACCTGAGCCAACGGGGACTTAACAAACATTATGAAAGCGTGAAAGTGCCCTGTGTCAACCTAGTCTATCAGAGAGTAAAGGGCACATTGTAACACAAGGTGCAGAGTCTGTTCTACAAGTGCCAGGACATGAACCAAAAACAAAAAGGCACAAAGTTAATGCCTTGGGACGGATTGGCAGGGTGGGATTGTTTGGTGACCCTTGACCTTTTTAACCCTGAGGAATGTTGTCGTGCTGGTGCGTGTATTGTTCCAGCCTCCCTAAGGAGCCCCAGCAGTGTATCGGATGAATGTGGGCGCTGAGGGCTTCTTGTTTCCACACACCCCCCCCCCCCAAAAAAACCCTCCTTTTTCGTCCCCTGATCCGTTCTCTTCTGCTCTTTATCCTCAGTCTTCAACAAACAAAAAGGTATCAACAGGTCTAAGAGTTAGCTGTTGTTGTCGGTCTAAAGTGCACATATATGCAGAGAGGCCACTAACACGGGTGCCAGGCTGACTCTCCTCGCTCACCTAAATGATGCAGTAACAACTTCTTTGCCCCTTCGCTCACCACTTTTTATTGGTCCACCGTCCAGGTCTAAGAGTATCTGAGTATCTTCAGACAGTCAGAGAGTCTGGCTCTAGAGGAAGTCACCGGTAGTAGATGGCGACTGACAGATGAGAGGGCCAGACAGACAATTACTGGCCAGGTATGTCCTTTATATCCACCTAGGGCTGGTCAGAGGAAATGGAGGAATTTATGATGTCATAAATAAGAGCCAGAAGAGAAGTGGCTGAGAACAGGTTGTCTCTAGAGCCATAAAAGACTCCTGCGGCTTCTTCTCCCTCCCCCTGACTACCTCCCGAGATGATAACACTAGACCGAGCGCCAGCGGGTTTGAGCAGCCAGAGATGTTTTTGTATAATTCAACTGATCCGTAACAATGTGGCAAAATATTGTTATCGACCGCGAGACAAAATGTGACATGGAATAATAAATCCTTGATAAAACTAGAGATGGAAAGTAACAACATAGTTTCACTCAAGTACCGTGCATGAATACATTTTTGCGGTACTAGCACTTTCATTTTAATATTTTCATTCTGTGGTACTTTATACATGACCGTGACAACATAAACTATCCACTAGTGAATGAATAAAGCAATAAATGCTAAATTGTGATATTGCCACTATTGCATAAGTAAACCATTTGAATACCATTATAATCAATAATTTAAATTCAAAAATGTCATTTAAATCATTAAAAGCTTTCTTTTGTGCTACTTTCCTTAATGTGTAACTCTTTAAACCACAACCAGAACAAACCGTAATACCGGAAACATCTTCAACAAGAGAGGCACCATCTGTCGCCCCAAACTAAGCAGGTGGAAGTAAGAGAAAGCCTAAAAAAAAACGGTTTATGCAGACATAAAGGATTCCTGTTCCTCTTTGCGCACACATCTATATGTTCAGACACAGCACTCTTCTTACTGCAAAAAAAGATAGACACACTCTCAGTGCCTGTTAAAAAAAAGGAAGAGAGAAGGTGGTTATTTGCTCTACAACCTCGCTAAGGAGGTTTCCCATTGTAAAAAGGAGTGGCTGCACAGCCCCGTTTCCTTTCATCCCTCTCCTTGAGGTGCGCAGCCTTTGTCTCACAGAGGACAGAACAACCAGCCTCCCGACCATGCTACACCGGACAAATACCTGGGAACTACCACTGGCCTGGTGGGAAAACAACAAGAGGAGGAGAGACAGAGGGGGGGGGGGGGGTGTACGGCAAATATGACCAACTAAAAAAAAAAAGGTCCTGTTAAATAAAACCTGTTATTAAATCTCAAAAGGAACGAGGACGAAGTTGAACTATGAACACCTGGTACCAAACTACACTTTAAAAATGATTTTAGACTTGTTGAAACTGAAGAAAAAAACATTTTAGAAGCTTATGACCACCTGTTTTTACTTTTCTTCCTCTTTCACCCTAAAAAGGTAGCAACTGTGTGTATGCAATTAAGGGCCGAGGTTGAAGGAAGGCAGGTCTGTTTTTTTTCTCCTTCCAATCTGCACTTTTATGCCGGCTCAGCAGAATGAAAGCAGTTCCTGTATACGAGGAACTGTATAGGGGTGAAGAGAGTTTAAGTCCTCCCCAAAACCCCGACCGCAGCCGGCTGACTGTAAAGCCTTAAGTTCCAGTCCACACGGACCGCCTCAGCAACCAGACCTCACTGTCACACCTCATAAAGCAGAGCTCAAGCAGCGGGGTTGTGTTTAAAGCCAGGGGGAAAGATAAGGCAAAATAAGGAGGAAAATAAGAATGCACCCATTCAAGAAACTGTAGAGAAAAGAGTGAAAAGCCCGTGACAAAAGCGCTTTAGCTGAAACTCTGATGGCATGTCTCCAGTGCGCCAAATAAGAAAATATACTTAGTGGACAAATTGCAGCAGGAAACATAAGAAAGTAAAAAAGCCATTGAGGGATTTTTAAGACCATAATCCTCTCTTCTTATTTCTACTTTTTGCTTCGCTGTCGAGAGGGAAGCGAGCACCCACAAGTTTATTTTCAAATAGTTCACAAAGAATGCCTGTCATTTCCTGGCGTTCCCCACTTCCATATGAAAGCCCCCCCGTTCCTTCAGGAACAATGGGAAAGATTCCAAAATTTCCATGGGGAGTTTCTTGCGCGGCGATAAAATAGAGAGCATGTTGTGACAGACTTGAGGCAGGCTGTTTCTCTCCAGCCGTGACAAGATCGGGACTAATGCAATGTTTTTGTCTTACATGTCGCGTATGATTAAAGCAAGCCACGCAACAGCTGTGACTTCGGATAAATGAGCTGACAGTGAAGTCTAATGGCGGACCTGAATCGGTCCTTGACAACTCACCAGGATATCTGTTATTTATCGTATGAAACATTTAGGTCTGCGCCTCTAGGTAAAAGGAGCTCATGAAGCATCAAACTGTTTGGACAAGTGTCGGACATTATTAAGCATAGAGGAGTGTTTAAAATCTAACATGTTTCCCTTACCTATTATTGTGTTTTCTTATCCAAAACCTTCCCTCTAACATCAATACACACACACACACACACACACACACACACACACGCCATAAGAGTTTCTTAATTAACCAAAAAAAAAAAAAGCTAAAATATCACATGCTCATGAACGTGCCAATATGCTCTTGAAAGCCACCTTGACCCGAGCCTTTGGCTAGACAAGAGGTCAGAGGTCATCCACTCAACTAGATGAGCAGAATGTTGAGATGCCCGAGGCTACATGACGGAGTGCGGAGGTCTCCACCACCTAACCTTTCCATTTACCCAACAATGCACCCGCACACCCAAGAGAAGCACAAACACACACATGTGGACACACAAGTTCATGCTGTTATGAACTCATTCACCACCCCTTGACTTCATTAACCTGTAATGCATAAACACAAAGTGTATGTGGTAAACAGCTGCTCTCAGATCTTCTGCTTTGGATCCACAGATGTACAATCAAGTCTGAGCTGGAACAAGTTAAAAAAATTTTTTTTTTTTTAAAAACAAACAACAATTCTGCACTTTTTATGTCTTCCAGATGCCTCAGAAATAAGAAATTAAAAAGTTTGCAGATTGTATTTTAATGATTGAAAGAAAGGGGGTGGGGGTGGGGGGGAGCATTTGTGTGTTGAATGTTTTATGGCAGCGGGGGAAGAAAACTGGGTGTCTGCTGGGAGTCATGTGATGGTTGAAGAAGCGAGATGGGACTCCCTGTTGTTAACGACACAACGTCTTCGCCGACTGACAAAAAACAACAGGAACATTATTTTACTCATTTGAATTGCTCGATGAATGCTGTCCAGAAGGAGCCGGGGAGTAATGGAGGAACAGGGGTCTGTGGTCGAGAGTCGCTCCACTCTGCAGGTTGATTCTCGACATAATTGCAGGATGCAGCTGATGAAGCTGATCACACGTGACGATGCTCCATTCACACAACGCGCACCGACAACTCTCTGAGAGCAACTCCAAACTGAATTAAAGCCCCACATGACAGATACGCACTCGGACACTCGCTGCTCTTTGCTGGGAGGGAGCAAAGGGACAAAGTGAATTATGTGTAACTCAGCCCTGAGAGGGACGGAAGTGAGGCTATCACAGCACATCAGCACCTATAGTACTGTTCAGCCATTGTGCATTTCTCCATTGACACGACAGATTCCCCCCTTGTACAAGAAATTTAAGTACAAGCAGTTAAATGTCAGTATTCGGTAAATATTGTTTTTTCAATAAAAAGCCATGCATTTTTCATTAAAGCACGCTGTGTACAATACATAGCCAGTAAAATGTAGTGCTGCACTAAGCGTCGAGACCTACTGTATCCAAACGGCAGAAGAATTTATGGAGACTGCCTCATTAACCTTAAGGCATATTAGTGCTTGGCACAGCATGCTGAGAGACTGAGCACGGCAGCTTCTAAAGCCTCCTTAAAGAAAGATGGTCTCAGCTGCTTTAAATTACCTGCAGAGTCAAACAGCCCAGTGGCCAATTAGACCCAAAAGTGTGGAACGCTCGTGATGAGGTGTGTTTATCTGGTCAGTGCATCCACTCAACTGTGCCCATCCTGAAAATGGCAGTCTGGCTGTTTTTTTTGCCATGTGCTGGAGGCCCAAATTCCGGGAGGGAAGTCAGATGCGCACACAATGTTTCCGAGAATTCAGGATGCGCAAAGCCACGCTTGCGGTCTACTTGCACTATTCCAACGTCTCTCCGCGTTTGGCACACAAAACAGTCGTGCACGCATTATGTTGCACCGCGCCTTTTGCACGAAAACATGACACATTTTCAGTGCGTATTTCTTTTTTCTGGCTACGTTACGCACCGATCACATCATGAGTCACGGGCTGAGGCGAGAGACGGGGTGGCGGCTGGGAATGAGCGGTGTCTGCTTTCTGCTCTTCAGGTGTCTCGCTCGGATTGTTTTGGGGGCCAGGAGGGCTGCCGTAACGTCGACACAATGACAGATGGTCCACACAAAAGCCGGCGCGCATTGTTCAGCTGAAAAATAATAGCCACCATCTATCAGTGTTCGCCGACTTTCAGGCCCAATAGGAACAGCAGATCTGTCTGGTGAGTGAAATGAATCAAAGTTATATTGTTTGGGAGGCTCCCACCGGGATTCCTTTGGGCTGCACCGGCTGTTTAAACATATCGGTCAAACTTTCCAAGCAGCGGAAACAGCGTTTGGGATCTGTACATCGTGTACCATCGATGCGTCTTGAGGAGCGTTACAAAAGTTCAAGTGTGCAGGAAAAAAAAAGGGGGGGCTGCACAGACCAATCGGTAATCACGGGGGTTTTTTTCTCTCGAGTCACACGGATGCGTTATGAAAATGAGCGATGAAAGACACGTTTTTCTGTCCGCTGGCATGTTTCACTTGCGCTCGTTTTTGGAGACGTGAAGCCGCTTCATTAGTAGCCCACGGAGCGCCAAACCCCAGACCCGTCACATGTTATCACGCTTTCACATTCCTTCAGCAGACTACACATCATTTCTTCTGACAATAATTTTTTCTTTTTTTAGGACGCATAATTTCTCACAACTACGGCATATATATATATATATATATATATATATATATATATATATATATATATATATATATATATATATGTCCGCTACACACTCCGCTGGATTTAACAAAAACAACGCGTCTCTATGTTTAGGTTATAGTTTATGCATTTTACATGACGGCATACTCACAACATTTCCCTTCACCCGCTGCTTGTAAAACAACAGGATGCACGGTCCCGTCGAGCTGGACTGATGAGGATTTCTTCAAGTGTGCCACAGTGGATATTTTCACTCTCATCACTTCCGTCCGAGACCAACTCGCCACCGACTGAGCGCCTGCTCCTCTGATCCACATATTACGTCTGTTTGAGAGGCAGGAGGGAGGGCATCCGGTTTACAGGGATCACCGGGAGGACCGGGATTGGCTCAGAGGAGATAGCTTGATAAAATGCGCGCCTGCCATTGGACGGAGGGGCACGCGTGGGGTGGGGGTAGGGGGGGCGCTGTCGTGTATTATTCGGCATATGCAGACAATGCCCTGTCTGAGAAATGTCAGATTTCATTGGTGGATTTATCCACCACCGTTTATGGCTTCTAATAATCTCCTCGTGGACTAACAGGCAAACTGGAGCACTTATTTTAACCCAAGAGTGTTTGTGGTAGCTATATTCATGTTTTTAATGACCTCAGATTTCTTAATATCGGCTCTGGGATCACTGTTACGAACCCATAATGGCAATTTCACATAGCGGAAAAAATGATATATTACATAATAAGATTTACACCATTACAGCAGTGTACTTCTCTTTTTAGCTGTTCTTTCTATGTTTGTCCTGTTTTAAGATTAGAATTAAATATGCTGGACTAACCAGACGGAAGGGAACAACTATAAATAAATCAAACAATAATTTTTTTGCAGCATCAAACCTCAAGAAAAAGGCTGGCTGTGTGTGCATGTGACTTTCTCAATGTGTGTGTGTGTGTGAGTGTGTTTCTGCTGTATGTAGGCTAGGAGACAGCTGGAACTGCAGAATTTTCCACACAGGAGTAGGGGAGGAAATGGTGCATGGATAATTCTCTCTTCAGATCCTCTGGTACTCGCTCCGAGAGTACTCAGCTGAATCAATACTGCTCAAAGCTTTCTCGTGTTCCCTCTCTCACATCAGTGCTACTGGAGGGAGGCAGAGGGCCAGTCCATGTTAGGCGTTTTCTAGAGATGATTATTTGAATTTTTAAAAATGCCACCACTCCGTCTGGAGAAGGGATATTTACTGTACGATGCTAAATCACCCTTGACCCACAGGCCTCATGCGCACACACACACACACACACACAGATTCACATCCATAATACAGACGGCGGGTTATTAACCTGCATACTGAGCCAGTTTGTGAGCAGACAGAGAAATCCTAATAACCACAGCGGGGGCTCTTCTCTGACCGGTAGCCATGGTGATTGAACACATTTCTCCACACAGCAAGAAAGGCGGTGAGTCTGTGCTGCACCACGCAGGCCTTTATTAGGCCCAGACCCTTGGACTGGAAGGAAGGAAGCACCAAGTGGAGGATCATACCCATTTCATTGTGACTCTACAATTTTTTTACGACGGTCAAGAGGCTGTCCGCCACAAATTAGCTCTTTTTTGGAAGACGCTTCGCTCTTGTCTCCGTTAAACCGATAAAATAGCACGCTCAAATCTCAACAAAGCAGCACGTCATCTGATTATTGTGCTGATCTGAAGGCTAATTTGCATAACTGGTGGGAATGATGCTCTCAGAAGTAAAGCACCTAGATTTATTCAGTATTCAGTCTAATTTCAAACATCCCAACGAGAATAACAGCTGTGGTTTAATTTCCTTTAAGTTTCTAATCTCTCTTTCCTCTTAATTTAGCTTCAGCTTCAATCACAGCTGTTTCACAAATCTAACTGGAGTTTATGCTTGTGACCGCCATTATGTGAAACCCTTATAATTCCACATTCTGCTAAATTCATACTTGATTTTTAGCTGAAGGGTCATATGGTTCTCCACGGGTTTTAAGATTTTGGCACCACTTTCTGATAGGGAGCCTTACAACAGATCTATAAATTGTAGTTTTATTTCAGTTATAAGCAAAGTAAAGTAACCACAATCATTTGTTAATTACTAACATTTGTAACTGCATTATTACCAAGAAGAAAGGACAAACACTAGTCAAAGGGAATTTTCACAACCTGTCAATACAAAAGTTGTTTATATTGCAGCTTATATCTGGTCTATAAAGGATTATTAAAAAATGCTATCAACCAAAACAATACTGTTGAAAGAGTAATAACATAAAAATGAAACATCGCATTCATTCCTCACCCTTCCCAAATGTTATTTATTGTCAACAAACTTTATGTCGTGTTGTGATATTACGGAGCCAGGCTGCTGACTTCATGACTCCTCTCTACTTGTGCTAGAAACACTATGTTTAGGCATGTTGCAGATCAAGATTTCAAGAGTTTTACCTCAAAATTCATGCATGAAGTAAATTAAGTGTACCACACCATGTTGGAGTTTTCCCACTTTTGTTCCCATTTCGCTTGCTTTCAGTCATTTCGATATCTTTCGAGCAACAAAGTCCCTTTCACACACTCACACACACTGCAAGCCTGAACTTAACTAGACGGATGTTGGACCGGACATTAAACGGACTGCCAGCTCCTTACTACAAAGTCTATGTAATGTCCGATCGAGCCCATGTGTGAACTCATTGTCTGGAGAACTCACAGCGAGTGAGTGGGCGTGTTAAAGGCGTTTGCATGCGACTGGCGCAAAACCAGAAGAACATCCAAGGGTGAAGAAGAGGGGTCATTTACACAAAGACAGCAATGAAAGTGTCTAAGAGACTACGAGATTCAGGGACTTCTGTTTGTTAGGGCCGGCATTTAGTCGTCAAATCCAAGAAACGGCCATAGGTCGGTTGAACAAATAACGAACCGGCTATGTGACCTCTGTGTTTCTTGCGTAATGTCCGGCCTCCTGCACGCTCTAACCAGGCGCCGCAAAACGTAGTATTTCCAGTAGCTGGGGACGCGTTGGTCGTAGGTCAAGAGTTGGCTACCATCATGTAATTGCCACTTGTGGCCAAATCTTCTCTAAATAAATCTAATAAACTGCTTAGTCTAGGTCTGCTTAGCATAAGGTCCATGTGCAGCTATGCCTTTGTATGATGTGCATATTTACTCTTCTGTCATGTGTGTGTGTGTGATCCAGAGACAAGTCGACGCTGGACTCAACACTAATGGAAAGTGTCCGATATGCTACTGCTGGTCACTATGACCACATATTAAGCTGGGGCTTAAAACCATGGCTGTTCCACACTGTGCGTAGTAAGAGGGACATCTCCAACTGCTTCAGTAATGAGCTGTCTAACATGCTGTCATCCTCTACAGATGGAGCACATACTGTACAGTAGGCCACATTGACACGACTCCAGAGATGTTATGGTAAATATGAAGCTAAAACCAGTTAGCTTAGCTGGTGCTAAGTTTTTTGCTACATTAGGACAGAGCTGTTTCCCTGTTTCCAGCTTTTATGCTACGCTAAGCTAACCGGCTGCTGGCTGTAACTTCACATTATCAATATTCACAAACACATTTTCAAAAATGTCAAACCAATCCCTCAAAGTTTCAGCAGTTAAACCGTACACATGAGTTACATTTATCGACAAGCTAAGCGCACATGCCCACCATACAGGGCTATATAGTGCTATGGGTAATTTGGGAATCCAAATATCAACTGTTTTACAAAAGATAACAGGGGATATAAGGAATAGCAATCAACACCAATCGCTTTTTTTGCCTCCAAACGCAAGTAGCTATAAAAACTGGATCATCATTAGACACACACAGGTTTTGTTTACTTGATGGGTCAGAACATTTTCATATAGCCGTTGTCTGGTAACTGTTCTCATGCAGCTAATTGCGAAACCACGGCGTGAGCACCTTATCTCACATCATCAACAGTGTGGCACAGTCCCCGGCAACCCCCGGACCACCTCCACCAACCCCGCGTGCAACTCTGCCATCATGGATGCCTCCTGTTGGGTCTCATTCTTGCTCGCCGCCAGGAGCAAATTCTCTGTCTCAATTAATCACTGAGTTTCTAATGGAATGCTTCCCTTCAGGATGAGGCCCATCACAGAGGGGGCTGCAGTCAGTGCTGTCGGTGAAGCTGCTCTGATTGCCTGAATACATTCCCAGCTTTGGAGTCACTGCAGATGTCTGCTAATTGTGGTGATTATGGGGAACGGAGGGGGGTAGGAATATGTAATGAATTTCCCATTGCTTTCATGCCTCACATCCTTTGGTTATGTGCATCTGCTATACAAGCGGAGCATCCGCAGGGTTTGGAGATGGACAAAAGTGACATGGGGGATTGGGCACAGGCTTTTGGACGGGCAGCTATTCTAACGGCAAGTGCTGCCAGATTGGGTCCATTTATTCTTTTAGTTCTGTTCATTTCTGATACAATGCTGGTTTTAATTCCTCTCCTCTTCTGCACCACGCTCTTCCGAATTCTGTCACTTCTTTTCTCCTCTGCTTTGCAAATCTATGAACGGGTGGACGACTTAAAAAACCTCATCAACCTTTCTCACTGGTCAAAACGATATACAATTTACAAAGTCAAATCAAGACAATTTAATCTGTATAGCCCAGATTCACAGAAATACGAAACAAGAAAGCAAACAAATGTGGGTTGATGAGTGAAAAAAGGTTTAAAATAAAATACTGCACACGGTACACACCAAAATTATGAAAGATCTGTCTCCTTGCCTTAATAAGCACACCATTTTTCCCACCGATGTTCTCCTATCTCCTATGAGTAGGTCATCTCTTCTTGAAGATGTAGAAGCCAACATTTTGTAATGGCCTTTTTACTTAATGCCGGCAAGATCTTTAAGAGGTAGGTGTCATCTTTACTTACGTAATATTTTGTGTAAAAATGTCAATTTGGGTTTTTCGGCAGGTTCGGTCTGCTACTATGGAGCCAGGCTAGCTGTTTTCCCCTGTTTCCAGTCTTTATGCTAAGCTATGCTAACCAGCTGCAAGCTGTAGTCTTATATTTAACATGCAGATAGTGGTAACCATCTTATCAGCAAGAAAACGAATAAGCGTATTTCCAAACAATGTCAAATTATTAATTTCAAGGAAATTAGATTACAAATATACATTATGTAAATATTAAACATAATACCTTGGAGAATATCAGGCCGAATGTAAACTGGAGTGAAGACTATGGACCAGGAAAAATGTTGAGGCACTTCCAGGTGCCACTAAGCATTTATTCTAACTGTATCCTTGACAAAGCACTGCAGCCTCAGACTCCAAAGGCAGAAATAAACAATACGTTGAATTCGTTACAGTCAGAAGCTGTTATTGTGTTATTTTTACATTTTCTACAGGAGAAATAAAACTGGTGGTTGTGGGTATTTAAAAGCCAAATGTAAATTGCTTGTGCAGCTTAACAACCTATTAGACTCAGAGGATTATACACGCAACCTGGATTTCTGCACATTCTTCTCTTTAGGGTTATCATGCCACTCTTGGACATGCTACTCTGGACGTTGAGCTGGAACAAATCATATTCATACATTTAGCATATTAATGAGGCTAAATATCAGACATTCTCTGTTGCAAATGCAAACATGCCAGATTTATTGTGGATGTTCTTTTGCGAGGCAAGAGTTGGCTAATTCCTCTGGGGCGAGTGCCCTTCCTGTCACACTGATCAAAGACTTTCTCTTGATATGAGCATAAACTGCTCCATGCCCCATCACCGTCAATGTCTGTGCATGCGTGTGCGCTTCTGTGTGTGTGTGTGTTTGTAGGGGTGCATGTCTGTGTCTGTGTGTGTGTGTGTGTGAGGTGGGGGTGTCGTGTGTGTGCATATCCATCCCCCATCACCAGAGGCTGTATTATGCATTGTTGTTGGCATGGCCTACATGCTCACCCAAGCATGGTCCAGTGTGGTACAGTACACACGTCTTCCCATCCCCACCGCATTCCCCTGTCGTGTCCGCAGGCCCGCTTCATTTACCTTTGCTCCTGAATTAATGCTAGTTAACTGTCACATAAACTCAGATCTGTTGGCCCGCTTTGTCAACAACATAAACTAGCCTCAGTGTGTGATCGCAGGCATTATTTTTGGCTTTAATACACAGCACACGCATGGGCTGAGTTTGCCTCAATGTATGTGGGCCATACCTAAAGCTGCAACCATCCGTAACGTAATCTGAACAAAGCGCGCTGTTGCGTGAGACTTTAAAGCTATATGCTGCTTTGTATTTTCTCAGCAAAACTGCAGAGAATGCGGGGAAAATGCGAAACTTCTCTGCCGAGTGCAGTCGTGGCTGTAGTGCAGGTGTTTCATTCAGTGGTTCAGTAGAGGCCAGACCGCGAGTGCACGTGGACGCTCGATTGAATGAGTGCATGGCCTTGTATCTGTGTGTCTTCACATGTACATGTGTGTGGAGCGTATATTTGCCTGCCAGAAGCGAGTGTGTTAAATTCTCTAAGCATGTGTGACGAATCAAGTGGCTGGGAAAAGAGCAGCGCCCTTCATGGCCTCTCTCGGCCTCTCACAAACTGAATTCTAAAGAGGCTATCGATCTGTCAAGGTCTCAATTCAAATTTTGCTCTGCGCCTATCTCCCTATCATATCTATATGGCTTTGTATCATCCTCTTTGCATCTTCCGCCGTGTCTGTCTTTGTATCTGCTTCTTTATTTAATAGTTATCACGCAGAATGTGGGAGACAGATAAAAAAAAAGGAGAGAGCATCCCCCACTGATATACGTCTTTCATCCTAATCCGTAGGTCTCTGTCCAAGAAAGGGCCTCCTTTTCACTTGTGTGCCCTAAAGCCTCTTATACGTGACCCCTCTGTCTCTCCCTCAGGGCTCTCTCCCACGGCCAGAAACCACACACACAAACGCACAGACACCCACATCTGTGCATTCTAGTTCATGGTAATAAGCCACGTGAAGCTGCACGTGTTTGAGTTGAAAAAACGTAATGTTTCAACTTCTAAAACAAGCTGAGGTCAGAATGCATTTGCGCCAAACACCATTACGGAAGCTGTCCAAAGTCACGATTTGCCGAACCGACAGAGAACTCTTACTATATGTTTTGCTTCGAGGTGAAGGCAAATTTACCGCCAGGCTGACTAACACAGCTGCTGGGAGAGCGTGTTCCTTGTTAGAAGAACTGACCTCAATAAAGACGGACGTTTGGCAGTCCGTTATGTAACTAACTGAGGATGATCCTGAGGCTGTGTGAATGTGTGTGTTGTTGTTGTTTTTTTCGCGAGTGCTTTCATGTTAGGGACCGTACGAAAGTTACTGGAGTGGGGAAGAATCTGTATCTTATGCTCCACTTTTTTGAAAAATAAGTATTATTTTGCACCCTTTCTTTAACTTCAAAAACTGCCACACCCTTCTGCCCAATAACTAAAAAAAAACAATACAGAACCGCATTGAGTCAGTACAACTTCTTTAATTGTGTACCCCAATTAAAACTTCCAATTTATTTATACATCAAGCTATAATGCTTTTAACCCCACACCAGATTTCAGATATAAAGAATAAATGTCAGTTAGATCAGATGATGTTGTAATTTATGTATAACTTAAGTTGTATGTCTGATTGTCCGTCGTACATAGGGATGGGTTCTGGCTCCAGGTTGGTAAAATCCGTGGTTAACGAATCCCTTATCAAATCTTTCCTCCACAATCTCTCTTAGACGGTCTCTTTTGTCTCTTTCTGACACCACAGGCATCTGCAAAAACACATGCACATGTTAACTCAACAAAGGGTTGTTAACAACACTGACTGCCTGAATATGGCACACCGCTCTAACTTAAACGTGTGGACACACTTCGCCAAAGTCAACAAAACAACTGTTAAATGCAATATTTTCTGGAGGGCACGCACAACAACAGGGGGGCCGACTAAAATATTGTGCTGAAATATTCATCTACAGTCCTCCAAGTAAGAGCGTGTTGCATTTTTGATAACCTGAGAATGACAAGTGGCAGTGTTACACCATATTCTGTCACCCATCTGATCCGGGGCAACGACTATTTCACGTTAACGTTAAGTGCATCGTGCATGCAGAAAGATCTGCGATATATCTCGTCAATATTTGGTGAATGGTAAAGTAGAATTAATATTATTTCAACTGCGTTCTTTTTGTATTCGCTTCTATGTCTTCTGCAGATGTAGCACAGCCCCCCAGCGAGGAACAACCGCTGTTTTCCCTTGCAGCAAAAGGAAACATGAGTCAGGAGGGTTTGTGAATGTCACATAGCAGTGACAAAATAAGTGGGGAAAGCTGCTCACCCTTTCAGTGCGGGAGAATCTCTGTGGTTTAGGTATGATACTGAGGGAAATAAAAAAACGCAGATGTATTCATATCCCACCAAACAAACAGTCCCAAACCCCAATAACTATACACCCCTTGTTATAGTTATATAAAAATGCCATTACTACCGTCCTTTCAGTCAAACCCTTTTCAGACCTCCCCCACCCACTTGTCCTCTAATGATTTCCACACAGTCCCTTAGTTGGGGTTATGTTTAAAAAAAGAAAGCTACGGTCTTGGTGGTATATAGCTCAACTGAATGGTGATGTTTTATCCTGTATATGCACTACATACATACCAATGTCATAATACACATAGAAACCACACTTCCTATAGAGTTACTGTAATCCCTCAGAAGTGGTCACACAGTAAACATTTCACACTGCACTCAGCGGTAAGAACAGAGAGGCTCTCTGTCTGCACTGTAGTGAGGGATTTGATGCTGGCTTGCACTCTGCATGGCGTGACCCCACCCCTGGTAAATACAGGGTTGGAGGTTTCCTCTGTGGATAAAAATACACTTGCCTCTCTGCAGAGAGGGGGGAAGAAAAGCCAGAATTCCTCTCTCTTCTGCGCCCATTGTGCACGAGGAGCCAGAGTAACTTCCGCATTCATCACAAGTGTTGAATGGCGATGTTGAAAGCAATCCGATTACACAGAGGTGAGTGAGTGTCACGAAGTGCATGTTATAGAAGTGAGCAGCAATTCTGGTGAATGCTTACATTGTGTAAAGCGTCTGTTAAGGATGATGCAACTTATTTGGTAATTTGGAGAACTATCTGTGCGGTCCAATTCCCATACTACCAAACAATCTGGTATGCCAGAAGAAGATTTAGTATGCCCCAATACATAGGATGTCACATTCAGTATGCCAAAAATACCGGGATGTCGTACTGCATCCGGTCACAATCTGCAGGACACATGCCAGCATGCTTTTGTGGCTATTCTGACCCACAATCCTCTGCAGAGCGGATATACGAGCAAGGGGGTCAAAGTTCAAGGTATCAAGTTGCGACAAAGTTGCGAATACTACAAAGTAGTAGTACAAAGTATTATTCTCAACTGAATACATACTGCATGCAACAGTACGTACTTTGTAAGGGCATCTGAAGTACGTAGTCAAAGTAAAAGAAAAGGGGATTTGGAAGGCAGAGTATGATTTTCCTTCTTCCTGCTTTTGTCTTTTGTCCTTCACGGGCTCCCTTACTTCACAACCTGTGACATCATCAGCCTGTTGTGAAAAAGTTTCAAGCTAGCAGAGGTCTTCGACAGCCACTGATAAACTTGATCCCAAAAGTTTGACAAGACTCACCAGAGGTGTTCTGTGGTCAACCTCCAATATGCACTGCGAGCTTCCTGTTCAGAGAGAAGAGATTTCTACTTGTCGAACCTGAACTGGAAAAGATACTTTGAGTGACTTCCTTGTTTGAGCTGGCAAACACACAAACTCAACTCATTGTTATGGCTCCTTGGACTCAGGTGACACGCAGGTGAGTTATGTCATCCGGTTTATGATAGTTGTTTTAGTGTCAGTTTGATCTTGGTGGATCAAGTTTGTAATTTGGGCTACTTATACAAACAAATGTACTACCTTTATTAATTTATTTGGATCTCTTTACAGAAAGAAGAAAGCCCATAAAAGTTCTGCACCTCTCTGCTCAACAACTCAAGTTTTTTGAAGAAATAAGGAAGAAAATGGCGGAAAATCAGGTGTGATCCCGTCCGCTTCTCTTACAGGCTGAGGGTTGAGTAGCAGGTTAAACTGAAAAAATGAGTCACGGGGGACAAGAAGATCAGGGGACGGGACTGAAAGACGTCTTCGACATACTAGTCAAAGCACCTCCGCTGCAGCTGCTGAGCTTGACATTCCAGCTGGGCGAGTCTCCTGAGGAGAATATCGTACACGCCTTATGTCTGATTATTCTCCAGAAAGAGGCGCGTGCCCTGGACAAACTCCAGAGGCTGAAGAACAACCACCTCGCTACCCAGCTAGTTGAAAAGTGGCAGATGAGTGAAGGCAAATTAGAGGATTTTGCTGTTCGTTGTGGACATTTTCAAGAGCTTGCAGGAGAATCTCTGGTCCTGTTGGCTCGTATTTTCAAGGTTTTGTCAGAACGGAGGCTGTGTGATCCATATCTGAGAAATCTGGCGTACAAGAGAGCCCTTTCCAGTGACGATCAAAAAACAAGCAGTTGTGAGAAACTGGAGCACGGTCACCTGACAGAGGAAGCTAAAGTCGTCTGTGGGCCTCAGTTCGCAGAGTGGGTGTGCTCCTCGAACGATCTCAAGTCAGGGCCTTACCGTGATCCTCTCAGCAGCCTGGACGAAGGTAACGCAACGTTAAGAGCTACCCTGCCTCAGGATCAGTCAGAGAGAGCTCACAGTCTGCCCAGCCCACTGCAGGTGACCTCTTCGATGCCGTCGTACCCTACTCATCTAGAGATAAGTATAGCTCCGACAGCCTCGTTTCAAGATGACAGAGTAGCTCCAGAAACATCCGATGAATCCAAACTAAAAACCGAACCCGCCCTCGTTGTCAGCGAATGTGAAGCAAAAAATGCACTTAGCCAATCCCTCGCATCTCAGCCTCGGCCCAGTCAACCTCCTCTGTCTGGTGCAAAGCAACACTCAAAGATGGATGAAGCATTAGCTGCAGAGGGCAGTAAGTCGGACAGTCTTATCGCTCAGAATAAGACTCTAAACCAAACCACCAGACCGACCTTTGCACTACCTACTGCGACAAACATTGTTCTATCCAAGATGCCCGCTCCATATGAAATGCAAGACAGTAAAGATGTCGAAGAGGAGGAAGAGGCGATATTTTATTCATTTGTTATCTTGCATGCACCGGAGGATGACGATGTGGCCGAGAGCATGAGGGAAAGAGTGAAAGAGGTCATTGGTAGTGATGGTGCAACTTTTTCTGGGGACTTTGCCATCCCCGGAAAGAGCACCCTGAGGTGTGTAGAGGATGCTATCGACAACTCGGCCTTCACTCTCCTGCTGTTCACCCGCAACTTCAACACTCGCATGCTGGAGGTGGAGACGGACTCGGCCCTCATCAACTCCATAAACAAGAGACACAAGTACAACACAGTTATCCCTCTTCTGCCACGGGAGAACTGCATGCACAGAGATAGCCTCCCTTTGGTTTTGCAAACAATAAATCCACTCGAGGAGAACAGGAGCTTCGATAGGAAAATAAAAAAGTTATTCTGTCGAGCGACGATTGAAAAGCAGAGGAAAATCTGGAACGCAGAGCAGTTGGTGAAGAGGGAGATAGAGCGACAGCAGAGACTGAAGAATTTAAACCAGTCCCAACAGCAGCTCATCAAAGAGTGTGCAACAGCACATTTGCTAGAAGAAGAGATGATTTCATTGGCTAGAAAACTTCATCTCGGCCCCTTTGTGCCACCTGAACAAGACAACGGTGAGGGCAGGGTTCACCGGCAACAACAACAGAATATTCACATTGAAAATGCTAATTACATAATAATTGGTAATGAGTCTCACATGACTGTGGGTGGAGGTGCAGACAAAGATGATTCAGTGGAGGAGCAATAACCTTAAAGATGGGGGGGAAAATACTGTGGAGTCAAATTATTTGTAGACAAATGAGAGGAATAGTCATGTTTATTGTCTGAACACTAAAATGTCAGAGCTGTAACTACCGCGGAGTATTGACACGCGCAGATTGTTTCATTGTATTTAAACCTGTTGGTGAAAGGAAATTCAATAAAATGTTCAAAAGATCAGTTCAGTGGCGTTTTAATGAAAGAGGACGCCGTAAAGAGAGTCTATTGAGCAGAACAATGCTTCTGATTTTCAACAGACGACTGCCATCTACTGACCAATATGTGATGTGTACTTCCTGATCTCTTCTGCTGTATGAGCCCACTGTGGACACTAGGGAGCGATGTTGTTACACACGCCTCACTGCGCCTCATCGGCCTTCACAGGACCTACAAAGCCAGCGTCGCCCAACAACACTGCTGGTCTGGTATCTGAGAGCTAAAAGAGATCAAATGAAATCTTGATTTTGCACATCATTATTTCAAGTGTTCGTGTGTGTGTGTGTGTGTGACTCAAATCATTGTGTTGAGGTGTAAAATTAATTTAAAGATTTTACTGATTGGCTAATGTTCAGGTGAAAGAGGGCCTAACCAGAACCCGCATCCTGAGATTCTCAGGCTTTAAATAGTTCCGACTGAAAACGATTAACACTTAATTTGACTTTTTTGTTCATCTTTTCTTCTTGTACCTCCAAGTATTTTGTTCGTTTTTGCAAATATTTGTGCTGAGGTAGTTTGTTCCCCGTGTTGTGTTTTCTGATGCACTTTGTAACCTTGTTGTTGAAGGTGCGTTATAACTACATTTGTATTCTAATTCTGACTGCACTTTCTACACTGTACTAAAATAAAATGTACTTGGTTAAAAAAAAAAAAAAGACGAGTAACCAGCTAACATCATTTTAGGGATTAAGTGTATTTCAATGTTCTTAATCGTTTAGGTGAAGCCAGGATTGACTGTCACAAAAAACAAGGTGACACCCACAGGAGCATCCTATCGCTCAGACTTCAGACGGGCTAGTATCCTAGTGTGTGTGTGTGTGTGTGAGACTCAATTCAGCCTAAACTCAGTCATATAGGTGCAGGACTATTTCAGCATGTGCACATTCCCCTGTGCTGCCATGCCTTTATCATTTTGTCTCCAGCCCAAAAGAGTCTCACACCACTGATGACTTCTTTAAATAAGAACATGATCTGATCTGCTGCATGTGTAACCCATACCAAGACTCTAAATATTGTAAAAATGTAAAGAGCACTGTAATGAAGAAAACACTAATTTGTGTAGTTCATGAAACTTTGACAGTTTGGAGACACAAGAGTTAAAAGTAGTGAAGTGTGTGGATGGTGAAAATGTCTAAAGTCTTACAAATACTCAGGCTACCAGAATAGTGCTGTGTGCTTAAAATCAACATTTCTTTCCCTTTCTTGACATCTTTTAACTGAATTATTGTACAATAATAAGTAATAATGATCACCTTAGGGTCACACTTCTTATCAGAATATCATAAATAGAAAACCATTTTCAATGATTTCAATAAAATACGTTTCTTCACGACTCTCCTTCATAAATATACAGCTATTATGATTGTCTGTACATCTGCCAATATAGTTCCAGGTTTATAGACCTACACATATCATTTCTGTCTTTCCTCATTTCTCCTTTGAAAGATAATTAGGGATTCAGTCCGAATCCATTGAGCCAGTGAACTTGGTCCGTGCTACTTTATGATGACTCCTGTCAGGACTGAATAGACTGGGGTGGGTGGATCGCGCGTGCGCAGTGCGCTCTATCCTCCTATCGGTGCCGCAGGAAAAGCGCAGAGAAGACGCCGCGGAGGAGATAGCCGGAGAGAGGAAAACAGTTAGAAAAGAGACGAACAACATGTACACAAACGGACTATTCGGTTAATGCGTGATACGGGCCCCCGGGTGGCGTCGGACGACAGCTCTCCTCCTCTGCCGCACAGCTGCGCCGTTATGTCGGACAACCCGAGGAGAATAATGTCAGGGAAGGGAGGAGATCTTCAGAAATCCTGCCGCTGAACTGCGCTGTGCTGTCAGGGTCTAAGGATACCACTGGAACATTAAAAAAAGAACGGATGAAGGTGCTCGTGTAAGCGAGGAGCGCCCTGTGTTATCCAACATCGTCGTGCTCTCCAACAACCAGGCCACGCGCAAAGTTTTTTTTTTTTTTTTTCCCCACATTTATTTGTCAGGAGAAGGGGAAATTTCTCTGCATTGAATTCCTTTGGACGGGATGTCATCCGCAGCCAGGAGGAGTTCCTCTGGCTGACTGATCGTCCGGCTGCTGTGTAGTAACGAGAGAGAGAGAGAGAGAGAGAGAGAGAGAGAGAGAGAGAAGATGGGAGATGCGGCAGACGACAGCGGGATGAGACGGACCTTCATCGTCCCTGCCATCAAGAGCTTCGATCACTACGACTTCACCAGGGCCAAGATCTCGTGCAGCCTGACGTGGCTGGTGGCCAAGGCTTTCGGCTCGGGTAGGTGACGCCTCTCAGTCGTTTATCATCAAACATTGTTAAGATAATCCTCCAACACGTGTGTAGGGACCGTAGACAGATGTCGTGTTGGACCAAAGGGGACTATTTTGTCAACAGCAGCCTTTAATGAGACTGAAATGTTTCCTCTCTTTCTAGTCTATAAAATAGCAGCAATTGAATACGAATTGGTCTCCAAAACCAGCATAATAGTCCTATTTATCCTTTAAGTGAGTGACATCAAAATAAATAGTATTCAAGGTTAATGCATTTCTGTATTTATTTTTGTAACAGTCTCTACCTGGAGTTCATGAGTCAATGAGCTGCATCACTGCTCATCATGTCACAGTGTCATTGATCCAACCTGTTGCTTGCCTGATGGTAATTCTTCCCCACTGCAGAAGTGAGGCTCAGCCTGTTATGCAACACTCTGGCTACAGATCTGTACCGCCAGCCTTCACTGTTGATCAACAGATGCGTGGACTCCACGTCTGTGTTGTAACTTGAGCGATGTCAGAAAAACTCAATGCATTTGGATTCAATCCATGCGTTCGCAAACACAACACGATGCGCGTGAACATTCACTCACACCCACAAAAACAATCTGAAAAAGTGCAAATGCATTTGTGATTCTATCCAGACAGTAAACACGTCGGTCTCTTGTACTCTGGTTGTTTATAAGTCTAATTATAAAACCAAACTCCCTTCTACTGGTTTACATGCAACCAAACCAAATGTTCTAAAATATCTGACCAAAATGTTAGTTAATGCTCATCCCACTTTGCCCAACGGAATGTCTTGAAATTGCTTGTTTTGTCCAACCAACAGTCCAAAACCTAAAGATATTCAGTTTACTATCACATTAGTCGGGGGGAAAGCAGCAAAGTAGCCGTAAACAGGGAGTGTTTGACACATTTGGTTGAAAAATGACTGAAACATTTATCTTTTGCTCTATAAAATGTCAGAATACAGAGAATAATGCCCGTCACACTTTCCCAAAGAGACGTCTTGAAATGTCTTGTTTTGTCCGACCAGAGGTCCAAAAACCAACAGATATTCAGTTATCATATAAAACCAAGAAAAAATGCAAAATCTTCTCAATGGCGAAGCTGGACTGGAGAAGTTGCCAGTTAAGTTTCTGTCGATGAGGTAATTGAATAATTGACTAATTCATTATTTTCTAAGCACAGTATCATAGCTTCACATAACAGCTTACAGTGCACTGCTGTGTTGTGCTCGTCTTCACAGTAATGCCGGTGATGTTTTCACGCGTGTCAGTAATTACTCCTCATACGTGACTACATGTATCCGAGCTCTGGCCCGTCTGCTGTTCCTCACTGTGGTCTGGCGGCCTCCCCTTTAAAAACACAGAGTACTTCCAGCCTGCTCTCAGCCCCGAGGTTTACTCCAGCTCCTAACGAATGCCTCCATGTACAGCACTCGGCGCCTCAGAGTGGTCCGCCGCCGCACAGACAGACAAACCTAGAAAGAGACGGATCAAAAGAGAGACCTCTGAATCACACCTCATTGATCCAACAGTGGGCTCCAAATAGCTGCATGTGAGTCACTCTCAGAGAGCATGGCATGTTGGGGAGAGACACACAAGGTGACATCAGCAGGTCTTGGTTCAACACGACCTGCCGCCCTGCACCTGCCACAGTTTGTCGGCAAACTGTGGCCCACTTCACAAGCAGGCCTCAGAGCCTCGCGTGGCCTAGTTTGGACGGATGGTTTGAATCTGGTGGCGCTCGGATGTAAAAACAAACTTTCTCATCAGCTTAAAGTTTGGACTGAAGGTTCAGAGAGGTGGATTTGTGTAAGCACGGTTGTGCTGACCATGCAGTAGGAAGCAAGGGAGTCAAATATGCATATGGCACTTTTTAAAACAAAGTGATTGACAGTAAGAAGAAGAAGGGAAGCGACAGAGAGGACCATTTATAAAAACAAGCACAATGCAGTGTACGAACCCCAAAGTTAAAACTCAAAAGAAAGACAAAGACAACAAATGGCTTTTAAGATGCTTTGTACAGATGTGCACTGATAGTACTGAGACACAACACATGTGTGCATGTGGAGGTTTGTGTGTATTAACTGTCAGAGGACAGTTTTACTGTCTCCACACTGATGTGTCTCCATGTTGGCCTCAACAAGGGTTTTAACAGCAGGGCCTAAGAGCTAGTCTTCAAGGGTTGTTAAAGAACCCCACCAGACATGTTTTAAGACCCATAAAACTATCTGCCTTTAATCTTTACTCGTCTCTTTAACCACAACAAGATCAATTAACTTGCTCAACATTGTTAGAATCACATCTACTCCCTCTCTCTTATTATACAATCCACAATCTCTGAACACGCAGGTCGAAAGTTTAACTGTGGGACACAAGATGCCTCCTTCTTCACTGAATAGCCTGCTCTCAGCGTGTGTGTGCTGGCTTTGTGCTTCAGCAGATCTAGGTTTAAACTCTGCACATGCATCAGTCTTCACAGGGAAGCTCAAACATCCAAGTTAAGTAACACTAAGCACAACACACGTTTGAGTAAATCAACGTTACTGGTCAATATCTGGCATTTGTTTACCTCGACACTGGTCCAATGTAACTGCACTCAACAGCGACATGAGGTTGTAATTTGAATATTTATCCAAATCTGAAGGTGAGTGTTCACCAAAGGGTAATATATCACATTATCAGCTGCAGCACAGACACCACAGTGATTCTGACTGGACTCAGCTGTATCACTCAGATCTCAGCAGTGATGTAACCAGCGGTCACCAACACTGACCTTTTATTCAGCTCATTCAGAAGAGCCCGCTGGCTGGAAATGCAATTCTTCAACTCCATCAGTACCTCTTACAATAAAGAACAACAAGCACGTAGAAGAGCCAGGAGAATATTCTGTCCAGCTGCGGGGGAATGAACACCTCTAAAGCTGTGCGGGACTGATCGATGAGATCAGATGGTGACGTGAATGAAAACATGCATACTTTAAGGAACTTTAAGGCTTTGATCAGCAAACAGCTGTGCAGTGATTCTCATGACTTTTGCTGTGTTACATATGTTGCGCTGCTTCTAGTAATAATAGTCTAATCCCTGTAAAAAAAAGAAATGAATCAGAAATCATTACCTGTTGGCGATCCCTAGCTGAATATGTTTTTAGTTTCAGTTAGCCAGCAGAGATAAACACTGCTGACCGTGACGTTGTTGCGTGCTGAGCTGTGATCTCGGGGGTCTCCAGGGGGGCAGTCTTCTCCGTGCCTGGACTTCCTGTGGCAGCTACTTCCTGTCTGTTTCCTCTTTGATGGCCAACACAAAGGAGAGGGTTTCTACTTGACGAGGCAGATTTTTATGAACTCTAGAAAAGCCTGCTCTCCGTGCTGTTGTAGCTTTATGAACATTCTGACAAAAGTAGCATCAATGCAATAGTTGTGACTAGCTTGTTATAAAGTAGCTGTTGATGTGGGTGAACATCGGCCTGTTGCTTTAAATATCTCGGCCTGGGAGAGCTGCACTAACCACAGCCACTGGAAGACTGCAGATGTTTGATCACAAGTTTAATGGGTTTTGAGCTTTAAATGTTACATTTTTATCATGTCGTTATGTTGAGCTCTTTTGTCTCGGCATTTTTGTTACCTCGAAGTGATCGACGAGCAGAAAGCTGTACCTTTGCGATAGATTCCTTTTACGTCTTTTGTTTCCTTCGGTGTGATTCAGAGGCAGACAGAGAGGAAATGACCCCACACACCAGGAACACACACTCACACTGGAACATGCAGACACACACACACACACACACACACACACACACACACACACACACACACACATTCCTTTACTTGCCTGACACACATGGGATATAGGTGCATAGATAGAGTATGTTATGCAATGACAAACTGATGGCTAGTATTGTATAACTCTGAGTCACAACATGTGGTTTACATCAACACAGTTTGGTGAAGAAGGAAGGAAAGAGTGAGTTAGCCCTGGAAGTGTAGCTGTGTGTGTTCAGCTATTTTCCCTGAAATCAGATTTACTGTATGAGGTAACTCGATTAGAAGGTGCTCCATGCTTTGTAACATACACGTCCACCTACACACGCACATACTCACGACCCACACACCCACACACACTGTTGCTTTGTGCTCACAAGATGTCCCGTGTGGATCTTCAGTCAGATAAGCACCAACGAATATACACCCTTAAAATGGCCTCATTCCAGGCTTTTGTTTTTGTGAAAATATACTTTTCACTCATGATGTTCTTGAGGTTTTGTGGTGTACACCATCCTTTCTGTGTGTGTGTGTGTGTGTGTGTGTGTGTGTGTGTGTGATTATACTGTTGCAGCTTTGAGCTGGTTATGGCTCTGAGTTACAATGTATGTAGCCATAGTAACAAAAAAGACAGTAAAATATAGAAAACAATAGCGGCAAAGCTTTTATTATCGTCTCTGTCGACGGTGGTGTCTCAGGAGGACGGGAGAAGCATCATATTGATCAAAATGATATCTCACCCATGTGTCCTCTCTCTTTCTCTGTGTCTTTTCCAGACGCAGTACCAGAGGAGCTGGTGGAGCCTTTATACCGGGACCAGTACAACCAGGAGCACCTGAAGCCTCCGGTGGCCTGCCTGCTCCAGTCCGCGGAGCTCTACTGCCGGGCGGGAAGCCTGATCCTCCGCAGCGATGCTGTCAAACCGTTACTGGGACACAACGCTGTCATCCAGGCCCTGGCGCAGAAAGGCCTGTACGTCACGGACCAGGACCGACTGGTCACTGAGAGAGACCTGACCGGCACGCCTATACACATGGTGAGTGGAGATGCACCAGGACATCACTGAACACATCCTGGTATTTATGCTGCTTTCACAGTTGAGTCTGTAACTCGTGGTTCTTTCTGTATACATCCTTTTGATCACTGGCTTTAGAGCTCCGTCTGTTCACTTGCAAATTCACACGTATGCTCACAGACACACACACACACACACACACACACACACACACAAACACGTGAGTGTATACGCATATAAACCAGGGCTACAACTAATAATCTCAATTTCATTAATCGTCTATAAAATGTCAGAAACTAGCTAAAGATGGCCATCAGGATGATCAGATGTAACTGTGTGCTTTGCTGTGTCTTCCCCCTCATGGGGAGTAAGTCAGTTATACGATAGTGTGTGTTTGAGTGCACGGCTCCATGTGTCCAACTGTTAGACCGTCCTCCAAGGTCTGTCCTGTTGAGAGCAAAACAACCGTTAATGACGGGTTTCCTATAGCAACCCATTACTCATTAGAGGCTCCGGGCCATCATGCCTTATGTATTCTAGTAGTATGCTGTCGATACTGTGTGGAGAACATAATAAGGCTGCAACGTACAATTATCTTCATCATTGACTGATCTTAATATGAAAATGCTTGATTAATGGAGATTAGACAGATTTGTCTATAGAATATGAGAAAATAGAGACAAAACCCAAAGATATTCAGTTTACGCTTACATTAAACAGAGACGAGCAGAAAGTCCTCTCACCAGAGAGGCTGGAACAAACTCATTTGGGGAATCGTTGCCTGAGAAAATGATCATCGAGCCGTCGATAATTCCTTGTTGATGGACTAATGAATTGATGAGCTCATTGTTGAAGCTCTAGAACACAATTCTGCTGATTCGATTGTGTCGTTGATTGGTGGTGTTTTAGACTGTAGCAGCAGATCCAGACACACTGCTAGCACACGCATGGCTGGAGACCGGCACTTCTGCTGACGCCAAAAGGTGTCTGCATTGCAGTGTACCCTCTCTCTTCTCTCCTCCCTCCCTCTCCTGCTCTCCCACTCTCTCTCTGTCTGTCTGTCCTACTGTTTCTTTCCTCAACTCTTTGATTTCCTCTGTAGTAGAGGAACTGCCTGTGTGCGCACCTTTTCTCCATCTCTTGTCACGCTCTTTTCTTTTTTAATCCTTTCCTTCCCGCTACCTCCGTCTCATCCTAACTCTTATCTGTGTGGATTAAAATGAGACCGGGACTTTGTTATCTCCTGAATATTTAATCGAAGCTTAATCATAGTTCACCGAGTGCCCACAAATGTTTCTCGGTCTCGGGCTGTAGCCGGTGTTTTATTCGCCCTCTGCTTGTGCTTTCCCTTTTTACGGCTCCAGAGAATAATTCAAAGTCACAAGTCGAGGGCATTTCTATGTTTACGGCCGCTTGTGCTCCATCGCTCATTGATCGAGGATGTTGTGAAGGTGGGAATGATGGGCGGCGATTACATGCAGCGCGTAATGATCCCGTGATCTTTCTCCACTATAAAAGGGCATTTATACATCGCTCTCTTTGTCTGGGTGATTCAGTGTGCATGCAGGTGATTTAGCGTGCAGTTTAAGTGACAGTGTTAAGTAGAAAAATAAAGCCTATTGACTCCCTGTGATTACTGCCCTTCGCTTGTGTAACAGGCATTAATCTGTCCATCCTTATTGTTGCTCTGTGCCCTTCGTACTTCGTTAGACTGCCTCTGCAAAGTACAGGAACTGCCTGTGTGTGTGTATTTGCGGACTCAGCAGGATAATTTCAGTCAGGCTGAAGTCGAGGCTTTTCATTTTGGGTTATGGTATATCTGCGGAGAAAATGATGACCTCATGGTTTTCCAAATACTGTGCAACAGAAGAATAACTCATGTCAGGGAGGAGGAGGAGGAGCGTGGCAGTCTGTCAGAGGGCGAATGGATATAGAGAGAGAAGGAGGGAACAGGAGGAAGATGGAATTTAGGGGGCTACCATTTGGCTGCGATCCAGGAGGAAGCAGGAAAGCAGAGCAAGAGAAGAGAGGAAAGGTGGCTGTGGAAGTCTGCAAGAGGACGAATGGGAAGGGGGGAGAAAGGGGGAAGAGCTGTGGAGAGGAGGGAAGGAAAGATGGAGGAGGGAAGAGTAAGGTATTGCCTTTTTGGCGCGTGGGAGGACATGTGTGTGCCAGAGAACGAATGGAAAAGGCCCACTGTTAATATGGCCATCTGGAAAGAGGAGAGAGGAGGGGACAAAGAGGAGGTGACGGGAGAGGAGAAGAACAGAGTACATGGAGAGCAGGGAGGGTTGAGGAGAGGAAAGGAGGAAGACGTGATGTGCACCACTGCAGCACTGTGGAGGGTGGGGTCTCACAGTGAGTCAAAGCATGTCTGGTGCACAAATGAGAGCCCCCACACACACACACACACACAATACACACACACCTCCAAACAGACCTCCAGCAGTGTGCACAAGACCTGTGTGTCCTTGTCTCGCTTTACTTCCATGTTTCTCTGCGACTCCTCTCCTGCCTCGCCCACGCCGCCCTCTAAGTGTTAAAGCATTAAGATGAGAAAGTGACGGAGCTGTAGGGGTAATTACATTTTCCTGCAGAGGGGCGTGTACCCTCGACTAAAAGCCTCCTTCCGAATAGTGCTGAGGGATTTGGAGGATTTTATGGACGTGTGTGTGTGTGTGAGGGAGATGGCGACAGCGGTCATTATTTTTAGTGGCAGTTTGGACAAACGGTACACACTAACATCTCAACAGAGCCAGACATGGAGCTGTAAAGTTGTACAATAAAACCACTTTCTCAGAACGTACCTGCGTTGAACGGACCCTTGTGATGTTTGTGGAGAAAGAGGTTACTTTGATTATCTGTTTGCTCAGCTGTATTGTGCTTTCCTATAGACGCCTTTGATCAAGGGCACACACACACACACACTAACGCAGCCATACAACAGTAGTGATGAATACTGATGCTCCTGTTCGAGGGTGTGCATGTGTGAGCATTGCAGCTCTTTACAGCTCTTTATGACCAGCATCTGCCATTTCCACAGCCTTATAAGGTGCGTCTGTCACCCTGAGTGGTTTAGACTTGCTTCTGTGCACACACGCACACGCACACACAGACGCACACCCCAAAGGTCTTTGTGAAGGGATAATGGACAGCACATGGCTTTTAAATCCATGAGGTAGTGTCAACAGTATAGTGTTTTTTGTCTTTGGATAGTCTGTAGATATGTAAGCAGTGGCTCCATGTACTGCCTGTCTGTCTGTCTGTCCTCTTCTCTGTCTCTCGTGCAAACACCCATATGTACATACACACACTCGCATACATACACACACACATGCATGTTAGATCTGAATACAATGTTCTATTAAAGACAGTGACACAGTCAAACCTACACAACACGGTCTTACACACACACGTAGATGCAGCATCAACGTTTCAGTCCTCCGACCATTTAGATAATAATCATATAAGTAATAATAATGGGAGCAATAACACATTTTATATTGTATGAAAATGATTGGGACTGAATGTCATGTTTCACTTTTAAAAAGTGTTATTAAAGGACTGGTCTCACATTTTGGGAGTTGGTTTAGAAGGTTGATGCCTCATGTCTGTGTTTTAATTACTGAGCTAGCTTAGCTTAGCTTATCAGACAAATGTAAACAACAAGTCTGACTCTATCCAAAGTTTAAAAATCTGGCTCCTTAAAAAGCTACTAGTTGTGGTTCTACACGCTGTAACTATTATACAGTACTTCTATTATACTACTCTAAAAGACCCTCACCTGCTCTCCCAAACATGTAGTCATACAGTCCCTTATAAAATGTACAAAACACACTGTAAAATGATGGTGAAACTTCTACATCCCACTATAAAAGGCATACAAAATTGTGATCCATATTTTGTGCTTTAATGCAAATGATAATTTACAGAAATCCCAATGAAACATGAATTAACAAAATGACTTGTCAGTACCATTTAAATTCATGTGGCTTCTTCGCCCAATGCTCTGAACGCACACATGTGCACGCACCTTCACAAGCTGCTTAACAACATTTAAGATTATGGGGGGGGGGGGCTTATGCAAATTAGTTCAGAAAAGCTTCAATCACAGAAAAAACTTTTCATGAAAATCATGTTTTTTTGGATCTTCAGCTGCAGCCTAAGCTGCTTGGGCTGTCTCTCCCTCTGCCTGTCTCTCCCTCTGCCTGTCTCCCTGCCTGTCTCTCCCTCTGTCTGTCTCCCTGCCTGTCTCTCCCTCTGTCTGTCTCCCTGCCTGTCTCCCTGTCAGTCCAGCTGTCAGTCAGACCGGCTCTTGTACCTCTGGATGAGAATGTGCGCAATGTTAAACATCTGGCCATATCCTGAAGATGCAGGAATTCAAAACAGTGTCTGCAGACTGTTTCATAGTTCAATATCAGGCTGCAATCCAAACAATCCTTTTTACCCATTTAATACACTACAGCTGTAGCGTTCGGTATTACATTCTGCATGTCCAGCAGCATTACATGTCTCCAAACAACTGTCCAGCGTACAATAAGATTGCACCCTCTCTATTTCAGACACACAGGTCTCTCAGCAGTTATTTCCATGAGGAGTTTGTTTTTAACAGCCATATTACTTCGGCACACGCTGTCTGTTTAGACTGTCAGTCGCTGGGCACCAGCGCCGAGTCGTAGCGCTGGATCAGTTGTTGGTTTCTTGGGGAAACACTCGGTCACACTGGCTGTTACAAGAGGCTCCGTGGTTATGAATAGAGAGGCCTGTGCTTGACGGTACAGGCTGCGGTGGGACGAGGTCGCACTGCTTATTTCAAGTCACCTGGATTACGGAGCGCCTGACTTTAGGTTGTTTGTTCAGTTAGGTTGCACACGTGTACACACAGAGTACGCGTAAGTGCTTTTGAGCTGACCTGGTGGGGTGACAGGAAAGGGAAGGGGAGGTCTGCTGGTCTGACCGGCCTGGAATGGGATTAGAAAGGCCAGCAGAAGGTCAAGCTCTGTGCGCTGTAGGTGTTGATGGCTGGTAAAAAAAACACATTATGCAACGTGTGCACTTAAAAAGTAGTGCTACATGTACAGACTTTTAGGAGTGTGTTTCAGAGGGGTTGGACAGAAGCTTCTATTCTCTCAAGATACACTTCATAGGATCCCATTTAGACGACATCTCAGCTGGTGTCCACAATACTGCTTCAGTAGACATCACATGATAACTGTTGAGTGTTGAAGCATGATAGATTTACTGTGGGTTCATTGTCGGTTTGTTGAATTAGAAAACGTCTGCAGTCAATATGATCCACAAAGAAGCACAACATGGACATATAAAGTCAGGCCTTTTAATTGTCAGTTTGATGTTTTTGGAAAAGAAGTGGTAGAGTGAAATGTAATCCTTACGTCGCTCTTATGTTTCTACAGAGTTCCCATCTGGCGCTCATTGACACCCTGATGATGGCGTATACTGTGGAGATGGTGAGCGTGGAGAGAGTGATGACCTGCATCAACAGGTGCTCCTCCGCTGAACCCTCACACGGTGACGGACACATCCAGGAGCTGCCTTATGACACCGAGGATGCAATCGCCACTTGGATCAACAAGGTACGCACACAAAACCACAAAGACTCCTCATTTCGGAGGATACCAACTGTACACATCTTCGTTTCACTCCGGATATAGCAGACACAAGAGGTGCTGGAAACTGTGTCAGCGCTCAATCCCTCCATCGCTGGTTCAAAATCTCACTGCAAGAGAGCCTGATGGAGAACTGGCACCAATCACATATAATCATGCCAGAGAAACTATCAAGAGATAACCGACTCAGTCTGACCTCCTCTGGTCTGCTCGAGCAGGATTGGGAGAGTAAAGCTTTCAGAGGGCAGTAGTTAAGTCTCTGATTTAATGTTCTTCATCCTACGGTCACTTCAAGTTGCTTTCTCTGATCTTGCAGGAGACTTTAAGGCAATTTTGACACAGTTGTCTTGAAATATGATGTTGACCTATTTAAAATTAAAATAATGAAACAAGCCCCAGCAAGGCATGATTTAGTCAATTAAATGTACAATGGTCGCTGACATTCTTTGCTGAAGAAGCTCATGTGCTTGATTCTCCCTTTTGCAGTCCAGCGACGGGAAGGTACACATGCAGGATTCATTTGCAGACACGCACATTAAAAACCACATGGTTGTGATTGGCTGATGCGACCCGGTGCATCCTCAAGCCAAAATGTTACATCACTGTTTGTACAGAACCTTTGAAGACGGAAAAGCAGTAATCATTATTTCTGACTCTTTTAAGAAAAAAAAAATATTATTAGAGTCATCTTTAAAGTTCTCTCTCAGTGTGTTTGAGTTGGGAGTCAGCTGTGTGCTGTATATCAGGTTACAGTGATATTTAGCATCAGGGGCTAATGGGCTGAGGTGGTGGTGAAACATGTTTCTTTGATGTGTGAATCCTCTTGTGCTCATGTTCAAGTTCATCCTCTTCCCATCACAGACTCACCATTCAGTCAGCAAAATACTTGTCTGATATTTGTCCTCTACCTGTCTGTCTGTCTGCCTGCCTGTCTCTCTCTCCAGGTGAATGAACACCTGAGGGACATCCTTGTTGAAGAGCAAAAGCTGAGAGAGGACTCCCTCCAGGAGTCAAACTCAACAACACACAAAGTAAGAACAAACACTAAAGCCGGACTAGCAGTGTCCCCCTATTTCCAGTCTTTGGGCTAAACTAAACTAATCCGGTGGCTCCGGCTTTGCACTTCACGCTCAGAGAAGATCAATATTCCCATTTAACTCTTCACGAATATTTCCTAAAATATTCCTTTTAAGAACAGCAAGAAAAGCAGAAACAGGACTTTTTTGATTAGCTTTTGTTTTGAGATGCATTTTCTGCTTCTCCACATAAGGCCCACGCAGACACACATGATATGTACGCACACATACAGCACAGAGCTCTGTACATCAGAGGAACAGATGAGCTCAGTCTCCGACCAGCTGCAGAGACATGTTGGCAAGGGTCGCAAAACACTGCTGTTAGAGAGAAAGAAATGTGAAACACACACAGAGAGAGAGAGAGAGAGAGAGAGAGAGAGAGAGAGACGTGAGGAGGGAAAATCAGAGAGAGGGGAAGGGGAGGGAGAAATGACACCAGGGTGGGAGACATGGAGAGAGACACTCGGGGACGTTGTCAGCTGTAGCTAAAGAGTCAGCGACAGACAGAGACAGTGTTGTCATCCTGCAGGACTCGTAGTTATGTAAGGTCCATGTGACACAACGAGTCGGTCTGCTGGGACAAACACACTGCCGTCAGCTCCCGTCCTCTTCCACTCACTTCACTCAGGTCATGACCCTCGCCTAGGGTCGGTACTTTAAATCAGAGACAAGAGGGTGAACAACGGTTCAAAAATGGAAAAATAAGTATTATGTGTACATGCACACAGGCAAAAAATAGAACTAGAGCAAATAGGAAACGAGAAAGTAAACTTCCTGCAATTCAGTACCAAATCAAAGAGGTAAACACTGATTGAAACTCTGATTCGGCTGAATGTGTCGACCTGGGTGGTTTCAGAGATAGCTTCAGCTAACTGGCGTGCTAACCGTCCACAGCCATGCTAGCTGCTCTGTGACGCAGGGGTGCTTTGAGCTAAATGCTAATGCTAGCACGGCCACATGTTCACAGTGACATGCTGATGTTATATGTTAGTATGCTAACATTTTCTAAATGAGCACTAAACACAAAGTATAGCTGAGGCTGAATGTCATCTATTTGGTCCTAAACTACAGTTGACCTGATGATGGCGCTGGGTGAAAAATCAGGCAAAAAGATTTACATAAACATCTGTACCTCATGGCAGGCCCTCAACTGGTTGTCGAGACATTTCCCTCAAAACCATGAACGTTAAGTCAATCACCAAAGTCAGTAGGATTCATCCTCTGGGCACCATGAATGTCGGTACAAAATGTCATGGCAATCCATCCGATAGTTGAAAATATAGTTGTAGTAGTAGATATTATAGTCTGGACTGACCGACATTACCGTCCATAAAGCCACACTGCAAGGCATGGCTGACATACACACCCGTTACCATAGATTGAACTGTTTGCATACAACAAGTTGTAAAATGGTCACATGGTGAGTGTGTCTCTGTTCCGTCAAATGGAGAAAAATGATTTTCTTATCAAAGAGCTGCAGGATGTCACGAGCAGCTAAATCTCTTATCTGCTGTGGAACTTTCTTGGCACATCCCCCCCCCCCCACCGTCTTGTTTTGGTGCCGTATTGTGAGAGTGATCACTGCCTTAGTGCGATTGCTCTGTAAGCTGATAATACACATGGTCTATGTGACCCATCCCACACCGACTCACATAGACACACTCGGGCAACAAGGAACAAAGGAAAGGAAAGAAGGAGGTCTCTTTAAGAGTGCGAGGACTACGCTGTACACTCGGTGACAGTCAGCTGCTTTCCTACTGCTCGCTCCATCACACAGCTCCCTCTCTGCATTATCAGCTTCAACAGAAGAAGACTATTCACTGAGTGGGACGTACTTAGAGGAGATCATATATGCCTTTACAAACACACACACACTAATGGATGAGCACAAGACACTTCTCAGTCTGGTCTGGTCTATTCTGGGATAGTGTGAAGAATCTTTAACTGTGGTCTTATGACTAAGTGCTCAGTGTGTGTGTGTGTGTGTGTGTGTGTGTGGATACAGTGTGAATGTAAGCTTGTAGCTTTGACAACTGATCTGAGTTGAATCTTAGCTTCGTATTAACCTGTTAGCTTTTAGCTCAAAGCTCCGCTGGGCCTCTCTCATGATGGAATATTTGTGACCCTTGGGGAAAATTGTCCTATTTTATAATTAGATATGGTCCATTAAGTGTCTGTCTCTTAAAAAATAACGAGTATTATCAGGAGAACAATTTAACCAAAAGTCAAATATTTCCATGTGTGCAGTTATAATACCATTAGCCTTAGAAATAGTTCAGCTAATGGACTCCCTGAAGACAAAAAGGCTGTTTGTTAGGTGAGACTGAATTCCACTGAGCACCTTTTTATGGCAGATTGTAGAGGCTGGGAGGGGAGAAGAAATGTTATATGTAAGAAGTTATTGACAAGATGATTACATTTAGAGGACTGTGCAGAGGTGTCGCATGCACATCGGAGTTCATACTCTCATGCAGTCTCAGCTGTAAGTAGCCAAACGTGTTCTGCTGTCGGCCTAACGCCTCTCCCACTCTCTTCTGTTGTTGTCCAATCATCATCCACCATCAAGTCTCCTAGCAAATGGTACTGGAGATTAGTACCTGTAAGTCCATCCGTTCTGAAGAACTCCTGTTCATCAACCGCCACCATCTACCTCCTCTCTGTCTAACCCAAAACCAGGACACACCCCTTCATTCACATTGTAATTGCATGTGGCCCTGAGCCCCATCATGCATTGGTCACATACCTCCCAACTCAACCCTCGTCTCCACATTCATAGGAATCTCATCGAATGATATAGTAACTATTTTAAACTTGCATCACCCAGGTCAGAAACTATATTTAGCATGAACACCAGGAATAAGACAATGTATCTTTTGTATACAAACTAATGCTGATGCCCCGGTATTGTTAGCTACACATTTTCTTGTTTCTGATCTGGCATGTCTGTTGCCGGTGTTGTGCATTGAAAACAGTGTTATTTTCTTCGGTTGTATGTCTTTAAATCGGCTTAAATCAGTTTTTACAAACCAAATGTAAAGAAGGACAACATTTAGTTCCTCTGAGCTCAATGCACAAACGGAGAGGCTGTCAGACCGTGAGAGCTGCTGGGATTAAAACTTCCATCATATCTCTTGTAAAATGCCACTGTTGTGTGTTTATGGGCAAACTGGGAGTACCGATGCCCTGTAGACACATGCAGTGGTATCGTCTCTGTGGTTTTTACAGGCCTAGAGAGACAGAAACAGAAAAGGATGGATGCGCTACTAACACAAATTATTATTAACCTTTAAATCACACGCCCCCGTGAGACGTGTCGTGCTGAAAGCAATTCATCTGTTACATGCATTCTGCTCCTTTTCTCCTTCTAGAGAACTAACTGCTCCTCACACGCAATCACAGGGAGCACATTAGTGCTGACGTGTTTTACATTTAAGACGATGTAATTCTATTGTATCTGCATGAGGAATTTAATATGCATTATTTGAGCCTGAAGCCCACCCTATGCTTTAACTTAACACCTACGTTATTGAGTCGTGTGTGTGTGCACTGGTGCATGCAGTTAAAAGTGTTCATGCAGATATTGCACCAACAATAAGAAAGCCAACTGTTCATATCCACACCCCCGATGACACGTATGTGGTGTCTTTGTGCTGTTGCCATGGTTTCAGGCTCGCTACAGGAGGGACCCTGTCCAGCAGAGGAGCGCTCCGTCGCTCCCCCTGGTGGAGAACCTGCTGAAGGACAACACGGACGGCTGCGCTCTGACCACCCTGCTGCATTTTTACTGCCCACAGGCCGTCAGACTGGAAGGTGGGACCAACCCCTCGATCTGTAACCGCACCCACTTGATCTCACCAGCCACACCCTCTCTTACTGTGATTACACTAAAAGACTGAAGTCAGCTCACTTATACATTAGAAATAGCATTGAATGAGCTGACCACAATGACTCTGAGGCTCAACTTGACAGCACAAAGGAGGCTTTTCTCTGCTCTCGCTGCTCTAACTACAGACAAACATTTGAATGAAGGGCTTCAAACAAAGAGCATAATTATTATCAACTTTCCCTTGTTTTGTGAGGGCTTTTTGCCTTTTGAATAAATAAGAAATGAAGTCAGTTCAATAAAAACAAATAATAGCGTAGTAGCCTTTTACAGGAAATGTTTTCAGTGGGCTAAACTAATCTTTATCTCGAAGAACAACATAATCAAGAGATTAAGGACCCTGTTTGGACTTTCTGTGGTCACATTTAATGATATAAATGCAGGATATTGTTCAGGATGTTGACCTAGAAAGACACTGTGAGGCAGAGAGGTTTCAGGACAGACATGGAGAACAAAGACGTGTTTCCTCTCAACTTCGCTGCGCCCTCATTTCTAAAAATGCCCCGAGTTGGGCTGTGATTGGTCACGAGGGTTATGTGACGGGGATCCGTTAGAGGAGTAGCTGGCTGCTATTTCAAAGATAAACAACTCTCGTGTCGGTTCTCTGAGACTCTCGGGATTGAATATAGCTCACGGGGCGCTCGTACACATGTGGACCAGATGTGGAAGCCAGGGTAATTTAGGTCTTCTTGCTGGCAGATTGATTTACTGTAAGAATAATAAAGAAGTATAGTAAAGTGCAGAATGACATAATTCCAGAGAAACCAGCTGCTGTAATGTTTGGTTGTCCTTCCCGGGTCTTTTCCCTCTTGTCAGATATTATACACATGCATGGGCCATCCTTACAGTAACGTCAGGGGATCAACATCCTGATGATTCATCCAGTACGAGTTTGAAGAAGTGTGTCACGAACTGTTTCAAGGATTTTGAGTTATTCAAATCAGCTTCTGCATATGGTGCAAATACTAGTGGGAAAAGTAGGTTCATTCTGTCCTCATCCAAAAAAGAAACTATGCCTTATCTTTTGCTTGTCTTCCTGCCTGGCTATCACCCCTCCCTTGTGTGTCTGACCCCTCCCCTGGCGGAGCAGATATTTGCCTCAAGGAGACCATGTCTTTGGCCGACAGTCTGTACAACCTTCAGCTGGTGCAGGAGTTCTGCAGGAACAACCTCAACCACTGCTGCCACTTCAGCCTGGAGGACATGCTCTATGCACACGCATCTATAAAGGTAAGGAGTATATTCAAATATTGAAAAACAAAGAAATGTATGTGGATGCTGTGGAAAGTGTTATTTTTACCCTGTGGATTCAGTTAAAGAAAGAAAAGTGTTTCGGGGAATAGGGAGATTTAGGGCGGCATTAAAATAGGCAAAAATGAGTCAGGCAAGGAAAAGTTGAATAATGAATGTGTGTGAGCAGGCTTGGTTCTCTAAGGGGCTGTCAGTGTGTGTGTGTGTGTGTGTGCGCGTGTGTGTGTGTGTGTGCACGTGTGTTAGCAGGGACATAAAGATCATTTTGCAACAGTGAGTATTGCTTTGCTGCCATATTAAATGAATATGACAGCCTGTGTGCTCCAGAGTGTCGTTGCTTTTCTAGTACAAGCGCTGGAAGCCAAATACACCCCAGCCCCCTCTGTCAGAGAGAGGACAGATTCTGCTCAGAGGAGATTCACAGTCCTGACCCGTCTCTGCCTGCCTCCCTTGTCTCCCCCCCCCACCTCCACATCCTCTGTTTCTATCTTTCAGTAAAATCTGTGAACTTCAAAGATAACAACAACAACAGCTGATTCACTCTGTCCTCAGGCTACAATCTCCCCATTTTACACACATTTGTTTCTAAATAATAAAATACTTACTGTACAACTTTAAAAGCCTCTCTTAGAAGCCGTGTGGGTAAATAGTATGCAGGGAGCGTGGGGTGGAAACATTCAGATTCAAGTCACGGTCCAAGCTGACTGGGACTTTCCATTCTTCAAAACAACACAGCAGACGGTTTTTACACTTGTGCACTTTTTGCTCTCTAATTCTCCCTTCCTTTCTCAGTCACTATATTGTTTATGGTGACTGTGCATTGAGTGTATTGTGCTAGAATTGTACAAGTAGGCAAAGGAGGGGAGGAGAGGGAGAGAATGGTCATGAAGCCCAGTCAAAGAGACGGGCACGCTGCCCATTCCCCATAGCCTGCCCACTAAATCCTGTGTGTGTGTGTGTGTGCATGTCCATTCATTTCATATATTATACAAACAGACATGTTGCGTTTGCCATTAAGCAGTATTATCTGGCGTATCTAAAATGGAAATCAAGTTTTTAGGAATTTACATCTTTTTACGTCTATTCTTGCTCGAAAGTAAATGAACTGATCTGTGCGCGTTAACTAAGAGGTTTCCTACAGACGAAATCATCCATATAAGCCCCCAGAGCCTCTCTCTTTATAACATGAATGCATTCATCATTGATTTAAGTTACTCACTCGCTGCTTTGTGCATCCGTCGGTGCACATGTGACATATTTAAACTGAACTCCAGATGGTGTTTTTGGCAGTTTTCAAGAGGCGTAGGGCTTTGACAATAAAGCACCCAGACGATGAAACATGTAATAGTATTCAACCACACACACCTGAGCCCATCACCTAGCAACAGTTTGCAGGCTGTGACCTCACTGATCTGTCAAAATGCTGTACGATATTGCGATTGTAGCTCAACCAACATCTTTACAGAGACACAGGGAGAAGAAGCTGTGACTGCAAAGAGACACATGTCATGTTAATGATATAAATAAATGATTTCATATGTGACTGCAATATTTACCACAAAGGTGTGTGTGTGTGTGTATGTGTGTGTGGTTTTGCAGAGTAACTACCTGGTGTTTATGGCTGAGCTTTTCTGGTGGTTTGAAGTGGTTAAACCCTCATTTGTACAGCCCAGAGTCTTTGATCCAAACGGTACAGTACAAGTTCACAATAACATCCGCATGCTATTGCTAACTGCGATGATGATGATGATGATGATATGCATGCTAAAGGGTTACATTATTAATTATCCTGAGGTTGCAGTTGAATGTTGAGTATCTGTCATATGTTTCCCTCTGCAGCCTGTGAGCCTGTATCGTCCTGTAGAAATATGGCTCCTGTTTCCAGTCCAATCACACAGAGCTATGCAGACACACCTGACAGCCCTGAGAATGCCCCGTCACAGGGTAAACTATTTGTTATCAGCTGGGGATGTGAATAAATCTCTCTTTAGTGATCATGCGTCCAGATTTGTCACAATGCGAGTGAGTATTGTTTCATGTTCCTCGTTTGTAAATACAACAGGAGCATCGGTATTCTTATTAACAAAGCTTTAACAGTATTTCCTCTACTTTCTTGAATTTGCCCATACATAGTTATGTGGTGCTTTTAAAAAATATGACATAATCAGTACTATTAGCAGTTACCTGGGCCATGAATACAGAACAGTGGAAGAATGTGAGGATGTGAAACCAGAGGCCCTCTAGTGGCTGATTTACATACATGCAGTCAGTCGCTCCAGTATCACGTATGCTATATTTGAGCCCTGTACAAATTTGAAACTAAAGCAGATCACCGCAGCATGTGTCGTTAACTGTTGAAATAAGTGATTTAATACATGCAGTAAGAAGCTACTCTGTGTCTGTGACAGGTATAATGAAGAGGTCTACCTCCATGTCCTACGTGGAGGGCTGTGTTGGGACATGGCCCAAAGAAAAACGGTCGGTACCTGAACTCCACAGTGGCCCTACTAGAGCAGACGTGAAGTGGTCTGATGTTTCCTTATTGAACTAACACTACATGTCCTCCCTCAGCTCCTCCTGTCGGGGCATCTCCTTTGAGATTCCTCTGGACGGAGACCCGACAGTGCCGCCCTGTGAAGCTCCCTCCCTCGGTGGTATGGCCCGCTCTGTCAGCAGTGACGGTCTTGGATTCAAAGTTCACTATGCATCTCGAGGGGTCATGAAGCGCCACCTCTCCCTCATGCCCGTCAGTGTAAACGGCCAGAGCAGACACATATCTGAGGAGGACGATGAGTTCACCTCCCACAAACCCCTCGGGAGGACCAACACCTTCTCAGTCAAGAACCAAAGCAGGTACAGCAGAGGGGTGGTTTTTAAATACTAAACCTCTATCCTCTACATCGCCACATTATCATTTAAAGAGACAGTTTTGTTGTTTTTTGGGTGGACATTCCGCAATTTTTCATACACGAGATAAATGAATGGATGGATTTTATGACACTGTTTCAGAGAGTAAGAGTAGTCTAAGAAAATGTATGTGATGTGCCCAGTGGGAAAATAAAGACTTTGAATTTGCATATGTGGGTGGAGGTTTAGTGTATTATTTAGCCTTTACTTATAGTTATAGCCACGTTAGTGCCTGCAGCAGCAAGTGCAGTGCCTGTTTACAGTCATTTGCTTTTTCAACGGTTCAACGTGCATATAATCTTTATAGATAAACACAAGATTATTCGCTTTGAGACCCCACAAATGATCTAAGTTGTTCTTAAATCCATGTGTTACCTCAGGGCTCTGCTACTAACGTTAGAGGTAAAAATATGTTCAAACTACAAAGAGATGTAAAGATGAGAAGGACATCCAGCAGATGAGATCGTAAATATCCCCTAAAGCTAACCCTTACTTTAAGCAATCATCGGTTAATTTACCCAAATCTGTCTCTAGGTACTCCAATGGGCTCCCAGAGAGCCACCACAGCCCCAACAATCACCATGGCAACCGCAGTAGCCACATCAGCCCATCAAGTCCTCCAAGCATCGAGGAGGCCCTGAAGATTATCCACGACACTGAACAGCCCCACGCTAGCCTGGGCGTGGGGGACGGAGACAATGGCTTCTTTCTCCACGGTGCGGACCCTTCAGACCCTTCAGACCCTTCAGGGGCCCACGGTCTAGGAGACGACCTGGGTTCAGCTAAGGCTCAGCTGAACGACCACGACCCCAACTCTGTGTCCACAGATGAAGTTGACACAGGCATCCATGTGGGGACAGAGGACATCCAGAGCTTGGATGAGGACTCCTCCTCCCTGAAAGACTATTCAGACATAGACCCAGACTGTGAGGCCATGACCCGGTCGTGTCCTCTGCCTGACCAGCCGGAGGAGAAGAGCAGAGAAGGAGGACGGAAAGGAGTCAGTGATGCTAACCACGAGGGTGAGAGGGGAGACGGGGGCGACAGGGGCAGCCCCTGTCCCAGTTCAGCGCCCACAATCCCCAGATCCCACACAGTCAGCCCCGCCTCGTCCTCTGGAGGAGGCATGGTCCGGATGACGAGCTTTGCAGAGCAGAAGTTCAGGAAGCTGGAGGGAAGGAGTAGTGGAGGAACCACACCGGAGAGTTCAGATCTCAATGTGCCATATACACACCTGCCAAAAAGCATTTCTTCTCAGGTTTGTGTCCTATTGTGTGTCACTCATTCCCTCTCTCGCAGAGGCAGAAATACAGTTTGGAGTGAAGTTAGTCGGTATAGAATTAATGTCAATGATCTTTGCATTTTTTTTTCTAGATGTCTACACCTCCTTTGCCAATCACATCTCCCTCTCCAGTAACGCCCTCCCCCAGAGACCCCTCCCACCTGATAGCCACAGAGATGATTCAGCTGAGGATGAAGCTGGAGGAGAAACGGAGAGCCATTGAAGCCCAAAAGAAGAAGGTAAAAAGATCAGGACAAAGACAGACAGCCAAGTAGTATAGCTAGAAATGTTCACACTGTGTCGCTCTCGTCACAGGTGGAAGCAGCTTTCACCCGCCATCGTCAGAGGATGGGCAGAACAGCCTTTCTAAATGTGGTGAGAAGAAAAGGAATCACTGCCCCCCTCAGCCCCAGCTCGGGCGCATCAGAAGCACCTTCTCCAGAGTCCCTCACGGCCTCGAAGGAAACCAACCAGGGCAGCATGGAGCGGGCGGAGAGATGCAAGCCAGACGGAGCAGCTCCTAAATCCCCCTGTGAGGATGCTGGAGGTGAGTGTTGCTTACAGATTGCTTATAAGAACTCGATAGTTCACGTCCAGAAGAAGTAGAAATGTATGCTAAAAATCACATTTCGTATCATAAAGTCCTGTGGTGGGTCAGTTTGCTTTCAGACCACAAACGAACTGCAACAGAGTCAGCTTGGGAGAACTTCCTTATCAGGCAGTCTCGATCTGGTTGTTCAGTCAAATTGGTAAATGACTGACCTGTGCATGCAATGTGGTGGGTGATACAGGCGCATCTCCGGGAGAAATCGACCTCACAGAATACACTCGCTCCATTGAGAGGCTGAACACGTCGTTGGGCTTCCTGCAGACAGAGATGCAGCGTTTGGCCCAGCAGCAGGAGACGATCATGTCCATGAGAGAGCAACAGCAACAATCCTGGGTCATTCCTCCTCCTGCTCCATCTCCGCACAGGTATCACTTAATGTCAAAGAAAAAGATAGAAAAAGATATTTTGTTTGTGAACACATACAGGACCGTGTGCGTTCTCTTCCACACAGGCAGCTCCGTGAGTTGCGTAGCAGCAGTGTAACGGGCCGGGGATCAGGACGAGGCTCGGTTGGGTCTTTGTCTCCCATCCTTTCTTCTTCCGGCTCTCCCCGCACTCCCAACCGTTCCCCTGCTGGCATCAAGCGCCGTCCGGCCTCCTTCCATGCCAGGACACCCAGGACTCCACGACCAAATGATCTGAAGGTCACACCTTTCAGTCGAATGCTCAACACCCAGACCTCAGTGGACAGCATACCCAGACTAAGACGTTTCACCCCCAGCCAAAACCAGGATAGCCCGTTTGCGTACCTGGGCCACGACGAGGGGCCTCTGGAAAGCAGGAACGAAGAGACCAAGGACAACAAAGAAAACACTAAGGACAAAGAAGACGTAGTGGTAAAGAAGAGTGCTGGCACTCCTCAGCTGTCTACTGAAGAAGCAGCCAAAGAGAAGGAAGACGAGCGACAGGAGGAAAGAAAGGGCGAAGTCAAGCAAACACAGTCGTCAGAGGTGTTGTGTCAACCGGTGTCTGAGATCCAAGGGCCCACAGGCAGCCGGGTCAAGGGAGACCCCCAGGACAGAAGACACCTGGTGGAGGTGACTCTGTCTGGGCTGAAACCTCCAGAAGGACGACCCCACAGCAAGGAGACGACGGGAGACGGTGAAGGAGATGGAGAGGCAGGAGGAGACACGTATGGAAAAGACCAAAAGATGTGCTGTGGATTCTTCTTCAAGGTGAGTTGGAGCTACAGAATTGTTTTTATCTTAGTAATGTCTTAAGAAAATCCATGAAATAGCTTTTGTGTGAAATAGAGTAAACATGTTTAAAGGCTTTGAATACAAGACTCCATTGCAACTCAAGACCAAGACAGGCTTTTCAATATTTTTGGACTGATGTTCCCATGATGATCACCAGTTTATCTTTTCTTCCAGTCAAAAGACGTGCTAAAAGACGTGCTAACGTTAGCAAAATACGTGCTAATGTTAGCTAATGACGTGCTAACGTTAGCAAAATACGTGCTAAAAGACGTGCTAACGTTAGCAAAAGACGTGCTAAAAGACGTGCTAACATTAGCAAAAGACGTGCTAACACGTCTTTTGCTAACGTTAGCACGTCTTTTAGCAGACATTTTTGACAAGTCAAAATGTCTGCTGTGAAAAAGTGCTATTCAACTGAAGTTTAACTCCTCGGTTTATCCCCCTGGTGGGCCCTTTCATCCAGTTTTGGAACCACTGCAGTAAAACTATTATATTGACTGATATACACTGTATTATTAACTTCTCGTTAATAATACAGTGTATACAGCCTTATCGTACAATGCCCATGAGCCTGTTGAGCTGTTTAAAGAATATAGAGAGGCAACTTTAAGCCAACTGTCAGAGCTTTGTTGACTGAAGGTAATTAACACTTATAGCACATTAAATACCAAAAATACCAACATGATTCTAATGATTACACACTAAGGGGTTATTTGTCATAATAACTCAATACACTGTGTAATAATTAATCTGCTGAGTTAACAGGACTGCCAGCTTTTCATGAAGGTATTAAAGATGCAGTGGAAATATCTCTACGTACAATCTATTTTGTGTGTTCCCCACCCGTTTAAACACCAGGATGATGTGAAAGGGGAGGAGGACATGGCAGCAAAGAAAGCAGCTCTGCTGGAGAAGAGGCTTCGGAGGGAGAAGGAGACTCAGGTGAAGAAGCAACAGCAGGAGCTGGACCAGGAGCAGAAGAAGGAGTCTGCACGGTCTGTTTTACTTTGACTCTTTTTGCCAACGCTAACACTGTCCCCGTGTCTGTAGCATCAACACATCAGTGTGTCTTTTGAACTTGAGTGTGCAGTCACACAATAAATCTGTACCTCTGTCTCCTGCTCCAGGTTGAAAGCCGAGGAGGAGCTGCAGAAGAAGGATAATGAGAAGGCGAGGAGGGAATACATCAAGCACGAGTTTTTGAGGAGGAACCAGCTCAAGCTGGAGGAGAACATGGACGAGGTCATCAAGCCCCGATCTGGAAGCCTGAAGAAGAAGCCGCGGCCCAAGTCCATCCACAGGGACGTCATGGAGTCGCCTACGCCCCCTGTGAGAGCCACAGGTGAGCAACATACAAACCGTATGCACAAACACACACTTCTGGCTGCATTTCTGAGCCGTGCTTGAGCGTTCCTTGTGTTGCAGGGGTGCGCCCTCGAGGATTCTCAGTGTCGAGTGTTTCTTTGGCGTCTCTCAATCTGGCTGACCACGACAGAGACCACCCAAATAACAGGAAGAACAACAGGTAAGAACCCACTCTGTGCCTGTAGCGTGGATTTTAGACTCTCTTACCTTGCTCTTGATTTACAAAACACAGATGTAAGAAGCACAAATACTCTGTCTGCACCATGCATTTGTCAATAAAACCCAAAGAACTACGCCTCTGTTTTAGGGGGAAACATAATATAAAGAAATGTTACAATTGTAACGTAATAATTTACTAACAACCAAGATGACACAGTTGAAGCTGTCCGGCCATTTTCATCAATCTTGTCTTTAAGCTCCTTTCAACAGCATTTTATTCTTGTATAGTAGAAGAAGAAGTATCGATCTCATAGTATCACACGAGTCATGTATGTTTATAATATCTGTTTAACTACAACAAGTAGTTCAGAATTACTTATTTTATTTTTACCTTTTGTAATATTGCAGTCGGTTTGTGCAGTTCACCGTCCCTCAGTTTATTACCACCACAATTAAAACTTCACGACCCCATATTTCATTTGTGACACCCAGATATCATATACTCTGCCGTGGCTTTAATGTCACGGGTGTTTTGTGATGTTTAAGTTATCTTTTCTTAATTGTTAAGTCTTGACTTTTATGAGGCTTACACTCTTGATTCTCTTGTATCCCTCTCTCATTTCTCCCTCTATTTTGCATGCGTCCCTCAGAGGCAATAAACTAGCCCATATCCCGTTCTTTCTAAGCTCTCCCAAAGAAAGAAAGGGAAGGTTAGTAATGCTCCGAAAAAAGTGATTCAACAGACAAAGTGTACCGGATGTGGCTCCATGTAGAATTAGCTCCATGTGACTCAAGCCTGCTTTTCATCGGACGTTCTTTCAACACAGACTCACATAAAAAGTAGACGAATGTGTCAACAGTGAAATCATTTGACAAATTACATTACTGCCGTTGTTTTGCTTCTGCATCGACGTACATATGGGACCTGTGTGGCTGAGATGTTTTCGCCTCGGTTCTCCTGCTCTGTATCCTCTTCCGCTCTTTCGCAGTATTGTTCTCCGGCTGCTGTTTGCTCTCTTCTCTTCTGTTGGCTGCTCTGCCTTTCACCGCTGTGTTTACTGTTTCCTCCACAAGTACCTGATCTCATGCCTCACAGAAACCATAAAGACAGCACTGAGACTTTACTTTGCTTGGATGAACAGGCCTCTCTGTGTCTCGCTGCACAGCTGGGTCGGTTCAGTGTGATGTAATGCAGGGTTTGAGAATTGTGTCACAACGTCTGACCTTGTTTTACCACATCTCTCTCTGTGTGTGTGTGTGTTGTGTGTGTGTTTAATAACTGTGTGTGTGCATGGCTGTTTGTGCAATCTGTCGGCGTACGCTTCCATACATGCTTATGTGCATCAACCTTTTCGTGTTTGTTGTGGGTTTTTGTCATGTCCGCGTGTCATTTGTCGGTCTGTATGTGATCGTCTCCAGGCCGGACTCTGCAGAAGGTTTTTCTTCTTGTCCTTCGACTGATGGTCGCAACGGAGAGAAGGATTGGGAAAACGACTCCACCACCTCATCCACTCCCTCCAACAATGAGTACACAGGTAGAAGACATACCTGCAATTATTACATAGTTTGTCGAGATTTACACAGAGATTTTTGCAATCTCATGCGCGGGCTTTCTTCCCACAGGACCTAAACTATACAAGGAGCCGAGTGCCAAGTCCAACAAGTACATCATCCAGAATGCCCTGGCTCACTGCTGCCTGGCTGGCAAGGTCAACGAAGGCCAGAAGAACAAGATACTTGATGTATGTGTGTTGCAAATACGTGTGTCTGTGCTTTTCTGCATGAAATATGCTGCACTAAACGATGACTTTTCTCTTTGGTTTTGTGCAGGAAATCGAGAAATCCGAAGCCAATAACTTCCTTCTGCTGTTCCGTGACGCCGGATGCCAGTTCAGGTCCGTGTACGCCTACTGCCCGGAGACAGAGGAGATCACCAAACTGGCCGGCATCGGGCCGAAGAGCATCACGATCAAGATGATCGAGGGCCTGTATAAGTACAACTCGGACAGAAAGCAGTTCAGCCTGATCCCGGCCAAAACCATGTCCGCCAGTGTGGACGCCATCACCATCGCCAGCCATCTGTGGCAAACCAAGAAGCAGGCCACGCCCAAAAAACTGCACACTAAGTAGCACCAGACGGCCGGGCAAGATTTGGACACGCTTCTCTGGAACGAGCACAGGATAATTTGTGTGTTAGTTTTACATTTTCATTAAAAGGACACATGGTCTCACTGTAATATTTCACAACTGGAATGTAGAACACAAGTGGGCCTCACAGACATTGTTGTTACAGAGTTGACTGTTACGCTCTGGACTAATTAAACGGGACACAAGTGTTTACTTGTCAGCATGTGTATCAATGTTCTCACGTGCCAAAAAAAAGGAGAAGAAAACAAAAGGCGGACCAATGCCTTACCTAGTTGAACCACTGAAGCACTGAATGTCACGCCTCACAAAGAGGCACTTTGGTTTCTATAAGTTGATCATGTGTGGCCTTATGCTTGTTTTGTGTCATTTGGATGCGCTGTGAGTGTCGGTGTGCGTTTGTCAGCACCTGTTAAAAAAAAGACTGTTGTGATAAAGGAGAGTTTGTGTGCACTCGCAGGTCTGGGATCAGATTACGCCCCCCTCAGGCAGGTTGTTGCAAGGGTGGCCTGTCTGATCCGTGATCAGGTAGAGGCAGCATTTTTTTATGAGAATTTTGCCGCTACACAGGCACGTTTTTTTAGTTCTTGCTTTTCTTTCCTTTTTTTTTTTTTTTTTACATGTGACTGAAAAATGTATAAACAGTTCAAATTTGTGTATGTGTGTGTGTATAGTGAAGTGCCATGAAGAGTGAGGAAAGTACCTCAGCTGGCGATTGCAATTACTTTCCAAAAGTGTGGAATGATGAGAGTATTGAGCATATGGAGCGCCATGAAACAATTCTGGAAAGCACCTGCTATAGACTCTTAATTTATTTCATTTTGATAATGCTTTGAAGATATTCTGAAAGGCGTCTTAGATTTTATTCAGAGAAACATAATATACTGTACGTATATATAAGTGAAGTTTGTATATGATGGCAGATCCATCCACCATGAGCGAGTCCGCTTGTAGCTTTTATAATTTATCACATATGTGTATCAGTATGTTGTCCTTTGGGGCCTTTAATTATGCTACAAATGCAAAAAGTGTGATCACTCAACAGTATCACTGGTAAGACGATCATCAGTAGTAGAATATAGACGGAAGTCCCACCCTGTGTCATCAGTCTGTGCAGTTTAAGAGTAATTGGAATAATCACCATCGACCATGTTGCAGTTGGAACTAACAAATACTTAAAAAGCCACTTTAATGTGGATGTTGTCTTAACTGTTAGAGCTTGTTTACCCTCAAAGTAGATTGTAAATACATGAATTCACCCACGATGCTTCCCCAAGACCCTGCCCACTGTCGTCAGGACCGTCATGCTTGTTACTTTACTTTTACATTACTTTTTATCACATGTTCCTTCCGCATGTGTTGGCACTGTACATATATATTTTGGCATATAGAAGTATTTTTTGTAATGACATTGACCTGTTGGAGGTGTGTACTAATGAAGCAGTACAGCCGTTGAAGGAAGTGTGTTGAAAGCAAAGGCAAGGTATATGAAATCTTAGTGAGGTTTTATTGAGGTATTGTATGAAATCCATTAAGCATACTGAGAAAACCATTGTATTCTTTCCAACTCTGAATTCATTTTCTGTTCAATTTACTAAATATGCTCAACTGTTCATGGGTTCATGTTGTTTTTCTATTACTTTGAGCTTTATTAAAATGCCAGCTATCAACAGTATTCATGTTTCACATCCCTGTCTTGATTGATTTAGGTGGAATATTAGCCTCATTGAAACTGACATAATATCCTTCTACCACCACAAGAGCTAAGTAAATAACATAGGTAAGTGTCATCATTACTGTGCCTTGTAGGCTGCACACACACAGACCATCAGAGCGACTCAGACACTTGTAGTGTAGCTGGTTATCTTTGTGCAGACTACTGAAGCCTGCTGTGGCAAGACACTGAATACCATAGACCTAAGGCAGTTAAATATAACATAAAATATTATTCAAAAAATCTGCACATGTTCCCTCATATCCTCATATTGATCTTATTGATGGATAATCAGCTGGGCCCATGTATCAGCCAATATTAGCTCATTGCAGATATATTGGTATCTATGTCGGCTGATAATTAACAGAAAATAGAAGACAGAAATGCCAAAGACATGTTTGAGGTAATTTAGAAAGTGTTTCCAGTACATTGTTTGAATTGGAGAAAGCTGTTTATTCCTTTGTTAGGGATAATAAAACAAAATGTCCTCTCACACATCTTGGAGACAATTGTCTAATAAATTAATCAAATGGAATCTTATAAAAATAAAGTTGTATGCAAAAATATCACTATAAATTCCTATATAGCATTTAGACCTATAAACAATTCACATTTGGTTTTGCGTGGATTGTGGGAATTATGTATTTAATTATGAATCCGACCAGTGTTGGATAGAGACTTGATGGGATAGATAGAGGTTCACTGAGGGGCCACAGAGGGTCCGTGTTAATGAAGACAGGACACTGCAGGCATACAGAGGACTAACAGCTTCCACACATGTCTTTCATTGGTTTGGAAGTAAAAGTACTGCTCTTAAAATCTTAAAGTACTGGAATTAAAATATACCTTAAGTATTGTTAATGCAGAATGGCTCATGTCAGAATAATATCTATAATATCATTGTGTAAGGATTACTAATGTTAAGATGGGGCTAATGTCAGCTACTTTATACACTACTCTGTAGCTTAATCCATAATGATACATCATAATGTACATTTGTATTTACAGTGGAGTGAAAGTACCTCAAAAGTTTACGTATGTACAGTACTTGAGTTAATGCATTTAGTTCCATTCCACTAAAGGTAGGCTACATAGAGGTGAAGTGAAATCAATTGAACAGATGAAAAGGGCCCCATTTCAACCTCTGTGGACGCCACCGTTTATAACTATTCATAAAAAATGTTCTGACATGACATCTGACAAGTTTCATCTCACTTTATTCATCTTGACGTATTTGATTTGTTGCTACCATGTTGAGCTCTTGCTGCAGATGTGAAGTTTGAGTGTGCGTGTGTGTGTGTGTGTGTGTGTGCGTGTGTGTGCGCGCGCGCGCGTGTAGTATGGATGGAGGCGGCGCTCCTGCAGACAGCAGCAGGCAGGGCTGGGCAGCACCGGAGCGGCAGAGACAGATCCAGCAGGGAGGGGACGCAGTCAGAAGAGGCGGAGGAACAGACAGGACAACAGACAGGACAAACACCGCTGACAACACCGAGCAGCACCTCGTGACAGCGTCTGTCCACAGCGAAAGGAAACACCCGGGGAACTGTTTTTTTCATCCCATGTATCTTTAGACACAAGGTGAGCATTACACGCAGCGCTGTTCGTGTTGTTCCAGAGGAAGCTGTCAGTGCGCACCCCGCCCGCCCAACCATTGGAGGATGCCTCTCTCTCCCCTTCGGCCTGGCTAGCTACTCAGTCTCCCCTCCTACCAACCGAAATTAGTCCGCTTTTTGTATGAGCTCCAACGGTAACTAGCTATTTGTTGGTTTTGCTGTAATCCGGAAGCTATGCAAAGCTAACAAGTAGCCTAAGCTCCTTATGCTGTTTGACTTGAGGCTTAGTGCCAGTGTTATTAGCCTCCTCTAATGCTAGCTTAGCAGGACTGCAGTGCTCGTGTGTGTGTGTGTGTGTTTGATTACTTCGCAGCTGGGAAAAATAGATATTTCTGTGTTTTGTAGCAGTTGTTGATCGATAGATGGCCATGATGCACGAGAGGCTATACTCACTGTCATGGCAATAATATAAGAGATATTTCTCTGCTCCGTTAAGACATGTGGAGGAGAGTGCATCCTTTCAGGCTAAGTTGGAGACAGAAGTCGCTGTTTTTATCTCAGCCTCTGTACGAGCTTATGTGTTCATCAGAGTCTTATGTGGAATGTAGATCACGATCATCTGACGAGGGAAAGCTGGACTCCTCGTGTCATATGTCAGATGTTTGATGGGGGATAGATAAATCAAAGGCTGAAGAGCATCAAAATACCTCCTAAGCAGAGGCTCAGTCCATCTGGATAACACCACCTGATTTACTCGATTAGGTGGAGCCTGAAGATCAAGTCAGCACGCAAACAAGAGCTTGTTGCAAATCACAACAGACTGCACTGCTGTCACCTTGTACACCTTTGATCTACCAATATTTACCCCTAATGTGTGACTGCATTTTGGATTTACGCATTGTGAGCTTCATGCATGTTGGATGAAATTTGACCGTGGACTAAGATGGAAATCTGTACATTTGGGTTCATACAGGAGAAGTAGGCTAGTGTGAGATGTGTGCATTCATTTCAGATGCGTACAGTTCTACACATGCATGTTTACGAGCTTTCCAGTCGAGCCACTGATGATCTCTATGCTTGTACTTTTATGCATTTCAGATGCTTCCTCCAATAGAAACTTGCTACTAGTGCTGGGCAATATGGCTGAAATCATCACAATATCAATCGGGATATTTTCTGATATTGATGTATTCTACATGTTGCACATATTTACAAAATCACTTTTATTCAAGACTTGGGACCAAACCTTAAGATGTAAGAACTGATTTTGTTAGTTTTCGTGTGTGTGTGTGTGTGTGTGTGTGTGTTCGTCATTGTCAGCCCGTCGTCACCATGACAGCGGAGGAAACCATAAATGTGAAGGAGGTGGAGATCATCAAGGCGATCCTGGACTTTCTAAACTCCAGGAAGTTGCACATCAGCATGCTGGCTCTGGAGAAGGAGAGCGGCGTCATCAACGGGCTCTACTCAGACGACATGCTCTTCCTCAGGTAGGTGAACTTAACGGCAATAACCACAACGTGCAGTCTGGGTCTGCTGCTGCTCTCAGGTTGCGCCTCAAAAAATGGAAAACAGGCAACTGTTCCAGTCGTGAGTTTAGTTACTCTGGTAGTATCCTCTACATCGGGGATATTGTAACACTGCACCGCTGCTGTGGATGTGAGTGCTCCCTTGAAAGTCAGCCAATAGTGTGTTGACTGCAGTTCTACTCGGTGTTAAAATACATTTTGGTATTTTACCTTCTATTGCGTCAATAGCTTGTCATGTTAAACCTTTATCAAGAAAATACCACAACAAATAGGACGTCAGAGATTCTGGAAATCCCTCGCTCTTCAGTTATACATTATAGAAACACATTGATATGATATTTTTGGGACATTTAAAATGTGTTGCCTGTGTTTTTAAAAATGAACTGTCTCTGTTTCAGGCAACTGGTGCTCGATGGCCAGTGGGATGAGGTCTTGCAGTTCATTCAGCCTTTGGAGTGCATGGATAAGTTTGACAGGAAAAGGTCCGTATGTACAGGTTCATGTATCCTGTGTTGATGCCTACAGCAGCAGAGTCGGAGGCAAACCGCAGCAACGCTTCTCTAATGTCTGTGTGACTGTCATGTCCTCAGGTTTCGTTACATCGTCCTCAAGCAGAAGTTTCTGGAGGCTCTGTGTGTGAACAACGCCATGTCAGCAGAAGATGAGCCACAGCATGTAAGTCATTAAACTTAGAGAAACGTGCTACTAACTAACTAACTAACTATCGGTATTCGTTAATGTTCTCTAAGCCTCCCGTGTGACGACACAGACTGTCACTGGTTTTTCATGGCAGTAAACAACAAGCATCAATCTTAAAAGACAAGAAGAGAAGCAGGCAGGTTTTTTTTAATACATGTAGTTTGAAACTCGAATTGTGCAAGTCATCTAAATCTGTGTGTGTGTGTGTGTGTGTGTGTGTGTGTGTGTGTGTGTGTGTGTGTGTGTGTGTGTGTGTGTGTGTGTGTGTGTGTGTGTGTGTGTGTGTGTGTGTGTGTGTGTGTGTGTGTGTGTGTGTGTGTGTGTGTGTGTGTGTGTGTGTGCGCGCGCGCGCATCAACAGCGGCTGCATTTGCATTCAAGGAGCATTGTGGCCATGGGCCTCAGTGCAGTCAAGGACTTATCTGGATTAAGCTGTTTATGTGCACCTCTGATACTGCGCAATCGACTGTCCATGTTAACAAGCCGTTTTACATAATATGTCTGTTCACCTGTGATGTCCCACCCACCCACAGATGATTTGGTCGAAAAGGCAAAAGAAAGTGCGGCCTTCTGCTGCCCCCTTCCTTTTTGTCTGAGCTGTACATTGCATTTCTCACAGGGGGACAGATGGATGCCCCAATAGCAACAATAATAGTAAGCAATGGAAGCTAATGTGCTTTTTCCACACATGCTGAGACTCTTTATATTCAGAACTCATTCTTTCTGTTCTCCTCTTACTCTGTGGGCCTACTGTCACGTGACATGGCAGAGCTGCAGCTTGTGACACTCTGGCCTATTAACTGGATTAGGTCAGACGTCTTTGGACATCTGTGGAAATCATTGCATTAGTGTGCATTAGTGTGCAGAGGGGTGTGTATTAGTTGTTGTCATGTCGATTGTGTGTTGGCAATGACTTTTCCGGGTGGTGCAAGTCAAAAGTCATCCCTTTGTGGTGTCTTGTACGCGATATCCTTGAAGCTGGTCTCTTGTTTTGTTTCCTCAGCCTCGTAACATTCTCCGGTGTGCTGCCGGAGATAAAGCTGCTGTTGAGAGAGAAACTTCTAATCAGTTAACTGTAACAATTTCAAATTGATTTCATGTTTTTCTTTTTAGTTGGAGTTCACCATGCAGGAAGCAGTCAAGTGTCTCCACGCCCTGGAGGAGTTCTGTCCCACCAAAGATGACTACAGCAAACTGTGTCTGCTCCTCACACTGCCTCGCCTCACACACCACGCTGAGTTCAAGGCAAGATACATGAATGATGATCCAAGCAAACATTTCAGCAGTATGAAATGCATGGATGTTGACTTCTTATTTCCCTGCTGGTGTCCTGCAGGAGTGGAACCCGAGCACGGCCAGGGTGCAGTGTTTTGATGAGGCCTGCAACATGGTAGCGGACTTCATCCCTGCAGACAGGAAGCTGAGCGAGGCTGGATTCAAGGCCAGCAGGGATCGACTCTTCCAGCTGCTCCTTAAGGGAGTCCTCTACGAGTGCTGTGTGGAGTACTGCCAGGTTCGGACACACTAAAATCCAAACAGAAATACCAGTTTCCAGATTAATTTACATTTGCTGGGTTTTATTTTGTGCGCAGAGCAAGGCGACCGGTGAGGAGATCCCAGAGGGCGAGGTCCTCCTGGGTGTTGACATGCTCTGCGGTAACGGCTGCGACGACCTGGACCTGTCTCTGCTCTCCTGGATGCAGAACCTCTCCCACACCGTCTTCTCCTGCGCCTTCGAGCAGAAGCAACTCAACATCCACGTGGACCGCTTGGTCAAGCCCACAAAGACCGGCTACTCCGACCTCCTCACCCCGCTCATCAGCAAACTGTCTCCGTACCCGTCCTCCCCGCTGCGCCGCCCCCAGTCCGCTGACACCTACATGTCGCGCTCCCTGAACCCGGCGCTGGACGGGCTGTCGTTCGGCCTGTCTGGCCAAGACAAGAGAGCGGGTGGCGGGGAGATAGCGCCAGGCAAAGGGGTCTCTCCCATGTCCCACTCCTTCGCCAACTTTCACTACCCCGGAGCAGGAGGACAGAGCCTGAGCAGGAGCCTCATGATGGAGAGCTCTGACTGCCACAGCATCTTTGAGGAATCCCCTGAAACGTAAGAGTTTGGACGGGACCAAGTTTTTTTTCCTGTGTCTGGTTTTATGCAACACCTTTGTCAGATGTCTGAGATAATCTGTTCCTGTTTTGGGTTTTCTCTGTGAAGGTCTAGGACAGACACGCCTGAGGATAAGATGATGAGTTCGGGTGGAGCTCAGAACCTGCGTCCTGCCCCAGCTCCGGGCGAGGACGCTCCGTCACCTGGCTCCGGAGACAGGAATGAGGTAAACATTGGCTTTGCTTTTTAACCCGTTCGACCTGTTGTGTGTTTCATATCTGCCTGCATTGTTTTCTGTCCTTGGTGGGTGTTGCCTTCACTGAAGGTCTATATATAGATATATATACATATTTGCATATTTGAATGTCTGTGTACAGACACATGGATGTTAGTTATTGTAGTCTGTTGTAGTTCTTCACAATTCATACTCCTTTCGTCACAACCCAGATTTGAACACACAGACATGATACACATATTTTTAAAATTCAGTGTGACTTACACTTTCAAAAAGTCCAAAACAAATAACAGGAGTCCATAAAGCCCCTTACACATCTTAAAAGAAATCTCCTTATGACTCCAGATCTCCTGAGAATAAGAAGCCCAGGTTGATCTGGTTCTAGGTCAGTAGGGACATGTGGCTCAGGAACCCAGGAGCTTTACCAAAAAAAGAGTCATTACAGCCCTCATGTTGCCTCAAAACATAGTATCCCCTTCTGTGTGTCTCATGCTCTCTATTCTGGTGCCGTTGTGCAGCTCAGTGTGACGTGTTAGTGCTTTGTACTGCCTTCCCCGTCACCCTAGAGACACATAGAGGCCAGAAGCAGACTTTGGGGGGGGACTTTCGTAGTCGCACTCCTCCTACCCTCTCTTTCTTTGTTCTCCTCTCTGCCCTCCGTCCCTTTTTCGAGAGCGGGCACAGTGCCAGTGTCTCTCCCCTCCCCGAACCAACAGTTCCCATCAGATTGTCAGGACAGGAAGCAGAGGACAGAGAGGGGAAGTGTCCTGTCCTCAGCTCTCAGTCTCGCCCTCCTTCCTCCTCTAATACCTGGACTGACAGCAGAAGTGGGCGGAGCAGGGCTCCTCTGGCCACAATGCTGCCTTTGATTAGTGTTAATAGGAGTTGGCAGTGACTTTCTTCAGAAGTTAACATGTTTCACTGTGTGGTATGGGTGTGTGAATAGTATGCTTTATATGCGCTAAATTGTTTCCACGTATCCTTGTTCATTTGTACATACCTGTGTTCATATTTTCCATTTCAGTTTTTTCTTCTCCAGAGTGACTTTATCTGCTCTCTAGAGTGAATTGCCCAACAACAGATTCAATGCATAAATTGATATAACCAAACAACAGGGTTTAATGACATCATGTTCAATCCTCAGCTTCGTGACTCAACAGAGAAGTACGAGGAGTACTATCGGCAACGCCTCCGTGTGCAGCAGCACCTGGAGCAGAAGCAGCAGCAGAGGCAACTGTACCAGCAGATGCTGCTGGAGGGAGGGGTCCAGCAGGAGCCCCCCCCGCCCAGCGACATGCAGCACAGCCTCACAGAGAAGTTCCTCAACAGGTACAGACACGGCGAGAGAGATGCCTGTCAGGCAGGTGGTGTGCGTCCATAACGTAGAGAGACACCTGTCAAGTCAGAGGGCAAACTTCCTGAAAGCAGTTTGCCATTCTGGTGCAGCTTGTCTGAATTCACTTGCTAAACAGCGTATCGCTTTTAATAACTTCATACGATAGAGGAGCAGCTGTCGGACAAGGAGAAGTAGAAGTGTTAAGGCCCTGACAACATGAGCCCCATGTGGCTTTTTTCCTAGCATGACACACACCTCTCTCCCCCCCCCCCCCAAAGAAACCCGCCTCCTGTCCACATTGCACCATCTGTGGGGATGAGCGACATCACATCACGGGGGACTATCGCACCATGTGCATTAGTTATACACAATATGAGACCCAGACTCCACTCTTGAACATGTACCATGGCAACTTAAGCATGCTTCCAAAAACCCCCACAAGAGTATATTTAGCTATGAATCTGTGACAAAAAATGACGATTGGAAATGTGTTAATTTTTGCTCTGTCAGCAGGACAAGGGCCCTTTGATTTGTCCCCTGAGAGTTCCGCCTGTCCTCCCTTTCCCCAACCTCTCCCCGTCTCTGTACCCTCTGCATTATTCACAAGGGAAGCTGTGCATAATTACACCATTACTCCAGTTTTCTTTTGTCCTCTGCCCCTTTGTATCGTAAACTAGATTTAACTGAGTCAACTCAGTCAGCGTACTGACAGCCTGTTATGTGAAAGGTGAAAAACCTTTCTCCTTTTCCAAACGGTAAGCACAAGATAACTCGGATGACATGACGGAGGGGGGGAAAGGGACAGGCTGAAAGACTTTGTGGAGCTCATGAATGTGTGTGTGCCTGTGTGTTGGTCTCCTCAGGTCCATCCAGAAGCTGGAGGAGCTCAATGTGGGGATGGAGGATCTAGGCGAGGAGGTGAAGTCTCTGGCCCAGCAGTGTAACGGCAACGGGAACACGGCCACCTCTGAGGACAATAACAACCCTCCATCTGTGACACCGGAGCAGACCCGAGGGGGAGGGGTGCTCAGCAGCACCCCGCAACGCACCGTGGGGGAGCACCCGGTTCAGCCTCCAAATGAGTCCCCTGTCGTCTCCCAGAGGTACTGTGGGTTTGATTCCTTTTGGGTTTCTTATACCGGAGTTTGTTGCAGGGTTGAATTTGATGATTGCTGTATTTATGTTTTTTTTGCAGTGAGCAGAAACAGAAAGGAAGTCAACCATGTGACTCTCCAGGCTCCTTATCCCGAAGTAAAGAGGTATGTATGCACACGAGTAACACTCAAACAGTTCTGTCAGACCTGCTCTAAATAATTTATTACTCAACAAGCATGTCATCGTCTGCGCTGAACAATGAACCTGAAATGAATCACACACTCATTTTCTCTCACGTTAGCAGTTATTGCTGCCACAGAACAATTGCTTCTATTTTAAAGTTGAGCACGTTCCCTCTTGTTTGTGTCACAGAACAAGACGATACGGTGTCATGCTCATTTGGCGTTTGACTACGCAGATTATAACATGATTATATCACGATCTCAGGCCAGCATCGTAACATTGTGGATGTCGTAGGGTAGAGGAGATCAAAATAGATCACGCCGCTAATTACACGTAATCTGTGTGTTCGTGTGTTTCCAGGGCGACAAGCCTAAAAGCCTGTTTGTGGCAGTGCACACTTTAGAAGATACTCAAGCCATTCGAGCCGTCGCCTTTCACCCGTCTGGATCGCTCTACGCTGTTGGATCCAACTCCAAAACTCTACGTGTCTGTGCTTATCCAGAAACATTAGACACGAGGTAAGGCCAATTAAAGAATTATAGAAGTGATTGATGTTATGATGCATCCCATTCTTTTAGGATTCCAACCAAAGTTACCATGATGTCATTTTGTGATCCATGGTACCCTACAGCCAAAGCATTGTAGAATGTAGATGATACTGATTTTAAGGGCTTTTAATGGTCACCTGATAAGGAAGACTAACTGGAACATTTTTACTTTACAAGCTCTTTAGACTCTCAGAAAAAGTCATAATGGTTTTCTCAATCCTGAAAATCACCAGTATATAGTAGCACATTGTGTGAATGTTAACCAGTTTACTCATCGTTTCTTCTTCTTCACTCTTCCTCTCCTCAGTGGTTCAAGTCCAATAAAGCAGCCCGTGGTCCGCTTCAAGAGGAACAAACACCACAAAGGGTCCATCTACTGCGCGGCCTGGAGCCACTGTGGGCAGCTGCTGGCTACCGGCTCCAATGACAAATATGTCAAAGTCCTACCTTTCAGTGCAGAGACATGCAACGCCACAGGTACAGCCAGTGGGACACTCCCGTGATTTTAAACTGGAGCATGGCTTCTGTTATCCTCATTTTCGCTTGTGTCTCTCTCTCTCTCTCTCTGCGCCCCTAGGCCCCGACTTGGAGTTCAGCATGCATGACGGCACCATCAGAGACCTGGCCTTCATGGAGGGTCCAGAAAGCGGAGGGGCCATCCTGATCAGCGCCGGAGCTGGAGACTGTAACATCTACACCACCGACTGTCAGAGAGGACAGGGTCTGCACGCCCTCAGCGGACACACGGGTACACTGTGACTGTCTCATCCATCCAAAACCCCATGGAGGTCCAAAACAGGAAGTGGAGATGAAGGAGAGCTATAGATTGCCACTGACAAGTATGTGTTGCTGTTTAGGTCACATCCTGTCTCTGTATACGTGGGGGGGCTGGATGATTGCCTCCGGCTCTCAAGACAAGACGGTGCGTTTCTGGGACATCAGGGTGCCCAGCTGTGTCCGAGTAGTGGGAGCTGCTTTCCATGGCTCAGGTATCACGTGTGTGTGTGTGAAGAGTTTGACACTAGAAGGAGCTCTGCTTTCACAATATGAGACACTTCTACTGGTTCATGTCTTGTTTTTTTTACAGCTACACCCCCTTTTTAAAAAAAATTTTATTTTATTGCGCAGGCAGTCCTGTTGCCACAGTAGCAGTCGATCCTAGTGGCCGTCTCCTAGCAACAGGACAGGAAGACAGCGCGTGCATGCTGTATGACATCAGAGGAGGACGAACCGTCCAGGTGTACCGGCCGCACTCCAGCGACGTGCGATCCATCCGCTTCTCCCCCGGAGCACATTACCTGCTCACTGGCTCCTACGACAAAAAGGTCATCGTCAGCAACCTCCAAGGTGCGTCTCCTCTGCTCACAGAGTTATCAGGGAGTAAGGATACATCGAGGACTGCTTTCATTCTAATGAGATATATTAATGTTAATTAGTGAGCTCTGAGGACGGAGCCAGGCTACCTGTCCCCCAGTCTATACTAAGCTGCAGCCACATATTTACTGTAAAGACGTGAGAATGATATCAATCTTCTCACCCAGTTGCCTGCAAGAGAAATGAATAAGCAGGCAGCTACAGTGGATTGGCACATGAAGTTATCTCCCTGCACTGTACATTCAGTTGCTTGTTATTAGGTGCACCAACCTGCTTGATGTGTAGTTAAACTGTATCGAGATCCCCGAGGTTTCATCAGACTCTACTGAGAGTATTTGTTCCCCAGCTTGTAATGTCTACAACAAGAAAAACAAAGTGATCATAATACTTGTACAGGGTTTTAATACTTCTTTTCTTTTAAAACTTAACCTCTTACAGGGAAAAACTGCTTTTAACCGAATCATTTCTGCGTCATGGTGCGTCACGATTTTAAATCCGCCCGTCTGAGCTCCATTTCCTGTCTCTGTTGCTAGGTGACCTGACCAAGCCGCTGCCTCAGACCGTGGTGGGAGAGCACGGCGACAAGGTGATTCAATGTCGATGGCACACACAAGACCTGTCCTTCCTCTCGTCCTCCGCTGACCGCACTGTCACACTCTGGACGCACAACCCATAACATACACACACACACACACACACACACACACACACACACATGCACAGACAACCAGTTATAATCTAAAACACACACATTCCCCCTAAACCCTCCTCCTGCACCATCAACACCGTCGCACTCTTTCCACACACTTGACACTTACAGCTTGAAAAGCACACACATAGATCGACACACAAACGGGTGAATGGGCCTTTCACTGCTGTCTGTAGGAAACCAAAATGGATACTAACCTGTGACACATCAGAAGCACACATGCTGCATGTTCTCCCTCTTTCTTTCTTTACGTCACTCACATTTCACATCGTCACCTCGAGGGGTTAAACGGCAGGATCTTTCCTTTTCTTTCCTCACCATCACTTCGCCTCCACCTCCACTCGTTATACAGTTGCTGCACGTCCTTTTCACTGAGGAGTTGTTGAGATTAGACAGGACAGAGTGCTTTGTTCATGATGGTGCCTTCCTTGAGTTCTCAGTTTCCATACGAAAAATGTAAAAGCAAACCAAACAAACTAGATAATATGGTCGTTTTTCAAGATCAAATTTTGTTAAGTCATCTTGAGATGTCCTACATTCCTTCGTCTTTTGCGTATCATTGTCTTACAGCTGGTGTTATGCTGCTATCGTTTTGGGGAAAACAAGTTTAATTTATAGTGTGCAATGTCATTTTTTCTCAGTGTGTCAGTAGTGGGCTTTTCCTATCAGGAGGCTGATTCTGTAGAAGCCGTATTACCAGCTGTTGCTTCCCCGTGGGATGTGCTGATGTCTAATGTTTAACAGTATCCACTGCATTGCTACAACTCAAAAAAGTGTAAATTAGCTTGTGCAGTTGTTTTGAATTAGAATTATTTTTTGCGCTGAAGCTGTTACAGTGTCTCGCGGTGGCTTGCTTGCAATGGAAGGTTGTTATTATGTCGGCGTCAAAGGGAAACGCAAAGTGTAATTTGTGCTCGAGTGCCCTTGCATTCGGTTGAGGAGTCTTCAGTGTTCACAAGCTTTGGTTTGTCTCCTGCTGTAACACGATGACAACGGTAGGTGGCAGTCTCTGCCCGCAGCGAGGGTCTAACCAATACGCACAAAGAAATCTGAATGGACGCAACGGGTGTTTCCATATTTATTTAGAACCAGTATTTGGGGCATATGCATTGTGTTCTTTTCTTGTATTTTACATGCGCACTTTTCCTTTGAACATTTTCTTCTAATATTGATTTACTTACAAAGATGCATATTTTATGTTAATGTATAGTATATATATTGTTTTAACAAATAAGGCCAAACTAATACGTACATAGATGTATTTATTCCAGTTGTGTTTATGTATGTACAGCTACTATGTTTTTGAAATGCTAGTGGCTCTTGTATTAAGCCTTTCTAATTCTTGTTTTTAAAAGTGACTTAAATTAATTCAAGCTAACTCGAGTCTGACTGCTGGTACGTTCAATAAAGTGTCTTTTACACAAACTGGATCTTTTCTGTTTCGTTCACATCGAACATTTTAAAAAGTCAAAGCAAGACGAAACATTTAGTACAAAGAGCATAAGGTCCGTACACACACACACGGGTTAGATTCATTCTTTTATCAAATAGTTTGCTCAAAATACCATTTCCCCAGCCTGACCTTAATAACCCCCCCCCTCGCATATAAACAACATACATGGAAAGAGTGCTGTACCGCTGTGTCCACACTGACTCAGACACCACTGTGAGTGAAACCACATTACTTCATAGTGGTGGGACGGCAAAATCATAACAATCATTAAAAACAAAGTACAATAAATACAGACATAACGGCAGTGGTGTATTGAAAAATACACACAGGGTGAAATGAGTACAGAAGGATAAAAAAACACTTTTGTCCCCAATACTGCTGAGTTAATTTGAGATTTCTTTCATACCGTATACTACATATAATGCTGACAGTGCTTTGTTTTGTCCAAAAGGACACGTGTAAAGATACACAAGGCTTTCTTGTGAGTGACCACCTCTCGCTGTCCATCCACACCTCCCATGAGATGAAAACAAAGAAAACCCGGCTATCCCTTTTTTTTTTTTAGTGCTTTGTTCAGTTGGAGCCGGGCCTGGCTGGAGCTGCTGGCGGCAGGGTGACGCGCTGCTCGTCCATCCGTTTGGCCTGAGAGCGCATGATGAGGCTGAAGAAGTCCTCGTCTGGTACGGTCGGCCCCCGCGCTGGTGGAGGGGGAGGGGCGCAGCGCTGGTCATCCAAGCGGGACCCCTGGTGGTCAAGAGGAAGGAAGAGAATTTCATGTTCCCTTTTAGAAAAACTTATTTTGTATTAAACGTACTGTATGCTTATCATCGTACAGGAGACGGTAGCGCCGTATATATTTGGTCATGTCGGGTACCTGGCACTTGACGAGCATGTTGAAGAAGTCGTCGTCAGGCTCGGCGTTGTCTGCGTTGGCCATCAGGTGGCTGAGCACGGCCCGGTTGCTGTTTTGGTTGAGCCTGAGGCCGGGCAGGCTCCCCCCCGCTGCTGAAGTATCCTCTAACCGCCGGCCTCGGGCGCCAGAGACGTTGGCAGACTCTGATGCAGCTACAGAGAGAGAATCGATGAAGAGCCAGAAGAGGAACACAGCAGGAGAAGTTTTATATCAGTGTGAAAAGTAAGACGCATTGTGAGGATTGGATGACTTGTGTATGAACACATGCACTCACATTTCCTGATGGCCCTGGGAGGCGACTCTGAACCGCTGCTTAGCGATAACCTGCTGCCCTTATCCTGTATTGAACAGCGCTGGTCATCCATACGGTTGCTCTGGAAACGGCTCAGTAGATCGAAGAAGCCCTCGTCTCCAAGCATGTCCGGACTGAGTCGCTGGTGAAGTACAAAAACCCCAACATGAGAAACGGCGTAACAGAACAGGCCTGGTCTGATGATAGCTGTAAGATACGAAATGAGGTCCGTGTGTGTGTGTGTGTGTGTGTGTGTGTGGTTATCAGCTGAATGCACGCTGCACTGTGTACCTTCTGGGGTCCCTGTGCAGCCGTCTGGCTGGTGTCCAGGGTGTTGCTGGTGTCCTGGAGAACCTTGCTGGAGCCTCCGGCCTTGTACTTCTTCCCGCGCAGACGGCTGACAAAGAAGAGCTTGGAGGAGCTCTTAACCAGGGAGGGTTTGGTCAGGAGGTCACTGTTCCACTTCTGACCCTTCAGCGCACGGGAATGGATCAGTTACCACAATGCAGAAGGAAATGAGGGGCGGAGCCACGATAGTAGACCGTGGACTTAGTGTGACAGGAGAGAAGTTCTTACGTTTATCTTGTCTGGAGTCAGTTTCATCAGCTCCAGCTTCTCCATGCTGTGTCTTCTGCTCATCCTGGGCCTCGCTCCTAAAACACACAAACAATTACAACAATATAAACACCAGCTTTACAAACTACACTGTTTAAAGAAGACGTATAACCTGTAACTGACCATGCAGGTTGTAGTCGATATCCTTATTCTCTGAGATAGTGGAGTTATTTGTGCTGTAACTGAGACCCAGAACCATCTGGAGATCAGATACATTCATACGTGCCGTCAGCTCCCCGCTCCTGTCTCCAGTCTAAAAAAAAACAAAACACACACACATAGAGAGGTTACTGAAGGATTTATTTTCCTGTTTTTGTAAAGTAAAACTGCTTAGAATATTGTTTCCACTGTAAAGGAGAAGGCAAGGACAGAAGAATGCTTTTTTTGTATTGTGTACCTCTTTGCAGATCTCCAGGTGTTTCTCAGCAAAGTGCATGGCTTGGTCATGGTTCCCCAGTGCAGTGTAAGCGTTGCCAAGACTCCAGCATGCACGGCCCTCCCCAATCCTGCATCAAAAGACACATTTAAACACATGTATAGGATCGCGGTTAAATGTAGGGAATTCTTCTTCTCCCATAGTGAATGTGTGTGTGTGTACCTGTCATTGAGGTCCTGGGCTATGATGAGGTGTTTCAGGTGGTAGTCTATGGCTCTCTCATAATCTTGCAGAAGTGTGTAGGTGTTGCCCAGACTGTAGCAGGCCTGGGCCTCCACAGCCCGATCCTTCAACTGCCTCGCCAGCTGCAGCGTCCTCCTGACAAACATGCAAACAAGCTGGTTCAAAACACAGCAGAGAGGAAGCAATATGTTCCTCTGGCTTCTTACATCTCAGGCTCACTTTCTCAGAAGACGTCCCCACAGTTCCCAAAGTCTGGGAACAACATATCATGTAATACACAAAGGGAAGATCCCCTCATTATTTCCGCAGTGAGCAGAGAGCCGTAAAACTAAAGCTATATTTATGCGTTGTGGTGTAACACTCTTAAAAGTGGTCTTTCAACGGAGATGATTTGTCACACCACACCCAACATATCTTAATATGTAGTGGAAGAGAGAAACGATGAAGTGCAGTGTTTGCTCAGTTATCAGTGAGCAGGCTGTGGCTTACTTGTAATGCTCAGCTGCCACTTCAAATTCCCCCAAAAAGATGAAGGCGTTCCCCAGGTTGCAGTAAGCCCGTCTCTCGGCCGAGCGGTCGCCAAACTCCTTGGCTATGAGCAAGCGCTGTTCAAAGATAGAAACACATTTTAGGATTCACTGTAACTCATTACAGAAGTAGGTTTTGACTGAGGAACAGTTATAAAGCTTTAATAATAGAGCGGTGTTGTACTTATGACTTTTTTATGACACTATAATGAAAGGGTCTTTTAGGGTTACACCAAACCTGTTCGTGAGAAGCTACCGCTTGGCGAAAGTTTCCCAGTAAGTAGTACGTGTTGCCCAGGTTGCCAAAAGTTCGACCCTGAGCAGCGCGATCCCCGAGCTCCTTCACTATCGCCAGGTTTGCCCTGAAAGAACACAAAAGCAACATAATTGGACCACTAGCAGAAAGGCGTTGTATCATAACAAATATCCCCTGCACATATTCACCAGCGCCACAAACTGTGCGGCCACTTACTCGTAGTACTCGGCTGCCTTCCTCAGCGCCGTCATGACCTCCTCTGGGAAGTCTCCGGGCTCAGCTCCACTCCAACAGATGCTTTTGCCTTTGGCGTGGTACACGTTCCCAAAGTTATACAGAGCTCGCGCCTGACCCACCTAACACACATCAAGGAAAACCATGTCAGAGCTGAAGGTAGATGCCCCCCCCCCCCCCCCCCAATACACCACAGTATCACTACTGGGCTGCCTCACCTTGTCATTAATGTCTCTGGCTATGTCCAAGTGCCTCTGACAGCACACCACAGCCTCGTCAAACCGCCCCAGCACCTTTAATGTGTTGCCCAGGTTCCCACTGGCTTTGCCTTCTCCAAGCAGGTCACCAACAGTCCTATTAATCACACATTATGTTAATAACAATAAATATGGTAATGATGAGTTAGCAGGGTTGCGGGGGTTCTTGTGCAGCTCCGACCTGGTCAGGGTGAGGTCATGCCGGTGGAACTCCAGGGACTTAGCGTAGTCGTGCAGGTGGAAGTAGGCATTGCCCAGCTGGCTGTAGATGGCGCTGAGCACCTGCAGGTCCTCTGTGCCCACCTGGATGGCAGCTTCAAAGAAGGAGACGCCCGCTCTGTAGTCGCCGACCTTACAGAGACGCTCACCCTCCAACGCCAGCTCCAGACAGGACACCTCCATCCTACAGCGGAACGAAGCAGAGTCAGTCTGTCAGGTGGCGAAAAACAACGATCTGGTCTGTTCTCTGCTGCTTGAACCGGCTTCTTACTGAGCAGACAGTGTTTAAAGCCCAATCATAAAATAATTTGCGGTGAGGTAGATCTTCTCCGACTGAAATCTACAGCCAGCTGACCGGACTCTGCTCGCAACCAGGGAACAAAGCGTTCAGCCTTTGCTTAGAAAGAAGGCGTTTAGCTACTTCCTTCCTTCCACCTATGGAGAACAATAGTTCAAACTGTTTGTTATGGTAGATCTCACATCCCCTTTGACATGCCTCAGAAAGTGAAGTGGGTTCCTTCTACAGTCAAATGACGCCAAGAGCAGGTAGAAATATTAAAGCGTACCGTTGGTTATCATTCCCCTGTTCATTAGCTTTTGAGTTGTGCCTTAAAAGATCCACAAAAGGTCGTGTAGGAAATCAATTTCATAATGTAGGATATAATGTTCAACATGCAATCAGAATAGTGTTTTCTGAGATCACTGACTAACCAAGCCTCGCAGTTACAAAGCAAAGCAAACATTGTCAGTCCGCAAACTTGTTTTTCAGGAAACTGCATTGTTGGGAAGAGCTCGGCTTCACACAAAGTCTATTTAGTTTGTTTATGTCAAGCTTTCCTCATGTACCCACCTGAGGTTTTGTCTGAAAGCTCTTCAAAACAGACCCAGAAACACTTACATAAAGTCACATTCTAGTGTGGATATCTTACATGAAGTTATAGTTTACTAAGTCTATGGTGTTCTGTTAAAATGACACAAAAACACCAAACAAAGGAGCTTGTTTCGTCATAGGTTAGAATAGGTGAACAAAGTCAAACATTATAAACACAATAGTCGGTAAAGCTCATGTAATCAGCAGTCTTAGGCCTTAAATTAAAAAAGGGGTTTTGTCTACAACCAAGTTGCCAACATACTTTTCCTGTACTGTAAATAAAGTGGCAAACAGTAGCCTACCTGCTTGCTTTGTGTGTCTTACAACAACAACAACAACAACAACAGCAGCAGCACATGGAACTGCTGAGAGGCATCTACCAAGGTTTCCACAACAACAACTTCCAGGCTGCAGCTCCTTCTCTTTGTGTGAAGCATGGAGAACGCAAACTCAACTCAATGTACAAGTCTGCACTAAAGAAACATCAAATTTGTTGCTGATTTAAGTCGAAGACAAAAGTAAAAACAGCAGCATTCCTTTCCTGTGACATCAAAACCATTTGCTATCATAGCATCACGCACTGGAAAACTTTTCAAGGGGATGTGTGTGATGGTGTCACAATATTAACTTCCAATGCATGGCAGCAAGGAAACTGCACCGTCAGCATATTGTTAGCTAATCCGCTTGTCTTTAAAGCTCTCTCTCTCTCTCTCTCTCCTGACCTGGTCACCTGAGATTACAGCTGCAGAGTCCGCACCCGACAGATTACGTGGGCTGGGTGCTAAATAGATTTATGAGACGTGTCGGGCACAAGCAGCCTCTGTGGTGAAGTTCAATGGAATCAAGTCATTAACAACAACCATCCCGACAGCAGTAAAACATATCCTCTATCCAAATAAAGTTGGACAAAGCAAGCAGTGATGAATTTTTCAGGGCTTGTTAAATATTGAAGACAAATGGAGCAAGTCACACCTGCTGCCGGAGCTCTTTCCCCGGGTATGTATGGACAGCTGGCTGATGGCTTTTTGGGAAACCCGCCTGCCTTTAAGTCAACAAACTGACAAAAGCACCGCGAGACAGTCCTCACGCTCTATAGTTGAACTAAGGTCTCAATTTTCAATTCCGTCACCATCACTTCATCAACAAGGAAACACCACATAAATAAATACCTCATTTATTGCCTGACGCCGACACATCAAGCATTAAAAGAATTACAAATATAAGGTGATTTGTCTTCTCTTCTTCCAACAATTCATTAATTTAGAGCCCCTTCTAAAACTAAGTAGGGAGAGCAAAATGTTTAAATGTTCTCTACTACCGTACCGCAGCTGAGAGAGGAAGTGTTCCTACCTGTAGCGGACATGAAAGGACTGCTCCTCATTCCCCATGCTAACCACTGAGCCACTGGGATCCATTGATGTGCATAATATGAGGGCAAATCCCAGTTTCGTTCCCGAAAAAAAAAAAAAAAAAAAGAGCCAAGAAGAAGAAAAAATCTTTGGTTAAAGGGAGTTAGGAAAAGAGGAGGTAAACCACACGAGGAGTCACGAAATGTGGCCAAAGTCTGTGACCGTCCGTCTGCCGAATGTTGACAGGGGAAGGTAACCCCACGAGTGTTTAGACAGAAGCTGCAGAGTCCTGAGCGGCAGTCCACACGGCTGCGTTCGTGCACTTGTGTGTTTTCGCGTCACTGCACCTCAATCTCACCAGCGGCCCTCTGTGAAGACAACACAAGGATGCTGAACGTGAAGCCTCATTCTGGCCACACGGTGCCATGGCAACACCCACCCAAACAGCAGCAAGCACAAGCGGGGCAGGCGGAGAGTGAGAGAGCGTGAATGGATGGGAGGGGGGGGGGGGGGGTCAAGACGGGCAAGCTGTCAATCAACAGACGGTGACTCAACTCATCCAGGCTTGAAGATGTGCGCGTTGTGCTCTAAAGGCGAGCAAGTTATGGACGCCACAGAATGCAATTTATGCAAGCAGACATGGCAGGAAAAGTGCAAATGCAAAGAAGAGGTAGTCGCTGGAAAGAAAGAGAAACCAGCAACCTGTTGCATGATTTATCAAGAAAAAGCTCACTAAATTAGAAGTGAAGCTCTGAGAGAAGCACAACAAGAACCTCTGCTGTGCGTAATGCTACTTCCACCAAAGGAAAGGACAGCGATAAGCAAGCTACATGGATAAGATAGAATGCACCAAGTAAAGACCAGGGTCAACCATTACCTCATTTTTCCATGAGATCATATTAGCCACACCCATTTGTCCCCCCAGATTTAACCCGTCAGCCCCTCCTGACACAGACAGAATGGGAGCAGACCACTTTGCAATTTGCAAACTGGGTCAATTCCCTATGCTAAATGACAGGGAAGGCAAACAAACAGTGTGTATGTTTGAAAACGTTTCAGAGACTGTTAAAGCACGTGGCACTGGCACATGAATGGCATTGCATGTTATAGATCGAGGAGACATTTTACAGTTTGGGGCCTGCAATTTGTTTGGAGTTCTTGTGTTTTAATCAACCCGTCCTGAACATAAAAAGAAAAGGGGATTAAAGCATCACCGTGCCCAGCCTAGACTTCCTGTCGCTACTTGAATGTGAACAGTAGTAACACAAGCTAAAGCCCACGGCTTTGGGAGTCTGTGCAGTGCATGTCCCTGCAAAGTATTATAATCACCAATTGATGTGTGCCAGTGCTGGTGCAGCCTTTTCCACCATTGTATGCCAACTGGGTGTGTTCAACAGAGACCTGCCCTGCTCACAAAGCTACAGTGAGCCCGAGCAAGTGTGTAACAGGAAGATGTGATCCGTGACTAAAAGGAACATCAAAGGAAACAAAAGGTTGTTTTTTTATTGACAGCTTCTCGGCAGGTAATCACTGACTCCTCGTGTCACAAATAGGACATGACTTCACCTGAAACACACGGCAGATGTGATCTACTTTCATTGTGCTCACGGCCCATTGATGCACTAAAATTACTGCTGCCACTGAGAGCAAAATCTAAATATGGAAACAGCACTCATGCATTACAGCATGAGCCAGCGAAAAGCCTGCATGAAAACAAAAAGAAAGAAACAAACTGCATAAGTACAGGGATACTGACCGGTAAGTCTTCCTCACAGGAACAGGAAATCTGGGAAGCCTGCAAGGAAAAGTGTTGTGACCATGAATAACCTTACACCTAAATATGCTGTTGTTGCGGTACTTGGTAAAGTGTGTGAACATTTTAGTATTATGGATACTATGATATAGATTGTATATAACATTAAACGTAAACTGAATACTTGGTGATTTAGTTCTCCGGGTGATATACACACACTCAGCTGCCGGTTTATTAGGTTCAAAAACCAGGTAAACCGAATAAACAACTCAATGAGGGAAGACCACATATGAGAAACACGTCCCACTATAACGATTCATTTCAACAGCACCTCAAACTACAGCCTCCTAGATGAGCATACATTTGAATCCACACCTTTCTGTTTCAACAACAACTTACTTTTAGCTAAGTGTACCTAATAAACTGACAACTGAGTGTACAAACATGCCATAAAGGTCTGGGTGATGTGAGTGTGTGTGTATGACTTTATAGCAGTGTATTACCATATAAATTAGTGCATGAAAGTGGACATAACAATGTAAGACAAGTACAGTTAAACCATGAGTTAAACCAATCATGATGTCAACTATTTTAACTATATTCATATAGGACGGTTTAAATACGACATCACGTGTTTGTGGTTCTTATCGACATTTCATATGAATGTAAATATTAAGGTTTTTAGCGTAACTCTTCAGTGAGGAAGCTAGAAAGAGAGCATTGTGAACACCATACGTTCGTGCCGGGTAAGAAGATTAACACCAGCTCGAAGCCACAATGTCAGGCATACATTCACCCCTCACTGGTTTCAGTATCGCATCCAGATAAAGACTAGCAAGTTAGCATGTTAGCAGCTAAACTTACGTTAGACGATCCAGTTCGAACAATGGTGACTTCTCCTCTTCTTCTGTTTACTTTCTCACAAGAATAAAAACACAAGGTCGGTTTACAAACACACACACAGACGTCTGGAAGTTAGGGACAAACTGTACATGCAACCTAAACGCTACATTATCCTTTTGGAAAACTTCGAGTTAACTTCTATGGGAATGAAGCAAAATCTTATGGATGTGCACTACCCCTGTGTGTTTTCGCCAAGTAGCTAATCAGGGGACGACATTCAAAGGTAGCCACGCCCCGAACGACAGTCATTGGACCAATGGATTCGAAAAAACATGACGTTTCATTATCTGGCTGTCAGTGCCAGACAAGCATAATTCGTTATGTTACATTTTAACACCCTTTTGCTTGCAAAGTCAGCACAAATGACTACTTGGCCGCTGTGTGTCGGTAAGTGAGGTGAAGTTGCAACACTCCCCTAACTCAAACCCTATGAAAGACTCTCAATAAATACTTAAAATACAGAGGTTGGTCGTTCAAAACTTATTTTGCTCGCTAACAAAAACTAGTTTCTTCAGTAGTTCTTTTGGTGGAGGTTACCCAGCAACTAGACTCCGCCTGTACGCTGGCAGCCCGGCTCCAGACGCTCAGCGCTGCCGTGCAGGCTACATTATTAATGATGCTACAGACACTAAACCTGTCCCAGAAACCATATGTCAAGAGAGAAAGACACAGAGATGGTGCAGCTAGATGCACGATGATGTCAGGATCAAGAGCAATGGCTGTGGAACGGATGATCTCAACACTAATGTCGCAGTGCAGGAGGACCGGTTCACAACTCCAGTAAGTTACCGCCCCAGCGTCACAATATGAGACTGAAAGTTTTGACTGTCAGCCTCTGCAGTGTAGTAGATGTTTCTTGTAATGCATGCCACTCTCACCAGTGATAGAAAGACCCAACTAAGTACATTTAACAAGTAGGCTACTGTACTTTAATACAGTTGTAAGATACTTTTACTTTACTTACTTGAGTATTCCTATTTTCTGCTACTTTAAACTTAAACTCCAATTCATATTGTACTCATTACTTCATTACATACATCTGACAGCTATAGTTACTGTATTCATAGATTATTACTATAGGCTACATATTGTTTTTTTTTTACATACAAAACAAATGTATTACCAAACAGAATATTAAAATGTGTCAAAATTGAACCACCTAACATAATACGAATAATGCCTTCTACCATCTACATTTTTAAATAATATATATTTTTGTATTGATATAACTCTGACAGGGGCCGTGTTAAAAGTAGAACTTTTACTTTTCATAGATGCTGACAACACTTTAAGATTTACAATGCAGGACTTTTAATTGTAATGGAATCATTTTATATTGTGTAATTGTTACTCTTAAAGTAAACCTTTTCCACTTTCACATACATACATACATACATACATCATCCACACAAACACCTTATACACTTGTGTCACGCAAACCTCTGACCACACAATGCATTGATTGTTAAATAAATGACAGCGCAGCACGTTTTTGATCCGATGTTGTCAGCTCACACGTGATGAACAGGTGCTCCATCCTGCTTTCTTACCCCTTGTCTTGCCACAGGTGAAGACAAAGCGTCCATGGAGGGAGAAGCGGAGGAATCAGACGGGGATGTCCAGCTAGAGGACAAGCCCACTGTGCTTTGGGAGAAGTACATTCAGCAGAGCATCTTTGTCGACCTAAGTGAGGATGAAAGTCTCCACCTCAGTGATTTGGAGAATTCTTTAGCCTTACGTCTGTCGCAGGCAGAGTCTGCTGCCTCCGAGGCAAGCATCCATCTCAGTGGTGAGTCCAGAAGTCACCGTCATGTTGAACTGGCTTGTTTTATCTGACCCGAACTATACATCACACTGAATAATTCTATGTAGTGCTATAACACATGGCCAGTTTGAATTTAAGAATAGGATGCAGTTCTTCTCACAGATTCATAACAGATCATGGGGATTGTAGTCTTGTTTATGAAATTAAATTGGTCAACGGTAACAGTGATGAGGGAAATCTATTGTATTCTTTGGAGCTTTCGTTAACATGCTTGAATGTTGAAATTATAAATTAGTTTTCTATTAGTCTATCTGAATGGCTTGTTAACTCAAGTGTTTCTGATCCAGGCAGCCCACAAAAAACGGACTATTGTCTTGTATTACAGTTTGAAGGTTGTTAGGCACTCCAGATACCCAAATGAGTTTTTCATGATAAGCCCCCTTTGCGTGATTCTATGCTGCCCTCTAATTTGGTATTTAATTTGCAGGGAGCACGGAGCTGTCAGCCTTGGACGTCACCTCGTCAGAGTCCAGTATTGTCATCAGCAGTCAGAGTGAGAACGTGGTAGAGAGCAAGACCAAGAGCAGCATATTGCATGTGTCCGCCCAAAGACCGAACACCATTCAAGATGAGCCGCCCTTAAAGCACGAGGACCCAGGACAAGATACTAGCGACGAGGATCAGGATGACCTACCTTTCGATGGTGACCTAGGAAGCCCCTACTTCAACCAAACAGCGAACCTTGAGGGCAATATGAGCTCTGATGGAAGCGGAACGGTTCGTGCAAGTCCTGATGTTACTGGTATGCTTGAATGCAAGACAAGAGATAGAGATGATATTGTTGAACGCTTGGTTTCTGCTGAGCGTTACGCCGAGAAACCAGCGACTTTGTCACAAGAGGATGCCAACACCAAACGGGACGATCTTTTCGATGCTCCCAAGCCGAGTGAGGTTGCCCCATCATGGCCTTGTCCTTCAGACATTGACCAGATATTGCTGCGACACTTCTCCCAGGAGGAGCTGCTGCGCCCTTTTAGGCCGATCGAGGCAGAGACCCTGCCAGAGGTGTCCCTATTGGAGAGCGTGGATGACACTGTTTTTAGCTGGGCTCCAACACACAACAGCACAACAATTAATAGCAACCACTCAGACAGCCCTGCTTGTAATTCTGAGATTAATCAGAGTTTCTGCTGTGACAGGACTGATGAGAGAAGTGCATCTGAAAAAAAATCAAGTTCAGAGGAAGAAGCAGAAAGGGAAATTGCTCCAGTCACCTCTGCTGCTTCTGACAGCATTGTATCCAGCTCTGCAAGGTTACATTCAGAACAGGGCAGTGAGGATACAAGTGCTGTAGACGTAGAGAAGCAGGAAAAGGCCGAAGAGGATGAACGGGTTCAGAGAGTCCCACTTGTGCGCACCAGGTCCTTCATTGACATGAAGTATGGTCAAGGCCAAGTCCATTACCCACTCCCTGACTTCTCCAAGATTGCCCCCAAGGTAAAAATCCCCAAAACTCCAAATGGACCAGCCAGACCTGTTCCTCAGAGCCCCACCACCATGCAGAGAGCCCAGTCCTCTCCAATGATGTTAGAGGTGATCAACAGAGTCCTGGAGGATTCCGTCCAGCCTTCAGTGAAGCCCTACATGTTCAAAGACGAGGACAAAGAGTCTGCTCCAGCACTGGTGCATCACCTGCAGGTAGAAAACATTCAGGGTGTACAGTGCACCTGTACCTGCAGCTTTTTGATTTCCTTTGCTTGTCAGTCCTCAAACAATAACATATATGAATGCTGCGTATAGTAGACAGGACTAACATTTGTCTCATTCCATATGTCTTCCTGAGGCTGAATATGATAAATTACTCACCAAATATGCTGAAGCAGAGAACCTTATAGATCAAATGAGAATAGGAACCAACGTAAGTAAAGAGTTAACTTAATCTCAGAGTAATTTCAGAGTTATGTCTTAAATGCAAGTTACAACTTTATGGCTCTCCTTTCGCAGGCTCAACCCTCCTCAGAACCGATGCTTTATTTAGCGTATGATGATCATCATCAGGGTAACTTAGCCGAGGGAAGCCATCTTGGATCCGTGGCTTCTCACCTACCCCCATCAGGTGCGTCTCTGTGTCCGACATCTGATATTATGACAGGTCAACGCTTTGCTTCACTACCTGCAAATTACGCAGTGAAGTGCAACTGGTTTCCATAGAGACAAATGGGGTCAGGTGACAACTATTCTAGTTAGACAGACATCTTTTCTTAGCTTTTGGAGCATGTTAATTAAGTGGAAAACAATGCCTGTAAACTGAACAACCAAACCACACGAAAATATTTCACCATTGATTTCTGCGTCTTTAAATCACAAGATCATCATTAACTGTATGCATCATGTGTAAGTTGTAATAATTTGCAAAGTAACAAATTCTTTGCATGTATACACTGAAAGTATACAATATTAGCTTACTTTCTTCAAATGCAATGAGGAAGAGACAGGAGAGAAAAAAAGAATTCTTTGATTCCTTTATTGATTATCTTTCCCAATTCCTTCGATGAGATAGAAATGTGGAAGTTCATCAAGCACTCATCATCAAGGACATATTGCTCATAGTTTGATGGCCTATGTTCGGTTTGTGTTACTCCAGTCTTGCTTTGTTTTCAGAAAACTTTGGCAAGAAACAAGAAACAACCCCCCAGAGCAACAATCAGGTGATGAACACAACATCCATCAGGCAGCCTGAGGAGGGTCCCAGCGATGGTGAAAGAATGACTGCAGAGCTGAAAGACATCATCAGCCAGTTCATGCAGAAGGTAAGTTTGAAGAAGTGCCGGGATATTAATATTCAACCCTTAAATGCACAAAAACATGTATGAACCTTCTTCTATTCAGGTGGAAGGATTTAAATTGAGTGTGAGCATCATGTCAGCGAGCACAGCAGAACAACAAATGGTAAGTATTGTTTACTTCCTATTTGTAGTTCTTTAAGAGATGCACTGAATATGGAAATAGAGGACATCACAATTTTGTGTTTTTGAGGTGCATTCTAATTTACATTGTGCACTTCTGCATGTCCACGAATGTAAAATATGTCCATTGTCAGATGTTGAGGAGCATAATGGAGGCTCAGGACCAGCTGCAAAGAGAGTACATCAGTAAGAAGGAACAGCACAGAGCTCTGGAGATGCAAAACTACATGGGCCTGTCCAGGAAAACAGGCATCTTTGACCCAAACAGGTTAAAGAGACCCCGCCATTTCACCAGTGTGAACGTGTCAGTATCATGTCAATGCTTTCATTCTTGCGTGTGCGTTTTGTGTATGTTAAACCGTGTGCAGGCTGGTGGAGGGAGACATATTCAGGATAGGGATGCACCTTGAGGACATAAAGGAGATGATAGACAAAAATGTGTGTGAGCAGATTTCTCCGCCCCATTCATCCTCCACTCCCACATCCATGAAAGAGATGCTGCTAATGACGCCCAGTCCTCTCTGCATGCCCACACCCTCACCTCCACCATGCTTGCATGAGGTAACCAACTCACAGACACACTTGCTGCCTCGTAGGTTGTGAACGCTGGAACCGTTCACAACCTACGTTCCTCTAAATCTTTGTTGTTCTTATCTCGCCTTTTTACATGGAATGTTCAGAGCTTGAGAGGAGGACCCAACAGTAAGAGTAGGATGAGGCTTGTTTTTCAAAATAAAGCCCCCAACTCTCACTGTGTGTTGACAGAAAACTAGGAATGGAACTAGTTTTTTTAAATTAAAAGCCCCAGAAGGTAAATGTATCATAACAGGAAATAATGCAATTGGTAATACAATTTTTAATGACATTCTTGAGAATTTAACCCTTTCCCACTTTTCAAACTAGTCCCTCTACCTCACCTTCTTCATCATATAACAGCAAGCAATGCAGTCTAGCGTCAGCTTTTCAACAATAAATTAAAATATTCCACATCTTTAATACATTATTGGTATTACTATTTTGTGACATTCATACGGATTATAACCATTCCCACTTTTCAAACTATTCCAACTACTTCACCTTCTTCTTACAAACTTTAGCCAGTAATTCAGTGTATTGTCAGCTTTTCAACAAACCTTGAAATTGTATTCCACATCTTTCATACATTAATGGTATTATTTAACTTTTAAAGCCAGCATAGGGTCAGCTTTGCAGCATCCAGCCTTTTCTAGTTGTATATATTCCAGCCTGTGTGCAGCCTGCTCTCTGCTGACGAGTAGAAGCCTATTTGTAGCATCCACAACCTGCACATTCAATTGTGATCAATTCTCTCCGGGAAGAAATGCTGAGCGTGTGTCTGTGCAAGATTACACTAACAGCAAATTATCTGTATGGGTCTCATGTGTCAGGAGCCAAGAGCAGGTTTTTCCACTGTGGGTTATAAGATGGAGACACAGAAAGAGGAAGAAAAAGAGGAGGAAGTCGAGGAGGCCAGTGGAGTCCATGGAGATGAGGGTTTCCAGCAACGCAGTGAACGTATAACAACTGACTCTTTGCTGAAAAATACTGGACACAGCTGCTGGCATTCAAGGTACTTGTAAAAAATATTTTAAAGTCCAACAATATTATAATAGCGTGAATGATGTAGTCAAACAGGCACTTTGATGAAATAATACACCACTGTTGTGCATGTATCACTGTCACTATTGTGTCTACCTATTGATGTTTTGAGTGGTGCTTGCACGTGTGTTTGTGCTCAGATAATAGGCACGCTCTCAGCCTTACCATGGGCAGATAGTGTTTCAGCTGCGGTGTTGGTGTTAGGTTCCACCGAGTGTCTCTGTGTTCTTCTCTGTCCTGCTACAGGAGCTCACTGGGCTCTCTGGAAGGACTGGAAATCCCGACAACGGAAGCTGAAGATGAGAGGAGCTCTGTCTCGTCAGAGGTGATAGATCACAGCAACATCTTAGCGTACTTGAGCAGAGGCAGCTCATCCGCAAGACAGAGGGAGTGGACACGCGACAGGTCAGTGATGTGATATTAAACTCTACCTGACAGTATAAAAGAGCTATGACTCTCTATTTGTGGTTTCTCTGTACTGCTTTGTTCTGAAATAATGCATGACTCGTAACCCGTCTTGTCACAGAGTAAATGACCTACGTTTGCATACTGTACAGCATGTATTGTTGTATTGTTAGCCTAGAAATAGGGAACAGCTACAGCACTCTCCAAAGAATAGTTAGCTTTACATGCAATGCTTTCCTTGTCATACTGTTCACCCTTCCCCAACTCCCCTCAACTCCACTCCACAGACTCTAAATATCTAAATATCTCACTTGTTGTTGCTGCAGGCGTAGCAGCCCGGATAGTGTCTTGAACGCAGTGGGGGAATGTGATCTGGGGGATCGTGTAAGTCTGGCTGTGGACGTCTCGTCGTCAGCTGATGCACCCAGAGACTCAGACAGCCACATTCTCTTAGAGCCTCCTCTCAACACCTCATCTGTGTCACAGGTCAGTCACAGATAGTTGGTTTGTTTGACAACTTTAGTCTGATGTTTGTTCTGCAACAGGTTTTCTTGGATGGTGTTTAGGTTACACTGGTGTAGAGGATGCATTGACTGCCATATTTTAACTGTTGTTGGGTCTTCTGGGGAGCAGAGGATTGTGAGTCCAGAGACCGACAGTGGATTTGGGAGCTCCTACTTGAATCAATCAGCCTCTGGACCGTTTCAACCAAATCTGCTCACAGAAAGGTACAAAGCTATAAACACAGCAACAATAACATACATAAGTAGTATTTAATAAAATTAGCTCCCGTTAATGCACAGTCACAATCTACATATCAATTTGACAATAACTCAAGTTTGATCCTCCCATCTACAGTGGGCCGTCCCAGAATGATGGTTTAAGTAGCTCAGACAGTGAAGGCTCCTGCTCCAACCTGCAGACAGCCATCCATTCAGCCTCACTCACTAGCCAGCGATGGGCCAGTCCCTACCCATCTGTCCGAACACAGTCCCCTGGTGCAGCAGCAGATGTGGAGCGGTGGGTGGAGAGCACCACGAAGGAGCCTTCAGTCAGGCTGCAGGGTGAGCTAATCTGCCCGCATTATGAAGTTCTCTTTTCGTCTCATCTTATCTGGTCCTTATTGCAATAATGAACACTTCCAAACCACTGACCACACAGGAGCTGAACGCAGCCTGCCTGCCCGGCTTCATCACCACATATCTGAACCCGTACTCAGCACTGCCATGGATACAGAAGAGAGAGGCAGCCCACTGTACTCCTGCTCATGTAATAGGTATGCTGAGGAGCTGCTGAGGAGTGTTGGTGGTTCACCGCTGCAACTGCTGAATATTAGAACTTTATGTTATGTTCGGTATTGAGTGAAACCCAAAACGCACCACACAGACTCTGCAAGCAGGTTAAAAGGTTTATTGCAAACTTGGTTTTTAGAATGGAGATAACGGCAGATAGGCTAGGCAGAGGTTGAGTGTTCTTGGGGCCGATCCAGTGGCTTGATTGGCAGTAAGAGAGTAAGCAGGTAGGCAGGAGACTGAGAATCCAGAGTCAGGCAGAGATTCATCTGAGCACAAGGAAACAAAGTTTAAACTCAAAAAACACCTCTAAGGCTTGAGAACATGGCTACCACAGTAGTAGACGTATCGATCGGGCCAAGACTGTGAGGAAAGCCAGGGTTGTTAAGCTGCAGCAGTTGATTAGATGATGAGACTCAGCTGCCAGAGCTCAGGAGAAGCCACACTCGCTTGCAGACACTGCCTATTTACACTGTGAACATCTGTACATCTGTGTGTGTGTGTTTTCATGTGTGTGTTCAGTGAGGCTATCCAGGCCTTGCAGTCAGAGGTATCCCGGCTGAAGAAGGACCTGGAGGAGGGCTTGGTCCAGCTGCCTCACCTATCACAGAAGATGGACTATCTCACCTCCGAATACAGACAGGATCGCCAGGAGCGCAAGTCGAAAACCAGACCGCGGACCCACCACAGATCAGACTGCAACAGGTGTGGAGCTGATCCTGCAGGCTGGTATAATGGCCATTGTTGGGGTGTATTGATGCAACATTTGGTTGATATTTACCTTTACTAATGAGATATACAGATGCTCAACATCAGATGAAGGTCCGAGGTAGTCCCGTCATGTTCTTACCATTTATTCATTATACAATCATTATTCTGACCCTTTTTATTCTAACGTCTAGTGTGTGGAAGCCATCGAGTAGCACACAGAATGTGAGCAATCTCAGTTCCAGTCAGGTGAGGATAGAGGACTGGATCTCTTCAGACATGGACCCCAGTAAGAGCAAAGGTTCCACCACAAAACACCAACAAGCAAATTACAGCAATACACTCCATGTCTCAAAGTGTGTCTCAACATCTGTATATGTGTGTTTGTGTGCGTATATTCCTTCCATCGTCTGCTATGGTTTTGATCATCCGCTCTTCAGGTACAGACAGCGGTGACACAGCTGGCGCTGAGATCATGTTGCAGTTCCACCATTCACCTGTAGAGAGCAGGAGAGGCAGTGTGCGCTCCGCACCGGAGTTTCAATATAAACTTCATGAGGCGCTGCAGTCCAACAGAGGTCAGAGCCACAGCTGGCTTGTACAGTTCAGTACATACCCCATTTGTTTCTGAATTTCTTATTATATATATCATTTATACAGGGATGTTATATCCAATATCGTGTGTTATGCTCCTTCAGGGTCAGAGGGAAATGACTTAGTGAAAACATCTGGTCTGACCAACTCCATTTTAAAAGGAGGAAAGGCTTCTGACAGCCACGCTAAGCAGAGACCACAAAGTAAGTGATTGTATCATCTAATGTTTATCACGTCAACATGTCGGTGTCATTGTGTTTAAAAGAAAACAAAGACTATTGTCCAATATATATATACTGTATATATATACATAAATATGATTTAAATTTTATTTTTCCATAATAGACAAATTGGTTTCAGAGCACATACTAGAAAAGCACAAAAGTAACCGTGTTCATAAAGGGCAGAGACAAAAAATTGTCATCAGAATCACCATCATCATCATCATCATCATAAATGTCCTTCCTTGTAACGTCAAAACAAAATCTAGGGATGTAAATAAGTGCAGTATTGTGTTGGTATACACACTGTAGTACTTCTCATGTTTCCCCGATCATCAGCTGTCATGGAGAGTTTTAACTCCAAAGAGAGATGGTCTCTCTTCACCTCTCCATCTCTTCAGAAGCCTCTTCTCCAGGTCAGCTACGGCTCCTCCAGCAGCCTGCCTGCAAGGTAAACGCGTGACACAAACACACCACTTACTAAAAGCAGACACACACAGTGTTATTAGATTGTATAGTTCTGTTCAAGTAGGAATATCTGTCCTCAAATCCAGCTATAAAGTGAGGGAGCCGCCTCTGCGGTCCATGTCCCATCACAGAAAGCGCTCCACCCAGTCAGACACGGCTCTCCTGCCCAGTAATGTGTACTTCCAGCGGACACCGTCTCCAGCATCAGTGCCCTCAAAGACTGGCAGCAGGACAGGCAGGCGCAGAGGGACCAAGGTGAGATGTGTTTCACCTCTTCACGTGGGTGTCTGCTGACTATTCTGACATTTTAAAAGATCCTCCCTGTATACAAGACGTGTGTCGTTGCTGTGAAATGTTTTCATGGTTAGCTCATTGGAAAGTTTGCGAACTGTTTTCTAGGAGTCGGAAATGAACAGGACTCTAGACCAGGCCATCGAGGTGGCCCGCAGCATGAAGAGGACCACCGACCGAATGGCCAAGAGACTGTCAGCTGACCTGGCTGAGGCTCATCCTCACAGGAGAGTGCACAGTGTGCAGCCACAAGGGGGCAGGAAACACCATTATAACAAGCAGAGTGCAGATCAGTTTACTCTGTAGTCATGGATCTGCCATTCACTGTGATACCTGATGCCTATGTAGAGTGTATCTTTGTGTAATAATACATTAAGAATCTCTTTATGTAAAGTTATTGCTTTTTACATGGTTGTTTATATTTATACATAGAAATCAAACTGCAAAAATAAAATTTGGATTTTATAACCTGTATAATATATAAGGTGTTAAAATAAACAAAATGCTGTCCATGTTTTTGTTGATGGACAGCATTTTGTTTATTTTGAATATCGTTACATTTTTATTTGATGCCCGCCTCATTCTTTGAAAAAATCATCCATCATCTCAATTTTATACTCAACCGCGTGTAAAATGTAACCAAAACAATACGTTATAGACACTATTATGGGAAAAAATTATATTCTGACACAATATTTTTGATAGGTGGAACACTGTGATCCCGTTGTGACCTCTAAGTGGGCAACACCAGTCCCAGTACACCAGTCAGTGCACTTGTGTCACCTAACCTTTTTGTTTTCCACCTGCTCACCAACTGTTAGCGATCCAATACACACAAGCAGCCACGGGGTGAATAGATAAAGTTAAATCATATTAAAAGTAGGTCAGATTTGTATTATTACATTTCAGGAAAATCCCTCTCTGCCTTTAGTTCCAATGAGTATCAACCTTTGTCCTTTTAGCTAATACGCTCTAATGCGCATCCCTGCTGGCCTGTGGGTGCTAGTGTCTCCTTACTGAGTATCTGTTGGAGGGCTTTGGTGCTGTCACAGCCTGCTGGTGCCACGCTGTGTTCAGTTTTGAGTTTCGCTGTTCTAAGGTGGGTATCAGGGAAGAAAATGTGTCTAAACAACATCTCTTCATACAGCTGTCTGTGTTCACTAACCTGTAGGCAGTCAACAGGGCGGACTAGTCGCAGTGAGGCAGGCATGACTCTTCAACCAGTGCAGTTCACCTCTCTCATTCAAACACAAATACAGAATCAGAGACCGGGCAGTTATTGAGACATACGCTGCAGACAGGATCCCAGTCTGCAGCTAAGCATTTCACTCCTCATGTTACATGTGTCATAACATTTTTAGTTTACACAGTTGTAGATTAATGCCATTACATAATACCTTCATCTTAAATGTCCATTTTAGTTGAAAAACCAACATGCTGTGCAGTATAATAGTAATGCTTATTACAAATTATCAGCAGCACTCCTTATGGAAAAAGTTAAATAAATATTAGACTTTGTGAAACCTTACTGTACATCAAATACACTTTATGTCCATTGCACCTCATATCAGTTGCAAAGGACTGTCAGTAGATAATAATCACACAAAAAAAGTGCTCAGGTGCGAAACAGGAGCATTTGTGCGCATGTGAAAGCTGCCTACCAAATTCTGATCTGCAGTGTCATCCCCCTATATGGGACAACGGCAACATTAAAACAACATGATTAGGAAAGAGCTCATTTATTCAAGACTTACAAAGCTCAAAGTTAACCTTTGAAAGGTGTTGCCAGGTTGGCAACCAGGCAACTGATGGCAACGGCCAAGAATTGGTTGCCAAGTTCTCAAAACCCTTACTTACTGTGGAGTCCTGAAAAGGTGCAGGAAAAAAGACACATGGAAAACTATTGGCATTTCACCTCTTTGTGATGATTAGGGGCGGCACAGTGGTACAGTGGGGGTTAAAAAAAGATTTTGGATTTTGTACTTGCCGTTAAATATCACTCAGTTAGTTGTGTCTGAAGGTTTCTGAATGGTCAGTGATTCAAATAGTCAACAATTATTTGTTACATTTACCTCATACTGACTCTGTACTCTGCACAACACAATTACACTGGGAAATCTGACACTGTTACTTTTTGTTCTCCGATTGGCCTTTATGCACAAAAGAGTTAATCTGGTCCTCTGGGATCGTCCCAGCACATCTTCATAATGCACATCTGACGCTGATACTAGGCCACTGGCGAAAAGAACAGCTATTACAACAACCTCGCCTCTTGCACACAGAACTGTACATCATAGAGTACAGTAAAGTACAGCATAGTATGAAGTTACCGAATGTATGCGTGTGGTTGCATAAGCCAGCTTCTCTCTATTAGTTTGTTTTGTTCGTCAGTGCTGAGCTGACAAATGACCTCAGTTGACTCAGAAACAGATGATGTATTTATATGAGAGAATACAAGTAAGTAAACTGTACATTCTGTCTAGGACACTAAGCAGCTGTCTTCACTTGCAAATGCTACACTTTATTAACACCCAACCAATACGTCATATCTATATTCATAGTACACAAAGTGTTGTTGATAGATTTGTGTCAACAAACGGAGAACACAATGATTAACTTCTCAGAACTTCTCTTCTGTCACAAGATACCAATGACGTGGAAACCAGTAGAGATCAAATTTTGTTTTGATTAAAAGTGAATCAGGCCGTATAATTTCCTTTCAGACACAGAAATAGGTCAACACTCGGTATCAAATGATCTTTTATCAAACAAGGTGTAGTGAAGTTTCTCAACTGGGATGTTAGGGGAGGGTTCTTCTGTGGGCGCAAAATATGTCAAGATGACAAGGAAGCAATCAATTTGCCCCATTTGTGACATGGTCGTAAAGGCAAAAAGTTTGCAACACAGTTGATTATTTTTAATCTACATCCTCATCTTGAAAAGATGAACGTTCTCCTCTCACTCCGATAGCACACCCAAACACCCCAGTGGGGGGAGGAGTTACAGCCTTTGGGCTCTTTGGTATTTGCTGAAACAATAAAGGACCTGTCGTTTCATCTGAGAGAGGGAGGGAGAGGGAACAAAAAAAAAAGTCAAATTTAAGCCTGAGCTGCTTCCCCTGAAGTCATTTTGAGAAACAGCATCACACATCTCGCCTCAAGGCAGTGGCTCAGCGCAAAAAATAAATAAAACGCTGAGGGCATGGGAGCAACAGAGCTTAAAATGCTGAAACTTTTGCTTTTACTCACCTTCACAGAGGTAAGAGATCATTTTCTCATATTGTACACTGCTTTTCTAAAATAATTTAACAAATTACAATTTGAACGTCCTCAGTGTAGGCAGTTGGCATGTTTCTCCTATCTTTGATACAGTGTTTACTTTATGCATCCAGATAAATAATAGTGGACGTTTGAAACATATGAACACAGGCTCTTTTGAGTGTCGGTGCTTTCAACAAGTGCGTGTGGCATGCCCGACCTTAGCTCAATAGACAAATTCATTCCGACCTGAAAGAAATACCTGCGCTGACCAGCTCTGAAATCTGTGTTGAGTGAAGGTAATGTGCAGCCTGCTGCCTCTCATGCGCCGAGAATATGATACAGGCATTAAATCCAGAGGCATAATTAGCCTCAGGATATAATGTGAAATACTACTAGCCTGCTACCCTTGGAATGATGTCCTTGTCTTGAAAATACTGTGTGTCCTGTCGTATATCATTATCATTTCCTTGTTTCATTCATTAACCTGCCATGTTTATTTTTTTTCCTTTTCAGATCTGTGCTGCTGAAAATGGTAAATGGTCTTCTTTTACATTTGCCTTACTTTATGATGATCCTAAACTCGAATAATAAACATTATCCATTATTTTAAATGCAAATTGCCTTGAAAAGTTCCCCCGAAACAAGATTCAGGTTCTATAAATAAAAATCAACTTCGGCACATTTTCTGAAACAACCCAAATATGCATATTTCATTAGCAACTGGCAGGTTTTCTACCCACAATATGAAAACGCCACCTGAACACCTGTTTGAACGTATCCCAACACTCCCCCAGGCATCACTCTGTCGGTGTTTGCGGCCACATCTAAGAGTATAACGGTGCAGTGGAGCCGCTACACTGGCGCCAGCTCCTACAGGATCACAGCAACACCCAAGAACTCCCCAGGAGGATCCGTCTTCGCTCAGTTCAGTGGCAACTCCGTGATGGGCTCAATCATCTCCCTGTCCCCGAACACGGTGTACACCATGCAGCTAGAAGCCATGGACAATGCTCTCAATGTCCTCAGCAGTGCAGAGACAGAGGAGACAACAGGTCAGTCACAAGAGCAAGGAGAGGAGAATGAGTCAGGTGGTTCAGATACGTTACTGTCCATAAAGACAGACTCCATGAATCGTACGTTTCTACAGTTGAGGAAGAAGTCCTTAGATTCTTTGCTTGACTAAAATAATACTACAAAGTAATTGGATTATTATTAGTGATGCATCAACATGGAAGCAGCATCTCCATCTCCTCTTTATATACTGTTTATCTAAAGCAATGCATCATTGTTTTAGAGTTTCAGTTATAATGATTATCAATAGTTTTCTCACGGGTAGTTGATTGTGAGAAAACTATTTATACTACTACTACTATTACTACTTTACTACTATCATTATAACTGAATATCTTTGAATATATATAACATATAATAGAATATATAATATATGAATTTGTCAGCTTTATGAAGCTGGATTTGACATTTGTCCCTACTCTTAGAAGGCTAATTAGCAATTAAACGTTTTGGTTGCAGCCCTAATTTATAAAGTCTTCTCATGTTTTGCATATAAAATCTAAAATGGTGGCCACAGCTTTCAAATTAATTTGGTGCAGTAAAAAGTACACCATCTTTCTTAAATGTGGTGGAGTAGAATTATGAAGTAGGGGCAGGACCTCAAGAAAAGTACAAATACTTCAAAATGTTCTTTAATAATTATAGTAATAAAGTGAATGTTCTTAGTTACATTTCACCACTGCATTTATAATACATCTTATGCATAAAAAAAAAGTATTGTTATCATAAATTAACTTCCTTTAAACTAAAAACTACTTCTATCATTTGTTCTCCAGCTCCTGAAATCCCCAGCATTGAACAGGCCTACTCAAAACACAGCGACAGCATCACCGTGGAGTTCACGGAGGTTTCAGGGGCAACCAGCTACATCCTCAGGGCAGAGTCAGAGACGGGCGATTTCTTCTCTGAGACCATGGTGAGCAGCTCCCCAGGCACCGTGGTGCAGCTCCAGCCCTACACGGACTACAAGCTGAGCGTCATGTCCGTCAACTCTGGGGGGAGGAGCCAGCCCTCGTACCCCATCGAGGCCAGGACAGGTACGGACGAACTGTCTCCTACAGAGTCCTTAAAGACACTTCATCCTGTGGCCAGGGCATTTTGAATAGTGATAGAAGATTGAAAAACTGATAATTTAACACGTTGTGATTTTCACTAACTATATGACGTTTTTCGCCCACTTTCACATGTCCAGACACTACACATTAGAAGCAGTTTACTAAAGATGGTAACCAGTGTATGAAGGGTGAAACGCAGCCTTTCTGTTGTTCCAGAAGGACAATAGTTTGTTATCTCACTCCGCCGGCCATTACAGCGTGTCATTTCACAGCCCATTGTCACAGAGTCTCTACTCTTTATAGCCAACGCAGGAGGGTGGAAACTGTATCCATGCTTTTGCAATATACTATTCTCATAATATGAAAAGTGAAACCATGAGAACGAGGTCGTCTCCCTTCCCATAAAGAGAACTGTAACATGATCGCAGAAATATTGTATCCATATCGCACCCAAATTGTCGGGAGAGTAGAAGTAAGAAATCTGTGTTTGTTATTTAATTTTTGTTTCTCATTTCCATCTACCTCAACCTGTCTATAGTGGTAATGGCGCCCAAGTTGAACACCACATCTCCTGACAACAGCACCATCCTCGCGACTTGGCGCCCGGTGAAGAACGCCGTCCTCTACATGCTCTGCATCATCCGGGAGGGCTCCAGCTCCCGCGTCAAACTGAACACCACTGACACCATGGTGAGCTTTGATGACCTCGAAGCAGGGACCACCTACTGCATCAAGGGCACGGCCTGGGACTCCGTGGGTCGAGCTGGAGACGACCTCACTGTCTGCCAGATCACACGTAAGCATGATAAGACGGAGAAGATGAATGTGGCAGGTGGTGTTACTCAACTCACTTACACTTTTCACTTACAGGTCCTCTAAGCCCAGATGTGACCTACGTCCATGTGACTCTGGGTCGGTCTCTTGGGCTCGCTGTGTACTGGGTGTTAGTGGAGGGAGCAGAGAACTACATGGCCACGACCACTAATGGCCAAAACTGTACTTCAATAGATAATAGTTGTTATATTGTACCTGTGGAGTGTGGCCAGAACCACTCAGTAGCCGTCGTAGCCAACAACAGTGCTGGCCCCAGCGACCCCTCGCAACCAACAGACTACATTACATGTGGGTATATCACACACGCAACCAGGCACATACAATACAACATACTTGTATGCATTTGGTATATCAGACACAAAATCCTCCATCTTTAAATTTGACATTTTGGGAAACATTTTTTTTTTTTATCTACCTGTTTCACTTGACAGATCCGTGTCCTCTGGAGAACATCTGGGTGGAGGAGCCTGTAGCAGGCAACTGCTCGGTGGTGTGGGATGACGTGCCACTGGTGGAGCACTACGTGGCTTTCATAAAGAGGGACGACGGGACCGAGAAGTCATGTAACACCACTGGAACCACGTGCCCATTTTCCTGCATGTGTGGCTACACCTACCTCACCACCGTCTTCCCCTACAACCAGGCCGGCTCCAGCCCTTACGCACAAGTCCGCAACTACACCACCAGTAGGACCAGAAGCACCCACATGTAGTACCACCACAAATACATGCTTTTGATATCAAGTCAAGGACCATACTAGTGGTTTTGTACTTTTCACAACCAACAATCTTCCAAAGTACGCCATTGCCTTATTTATTATCAGCATAATCTTCTCACATCATCATCATAGCTCATGACTGCAAGGCTTCTTGGCAGTTAACTCTAAAATCTCAAATGATGGAGATTCCCTGAATTCTCCACCATGGCACTGTCAGAAAAGAATAGCCCTATTCCATGATGGGAATGAGCAGATGTAAATCATACTATGGCTGCATTCCATTTAGGTGTGGCCCTTCTATCACAATATCACATCCCCAGCATTAAAGGAATACTTCTACTTGATATACACTTAAAACTTTGCTCTTCATATTTCCTTTTTTGATTATTTGTTCGCGGCATGGAGGCATGCAAGAAAAATAATGTTTTCTTCAAGAAGTAAAGGTCGTACAAAGTTTTTCCCTTTAAGCACACTGGCATGGGACATCCTGGGACATGGAGTAGTAGTTACACCTGCACCTTTTCTGATGTGAGAAGCCCATAACTGTACCCAACAAGATGCATAAAAAAAGATGAAGTTTCAAGTACATGCAAGTTGACATGAGGTGAAAACAATGGCTGCCTGGAAGGTGGAAAATAATTGTCAAATCATTAGTATGGTCTTTTGCACAGTGTTGAATAATATTCTCACCTGCTTTGGCATTTCTCTTCCCTGCCTCTACCACAGTTCCTTGTTGCCCACAGGACGTTATGATAAAGCTGGTTTCTACAGAGACGCTGGAGGTCATGTGGCCGCCGGTCAAAGGGGCCGAGCTCTACGAGACGACAGCGGCACAGACTAATGATGTCATCCACTGTAACGACACAGCACCGGTGTGCGCGCTGTCAGATTTGAGGTGCAACACAGCTTATTCTGTGACCGTCACACCTTGCAGCGAGTTACGAGGATGCAACCGCACATGCGCACCGCGCACACATGAGACAGGTATTAATGGGGCTATTTAGAGTGACATCTCACCCCATAAATACATAGGCTGCTAAACCTAAAACAGCTTAGACATAAAACATACTGCTATTTCAATATTTTGGAAAATGTTGCTTTCTTGTCAAGAATTAGATGAGAGGATTGGTACACCTTTCATGTCTACACAATACATATGAAGCTGCATCCAGCAGCCTGGTTAGCTTAGCGTAGCTTAGCACACAAACTGGAAACAGGTGGAAACAGCTAGCATGCCTCTGTCCAAATCTACCAGCACCTATGTGTTGCTTTTAAAAGAAGAAGAAAAAAACACATCAGATATAATTTGTCCATCAGTGAGCTTTAGAGGTGTTGGTATGTGTTTATCTCTGTTTCAAGTCATTGTGCTAAATAAAGCTAAGCTAACCAGCTGATGATGGTAGCTCCATATTTCTACTTACAGACATGAGAGTGGTATCAATCTTCTCATGTAACTCTTGGCAAGAAAGTGAATCATGCTATTTCCCATTTAAAGTCATTTCTCACTCTGCGGTATTAACGTGTGTGTTTTTGGTATGAAAACAGCTCCGTGCGCTCCAGAGATCCTGAATTTGACGCAGACCAACAACTCCACATTCACAGTCCTCTTCACTACCCCCAACAACCCCGAAACAAATTATACCGCCACAGCTGTCGGACGCTACGACACCCACACCTGCCAGTCAAGAAACAACTCCTGTCAGCTCACACAGCTGCCCTGCGGTTCAACCTATGAGGTCATGGCAGTGGCCATCACAACTGTGGGGAGAAGTCTACCTGGATTCAGTAAAACCTTGGAAACGGGTACGATAGTAGGATTGGTTATCGCTAGATCTGAATGTGAAGTCAAATCTACTTTATTTATGCAGCCCAAAACCACAAGTTTGTCTCACAGGGCCATGTGCCAAAGTCAAATCGGCTGTAAAACTTTTTGAATGTAACATTTATCCCTTTTTTACTATCCCAGCTGAACCATTTTTTGTCCGTTATAGTTATCCTACAAATAACACAAAACACTCCACTAGCAAAACATATGACAACATGAATTTGGCAGCCGTAATAATAGACTTCTCATAATAAGAATATGAGCTTAAATATGGTAATTTCAAACATTTGTATCTTGTATGAATGAATGGATGATAAAGTATCATGAAGCATCAGTCAAAAATATTCTCACTACATTCACTCACATGTCGAGTCTTGTTCTGTGATTCACTCCCAAAGGTCCTTGCTGCCCCACGTATGTGAATGTGACCCAGGTGACCCAGGCCATGACCAACATGACCTGGTCACCTGGCAGCGGAGCTCGCTCCTACATCACCACCCTCACGTCCTCACGCGGACACGCTAAGTGCCACACCCTGGACAACCACTGCCTGATGGGATGCATCACCTGCGGCACCAACTACAGCGTCAACCTGGAGGCCATCAGCAGCACAGGACACAAGTCAGAGTGCAAATATCGTGGATTCTCATCGAGTGAGGGCAAATACACACACACGCACACACACACACACACAGAAATGTGCACCTGTTTGAGAGTGTGAGGTGAGGGGTGAATGTTAAGGTTGGACATTTGCAAATGGTCAGTAGTAATAAAGTTTCTAGTAAAAACATCCAAAGCCACGTCACATGTCCTTGACATGAACATCACCACTTCTCAAAACTCATTCTTGTAGGTGCCTGTTGTCCAACGAGCGTCAAGCTCTATCGCAGGGCCAACAACTCCCTCAGGGTGTACTGGCGCTCCATGGGCGCTCTGACGCAGAACCACACAGTCGAGCTGAACGGGACGGCAGCCGACTACACGTGCATCGCAGCCGCCGGCAGCAAATACTGTGACATCCAGGAGGCGACGTGTGGGGACGTGTACACAGTAGTGGTGGCACCAGTGGGACAGAACGGGGTCAAAGTCAACTTCTGTCAACCCAGGATATACTCAGGTGAGTCATGGAGGGGATGTTTAGAGTGTGCAGCATTAGTTTTTATAATCTGTGTATGATTTAGTGGTTACGAGCTGCATTAATGTGTTCATCTTTGTTATATTCTCAGTTCTCTGCCCAGGAAGTAACGCTGGTATGGGTAAGTATCCTCTAAACTGTAAACTTCACGTTGTTTAATACACTTATTCGCATCTTGCAGAGGGTTTGATGAGAGGATTGTTAACACCTAGTCTGGAAAATGGTACGGATCTTCTCAGGTAACGCTCGGCAAGAAGTTGAATAAGTGCATTCACCAAAAACTGTTCTTTTAAACTCTAATTAAGAAGTTGTTTGAAAACTGCTACTGCACTGAAAACCTCATCTCTCTCCTTCTTCAGTGATCTCTAGCGGAAGACAAACTGTGGATTAACATGCGGTAAGTTTATTGGTACTCAACTCCTACCAGATAAGAAGGCGTTGTCTTCAGCCCACTTGGACTTGCATAACAACATGAGACAAACAACGTGCTTTCCTTGACATTACAGATGTGAAAGAAATTGATGAACGCTGCTTTTACAGGATGCTTCCATCGTTGCCGCTTCTTGAGCTTGAGGGGTATCTTGTGACAGCATCACAAGCATCCATAAATTCACTGTGTCTATAGAACTCTGGTACAACAATAGGCGTGTTTGAGTAGTGCATATAGCAGAAAGACAAGCACAGGTGAGGCTGATGTACCTCTGGGATACGTGTGTGTCTGTAAAGCATGGGAAGAAGAATGACACGAACATGACTCAGGTGAATGAATATGGAGAGCTGCTGCGGGAACGTGACACGGGCATCTTATTGTGTCTGCGATGATAGATAAGACGATGGATATTCAATAGCCCCTTGACTCAGTATGACAAGACTGTATTCTGCTTTTTGCAGATACAATTCCACAAAGAATTCTTTCTTATTGAGTGTGATGAATCAGTACTGCAGCTATGATGATATATTTGTATTTTTGCCAGCAAATCCAGGTTGATAACCCCTCTCTCTCTCTCATCTTTCTTGCCCTACAGCGAACCCCCCCCCCCCCCCCCCCACATGGACAGAAGACCAACGACAACTGTAAAGACCCAACGTACCCAAAATAAATCTCAGCCTCGTTTAGGAATACTTGTTTCGTTGTTACTGCTGTTTGCAAGAAAAGCTGTATAGAGTCTGACTGTTTCTGCTGAATAAATATGAGAAACAAAAATGAAACACTGAACTACTACAATACAATTTATAGAAGAGGGCTTTCAACTAAATAACTGTGGGCATGTAGCCAATGTTTTTGAAAAATATTCTCCATATTGCTACTTTTTATAATAGGCTGCATGTTATTTTATCTTCTGCTCTGCTGTGCCTCGTGTTTAATTAATGCAGTTGCCCTTTTCATAATGATGTAACCTCAACATGTAATGAAACTTTACAGTGAACCTCCTACATGGATGTATCTTGGCAAAAAGTCATTCAAAGACCAAATAAATTCAAAATAAGATCTTAGGACTCCTCAAGTAGAAGACCTCCACACGGCGGCCGTACGACATGTCGAAAGAAGAGGGTCGGTTGAAAGTGAGGCGGCAGGTATTCATCTCTTTAGCCTGAAGTCATGCATGGCACGTCCTGTGGATGATACGTCTGATCAGATTGCTGGAGATGGATTCAGTGTTACCTTCGCCATCATTGGGTTTGTTTTCTCGCTGCTGACAGACGACAACAATAAAGCACATCGCTTTTTGCATTACAACAACGTGTGCTGTCAATCATCTTGTGTGTGTTTTTCTTTAAGGAGTAGAGGATCAGGTGGTTGGATACATGAGCTACATTCAGTCCCAGAATAATAATAAAATAATAAAATAATCCAGAAAGAAAACCATCAGAGAAACTTCCTGAAATAGGTCGTACTGATTCAACAGACTTGCTATGACTTTCACTGACGTTAAAGGTTGTATAACTGACCCACGGGACTCTGCTTGAGCTTATTGCACATACAGTATATTGTACATTCCAGGGGTGGAGGATCAGGCTAGTAATGATGATAATGACCACTATATGCAAACGAGACAATCTTAACAGGCTGCTTATTGTTGACTTCTATAACATATCAGTGAGTGATTTGTTTTAAATCACATTCATAGTCTTAAAGTTCAGTTGCACACTATAATACAAACATAGAAATGAACAGAATGTGTCCAACCTCTCTTCTTTAACAGATGTGCTATTATGTGAGGTTCACTCTCAGAAGAACGAGGCAGAGCCGAATTTAACTTTTGGGAGTAGAAAAGCTTGTCATCTGGGCTTCCTAACGGCATTGCAGTAACCTGTCAATTTGGACCTCGAACATTTGCACCTTCAGCAGTGTTGCCAGGTCTGCATTTTTCCCACAGGCTACGTTTGAGACGCTGCCATGAATTTTTTTGTCTGCTGGTTGGGTAGACCTATTTTGAATGCAAATTACATGAATAATATGCCCCCCCCCCCCAAAAACAATTCAAACAAACTGACTCCAGATCAGCCTGTAGCCTGCTACGCACATGGTCATTGGACACGTCCCACGGCGACAAAATATGGGAAGAAATACAAAAGAAAACAGAATTTAAGACCATAAACGCATACAAAGTAAAAACAGCACATTCACGTTGTCCAGGCAGGAAGGAAGAGTGAGAAAGAAGAGAAAGCAAAAAGACAAAGTTGTCAATTAATGGGTCAACACGTTCACAGAGCTGTATCTTATTTAAGATAATATGCTGGATTTTAAGATTTTTTAAAGATATCTTTAGTTAAACTGCTTTTAATACTTGTAATACATTTGTGGTGTTACTTTTGGATATTACAATACATTTGCCAATGAATACAGTTGGAATCTAAAAGCAGCGCATGGCAGGAGCATATTTTGAATTCTGGTATTGGCTGTTAATTTTTTTGGTCTGGTTTTATTGGCCACAGGTTTTGTCACACAAACCTGGCAACCCTGACTTTCAGAAGTAAGGTTCTGTTATGTTCCACATGTGACCAAATGTAAATTGTTTAGTTGAGTTATGTAATCCTCAAATCGCTATTAAATAACATAAAAAGAGTAAGATAAGGGCTTTGTTAGCTATGCCAACTGAACTTATAGTATATTCTAAACATTGTTAAAATGATATACAGATCTGTTTAACGAATAGCTGTGGACTTATCGACCAAACCTTTTGTTTTATTCTAGCATTCAGTATATTTCCCACTAAAACAAGCGGTCGTAATTCCCAGAGGTAGACTTGTTTTATTACTGATCTTTTATTTGATTCTTCTTGGGGATTTTACAAGGGATTTTCTGAGTCTGTGATTTTTTTTTTACCACTGATCTTTTTATATTTATATATTTATAGTTTCAGCAAAACATAATTAGTTATAAATGTCACCTAGTATGCAATAATGCATAATGACAGAACATTTCCAAGAAAATTGATATCAATCCAGGAAGGATGCAGGAGGGGGACTTGGTTCCTCTTTTCAGTCACTCAGTATGTCGTACAAAGGAGATTATATAATTTTACAGCAGGCAAATCCTGTTCCATATACTGGGAAATCAGCTTTATAAAGAAATTTAGAGATTTAGAGAAAAATGACTTCTTATATCAAGTGTTACAAGTTGGTCTAATTACAGGAATAAAATATTCTGGGAACATGGAAGAAGGGCAGTTTTACCGTAAAGGGGTGGGGGATTGGAAGCGCCCCCTCCTCCGCCTATAACAGGAATCATACTTTATTTCTTTCTCATGATGACCGAGAGGCAACAGGTTCTACCTGTCCTCATTTAGGACGTCCTGATTGGCTCCCATTAAGTTGATCTACAGCACTCAGCCAGTAAAGACTTCAGTTGAGCTGCAGTGTGAAGAACCGACATATGGATGTAACGCACTGAGACCCTGACAATTACAATGGATAAGATGTGGATGCTATATTCATCAGTCATCCTTTTGTCTGTCATACAGGTAATACAACTTTTTTTTAAATTCAGTTTCTTATTTGATAAATTGTTTATTATATGTTGTAATTCTTATTAATATATTTTGTCTTTTTTAGACTCAACATGTTTTGGCAACAGGTGAGTGTTCTGCTGCTGCTACATGTGACAGGAGACACAATTCGTTTTTTGTCCATCACCGATATGGCTAGATGTATAAACATTAGCACAGTGAATCTTTACATCTATATGGTTCATCTTTACTTGTCTTTATTGGATATTGTATTTTCTTAACTGTGGCCTAAAAATATGCATCAAGAAATGGGGGTTTTGATCAAAACCGTCTCAGAATTTAATCAAAAATTAAAATCCACCATTCACGAAGGATATGGACCCTATTGTAAAATTACAGATATTAACAAAACTGACAAATTAAAGAAATAGCAAAGAAAGATTCTTCTGGCCCTCCAGGTGACGTGTATCTTGATCAGACAGTAGGAGGAACTCATTGGTCTTGATCGATTCCCCTTCAAAATACAGACACACTAAAGGCTTGAGGTGGATTAGATGGACTGAAGATTTGAATAATTAAAATTGATAGTAGCTGCTGACGACCACTAGAGGGCCTAAATATCATCATTTTTAATTACCGGTAATAACATGATGACAATTTATTTAAAAATGCTCCAGGGTGTGCTCAGAATTGCATATTCCATATAAGTCTGGCATTTTTCCTCTTGTAATAAAAAAAAACCCAATAAAAACTAAAACAAAAAATCTGACTAAATCCTCAATATTAATATTTTTTTACCATTTTAATCTCAAAAGATACTAAAATGATATTCCCAAACAGGAAAAATTCGTCCTTTCTCTTCTTTCAGGATGTGATATTGTGTCAGTGACGTCTCCTTCTGCATCAACACTGAACGTGAGATGGAACAGCTACGCTGGAGCTTCAGTTTACTTACTGGACTTCAGAGTTGTGAACTCCACCACTGTCGCCCCCGTGGTGGTGACGCAGACAGCACCCGGCACACAGAGGCTGATTCAGGGGTTAAGACCCGGAAGTGTCTATCAAGTCACACTGAAGGTCTTTGATTTTCCCAATATCTTGTGCACAGATGTTGAACTAGCCACAACAGGTAATGACACAATTTTTAAAAAGTTGCCAGTTAAATAAACAGAAGAATCCCTCTGTTGAACAATGTTGAATCCTTTATCTTACATTCCCACAGTGCCCGCCACATCTCAGATCACCTTTTCCAAAGCTATTTCCAGTACATCTGTAAGGTTTGAGTGGTCCAGCGCATCAGGAGCGGACAGCTATATATTGTTTGTGGAGGAGTTGTTTAGTTCTCCTGCAAAACGCTGCAACCAGACCTTCACGACTCTGGGAGGACAAGTGGACGGCCTAACTCCTGCTAGAACGTACAACTGTCACGTTTACTCATCAAACACTGCTGGAAGAGGTGCCAGAAGTCGCACGAGGACAATCACGATGCGTAAGTGCACATGAGATGCTGGTTTTGCTGATTAATGCAGAGTTAGAAGATTGATACTCAGAAAAACTACTTAACAGCAAGTTTTGTGTGAGCCAATCCTTTACACGTAAGGATATGTGAAAACATTAATGGGGATTTGCAAATACATTAGATTAACACCTGTATTTTTCTTGGAAGTGGTGCAGCCACCAACCGGTGTGACTCTGGTATCGACGGGAAGGAGCACAGCCCGAGTGACGTGGAACTCTGTCAGTAAAGTCCTGCTTTATCAAGTGGTCGTGAGCGACAACGACAACCCCAGCAACGCTCCGGTCATCAGAACCTCGTCAACCACATCCGTGGACATCAGTAATCTGGAGCCCTGCTCCAGCTACACAGTGGGAGTATCATCCGTCAATGTCTTCTTATTACCTGGGGAGGCCTCTGATGTTACATACACTACCTCTAGTGAGTATTTTAACAGTATACTTCATTTGTGAGTATAGATACACTCACTTTGTTGAGTTGATATTGACCTTACTTCCTCGATGTTTGGGGTCCGACAGACCCCCCCTACATTTGATGAAGGTGACAAAATATGTAAATGGCCATAACGTATTGTTAATACACACATTCCATGTGTTCTATGGGCTATGCATGAACAAATACATAATAATTATGTTGGCCTGAAGTCAATCACATAGTGATGCTACTTATGTTTGGGGTCAATGAGATGCCAGGGCCTCCAGGAGCCAAACAGAACATGAGGATTAAGCGGGAGAAGGATTCTGAACATCTGTCTCATCTGTTCACACATCTTTCTTCAGCCATTAACCCAGTGACGACCATCTCTGTGGACTACAGCTGCTCCAGCGGCATGGTGACAGTAACTTGGGATCTGGTATTCGGGGCCAACTTGTACAGGGCCACGGCCGTCGACAGCGCCGGCGCGTCCAGTAACTGTACATCGGCCTCCACCAGCTGCCAGATCACCGTGCTCAAATGTGGTGAGATGTACGTGGTCCGTGTGGCAGCCATCTCTGACGACTGTGAGAGCAATTCCAACACCACCTCCTTGTTCGAGACAGGTGAGCGGAGCTCCTGCTCATGAGGAAACATTGTCATTGTCTCCACCTCTCCCCAGACATCACCACCTGTCTGTATGTGTTTTTCCCACATGTACGTGCCCACCTTCTCATTTTACCTCCCACTGTCACACACACACTCACACCTCTGGAAAGCTCTTTATCACAAACCTTCCCCATAAGTCTGTCCTGTGGGAAGCTGTTTAGGTTCCTCCCATGGTGGTGTCCTCTGGTCTTTTCTCATGCTGAGCGATGAAACACATCCTCTCTTTAGTCACCAAGACCTGACATCCAACACCAGTCAGTCTAAAGCTCTAAACAGCCTATTGAAGTCAGGGAGTTATCTCAAAGGTCAGCTATAGCATCAGTCTGGAAAGTGAAAAGGTGGAGACACACATACACACATACAGACCCCCCAGGGAAATGATCTAATGTCCAGCACACACACAGTCAACACTCACACCTATTTACTCCAATGAAGTGGTGAGTGCTACAAAAGACTGGAGTCAAATCTCAGGATCTTTTTGAGGGCTTTCAAACAATAGAAGGTGAATTGTATGTGAGACTGCTGTAAATTCACTGACCAATATAAGCTCTGCTGCTCTCTGCATAACCGTTCTTCTTTTCCCCTAATTCAACAAGATTTGAAATGTATTCCACCCTTTTGTGTCCTCCATATTCATTGTGTTTTAATGTCTAATTCCATTCCCCCAGTCCCCTGTGCGCCGGCTAATCCTCACACCATTCACGATTGCTCCAGCAACGTGATCGTCTATAACTGGCAGCCCACCAACAACACCCTCTACTATGTGGCAACGTCTGTGGACAAAACTGGCAAGGTGACCGAGTGCAGGACGGAAGACAACACGTGTTACTTCACTAATACGGGCTGTGGTCAGTACTACACGTACACCGTGTACGGCGTCAGCGCTGATTGTAACACCGAAGTCAGCCAACCTGAGTTTGTCCGGACCTGTGAGTAGGACTTGATTTGTTTACATAGACAGCAAAAATAATGTCTTTGTTATTTTCTTAAATTGTCATAATTTTGGTAGTATTAAATATTTGTCTTATTGTCAACAAATCCCATGAAAAGACTTCGTTATTATCCAAAAAATATAAAAAATGAATTAATGAGCCACACCATCGCAGTGACATCCTTTATTATGATGAACATGGGCACTGTAGTTTATTTTAGTCCCACATACATGCCCTGCCTGCTAGATTTAATAGAGCACATAGTGTGTATTACTCCACAGCTGAAAATAGTCCCCAACTAATGCACTTTTCTTCCCGTGTAAAAAACGTTTGCCAAAAACTACAGTGCTCAGCTGTTTTGGGAATTTATTTAGCATTAAAACAGACATGATTGTTAAATATAATATAATCAAATGTAGTAAAAGTTTTGTGGAACAGGTAGTGCTGCTGTACACAAAATGTCTGATCTTTGACTGACTTGAATTTAACCTACTATTGATGACATACAATTATTAAACTTGATCTGCATAATCACTGTGCTATTTTAAATATATTAATAAAACGTATCATAACTAATAATTAAATGTAATGAGGCCAATCATTTACTACAGTATTGGCACGCTCGTTCTCACATAGCACTTTAGTTTTTAATATTTACATGGAATCAATGTGGCATCTTGTAGGAAGGCAAAAGAAGAGAGAGTAAGTAAGTCTTTATTTATGTCCCTCCTTTCCTCCAGCTCCATGTCTACCAACAACCGTAAAGACCGGAGCTGGTTGTCACTCCGACATTTTCCTCACCACCTGGGATTCTGCTGCTGGAGCTCTTTCCTACACGGTGGAGGCACAGGGGAACACTGGAGAAACCTTCAACTGCACCTCCTCCTCCAACAGCTGCGCGGTGACCGGGGTGCCGTGTGGTGAACACCTCAGTGTGTGGATCACCGCCTCCAATGACAACTGCTCAACTAACAGGGTGTTGGGAGATGTTGCTCAGACTGGTATGTATTGGGGGACTCTGTTAGACACTTACTCAATGATGTTCTGTTATTCTGACTTTATTAATGAGGTATTTGACTTAAACACAAACCTTTCCCGTCTCTCCAGTTCCCTGTGGCCCTATCAACTTCTCCGCATCAGTGGACTGCAGCCAAGACTCTGTTAAAGCCAACTGGACGGTGAGCATCGGTGCTATATTCTACGTCGCCATCGCTGAGGACCAAAATGGGAATTTGCACAGCTGCAATTCAATGGGCAACAACTGCTTGATCGAAGGCCTGAGATGCGGACAGAATTACACTGCCAGCGTCATCGGCACCAATCTAGAGTGCAACAGCAGCGCCAGCGAGGAGGTCAGCTTTATGACAGGTAGGTCAGAGGGTTGGATTGCTCTGGTTATTCATCTCCTTCTAGTTTTTACAAACATATATTCAAAAATGTTCCAAAATCTGATGCACTGTGCATCTAATCGACCAAATCCTCTGCCTGTCGATCAGCTCCTTGTCCTCCAACCAACGTTGAGGCATTCAGAGATTGTGACGCCAATCACGCCCTAATAGTCTGGCAGAACAATCGGCGCACAGGCCTCTACACAGCAACCATGGAGGATCAGAGCGGAGCTCGGCTCAACTGTACCAGCAACACGGTCAACAACTGCAAAATCACCTCTCTGCCCTGTGGAAAGAGATACACCGTCACTGTCACCTACAATGATGGATACTGTCCGTCCACCTCCACGCCCATCAACCTGAACTCAGGTAGGAAAGTAAGAGGGGTCGAACTGTTTCTGTCTGGAAGAGTAATGAATATTACAAATAACTTATGACGTCTCGTCGCCTCTCCTTTTAGTGCCGTGCGGTCCTGAGGATGTGAGGGCCAGCGTGGCCTGCATCACCGGCGAGCTGACGGTCACCTGGAACATCTCAGTTCCTGCAGAGAACTACACGACATTCATATCTAGAGGAATGGGTCAGCCTCTGTACTGTAACTCTACAGAGACACAGTGCACCATGGGCGGGTTGTTGTGTGGAAGCACCTACAGGGTGACTGTCTTCTCTGTCACCGGGACGTGCTTCAGTCTGCCCAGCACAGAGGTCACAGTGCAAACATGTGAGAAAGGCCGATTTATCTTCTTTAAGGTTGTAGACTCAGCAGCGGGACTTTCCTTGAGGGCAGTCTGAAAATTTCTCCTTCATGTTTATTTCCCTCCAGTGCCGTGTCCTCCCACCAACGTCACGGCCGTGCACGCATGTGCTCCGAATCCTGTTCCTGTGTCATGGGTGGCCAGTGAAAGCTCCAAATACTACACTGCTGTCGCTGTGAGTGGCGGAGGTCACAGGTCAGAGTGCATGACCAATGCAACTTCCTGCAGCCTCCCTGGACTCCAGTGTGGAGATGTTTACACCATTGGTGTGTCAGGAGCTGATGACAACTGTACAAGTCAACTGAGTGACGCTGTGTCTTTGAACACAGGTAACACGACACTGACCGCCAGCGAGACTTAAATGAACAAGTCATTCATAAAGACTTATGAATACGGTTTGATTTGTTTCCCTCTCCAGAGCCTTGTTCTCCCTCTAATGTATCCAGCCAGCTGATGTGTAGGGCTGCCACCGCGCAGGTGTACTGGCCCCCCAGTGCAAATGCAGTGAGCTATGCAGTGTCCACCAGCAACGGACAGACCCTCACCTGCAGCAGCCTCAGCCCCAACTGCACGCTGAGTAACCTGGTCTGTGGCCAAGCGTACGACATCGTTGTGACTGCCACTGACGGCACTTGTGTCAGCAACTTCAGTGCCCCCTTCAGACAAGACCAAGGTACTGAGAGAGAGGTCTGCTCTTTAGCCAAAAGACAGTAGATAATGGAGAGGAAAATTCAAGCATATAAGAGCGAGTTTGATGAGTGCAGCTGCCAGCTGCCAGCAATCATTAATCCATAGCATAACATCAAGTGAAGTGTGGTTCCTTCGTTGTTCTTGCAATAAATGGAGGAAATAAAAACATGCTTTCGCTCACTTGACTCCAGAAAGCCACTGCAACCTGCCAAGAAATAGTCTTCCACATAAAACCACAACTTATCGTTTTTTGTATGGAATACAACTAATTCACATTGTGTTCTGTCTCTGTTAGTACCGTGCGCTCCAGAGGACTTCAGGACGGAGCTGATATGTGGCACCAATGACGCGACGGCCAGCTGGAACACTTCTGCTGTGCCCCTCAACTACAGTGTCGCCGCCATGCTGCTGGCTGGAAATATCAGTTCGGTCATGTGCCACACTAGCAGTGCCAGCTGTAGGCTGAGTGGTCTTCAGTGTGGACAGAGTTATAATGTCTCTGTCAGAGCTTCCTCTGGCAGCTGCAGTGGACCATATAGTCTCCCACAGACTGTTCAGGCCGGTAATAAAGACGACGCAAGGATGATGATTTTCATGAACTTTGTTTTGTTACTTTGGTGTATTTCATGCAGTGATATCTTCCTCCAGCACCCTGCCCCCCTGACAGCCTGACAGCAGCGACAGACTGTGGCACAAACTCTCTTCAGGCCTCCTGGAACGCCTCTCTTGGTGCCACCTCCTACACAACGACAGTGACGGGCCCCGGTGGCTTCTCTAAAACCTGCTCCACGTCCAACCTCACATGCTCTGTCTCCGGCCTGCAGTGTGCCAGTCAGTACAACGTCACGGTGACATCCCAGGGCAACTGCACCAGCTCACCGAGTCAAACCGCTCTGACAACAGGTTTCGTTGAAAATATTTGTTTACATTTATTGGAAAGCATTCTCTTGGACTTGGATCGCATGATGTGACACATGTCCTCTCTTTACCTCTTCCACCAGGACCATGTGATCCTGTCAATGTGACCAGCGTCCTCCAGTGTGGTTCGGACACGGCCACGGTGTCCTGGGAAGCTGCTGCCGGGGCCGTGGGCTACACTGTACGCGCTCGAGAGGACAGCTCTCAGCATTATACTTCCTGTAGGAGCATTACGACTTCCTGTCAGCTGAACCAGCTGCAGTGCGGAAAAGTTTACAACTTGACTGTGATGGCTGAGGATGCCACCTGTAACAGCACTGGAAGCATCAGTGCAACCCTGATGACAGGTAGAAAAGAGAAAACCCGGAGAGACTGCAAAGAGAAAATAGATTTTTATTTTTCATGTCTTTGTAAACCACTAACTCATTCTCCCTTTCATCTCTCCATCTCAGCTCCTTGCTCTCCCTCGATCCAGAACAGCAGCCTGATCTGTGGCACCAATTCTTCCTCTCTGTCATGGATGCCGATGGCCGATGCCACAGGTTACGTAGTTAATGCGACAGCTACAAACGGGCACACAGTTTCGTGCAGCTCGGCCACTGCTACATGCAACCTGACAGATCTCCTGTGCAGTGAAACCTACACGACCACAATCATTGCACGAGGAAGCCAGTGTGACAGTGCACCTGGCTCCGGCAACAACATTAGCACGGGTGAGATCATTTAAGTATATGTGGGAAAAAGGAATTTCACACATATACTTAAACCCACATCTATATACCGTTTCTTCTGCTTTCTTTTCAGCCCCCTGTAGTCCAGCAATCTTATCTAAGCAATACACGTGTGGCACCAACACAGCAGTGTTCAGTTGGACTGACCCCGTGGGACGCCTCGGCTTTCTGGCTCAGGTAACAGGAGGAGGGTATCAGGATACCTGCCAGACTACAAATACCAGTTGTGCGTTTCAAAATCTTCCCTGTGGCTTGGATTTCAATTTGACAGTTCAAGCTCAGGGGGCGCAGTGCAACAGCACCCCAAGTGTCAGTGAATCTATTGAAACAGGTAATACTTCCACCAATGTAACGCTTATAAACAGTAACTGATGATCATGAGGTTGTTCCACGCTGCTAAATAGTCCAGCACATAACCCCATACAACTGAGGTTTTCGCAATTTGATTTTTTTTTACATATTAAAAAATACAAGATGTGATAATTAGTGATGCTGAGAGGCTTTAGAGCGCCAGGCTAGCTGTTTCCCCCTGCTTGCAGTCTTTGTGCTAAGCTAAGCTAACCGGCTGTCCGCTCCAGCATATCAATCTTCTCATCTAACTCTTGGCAAAAAAGCAGAGAAGCAAATTTCTTAAAAAAGTCAGACAATTGGCTAACTGCTGAACCTGACAAAGTGTCAGATGATGCACTGTATGTTGATAACTACTTTGTCTTTTTCCCTTTTCCCTCCCCAGTCCCTTGTGCCCCGCAGGATGTGAGCGCCACACTGGTCTGTTTCAATCACTCAGCCCTGGTCTCGTGGGTAGGAAGCCCCAGTGCTGTAGGATACAATGTGACAGCGACGGGCCAGAACGGACACACACACCGCGGCCACACCGACACTACCAGCTCTCAGCTAACTGACATCCACTGTGGTGAAACCTATGGCATCACGGTAACGCCGTACTCCAAGACATGCACAGGAAGCCCAAGTGCAGTTTACAGCTTTGAAGCAGGTGCAGAAAGACTTGAAGTTAGATATCCATGTTATACCACAAAAATATACTTACATTTCAGCTCAGAGAGACAACATCAAACCCTATTTTTCTTCCCTCATCTCCAGGTCTTTGCGCTCCAAGTAACGTCTCCGTGTCTGCAGCGTGTGAGGACAGCGCTGTCTCTTGGTCTGATGTAACAGGGGCTGAGATGTACATAGCAATAGCAACTGCAGATGATGGACACAATCACACTTGCAGCTCAAACTATTCCTGCTCATGCAATTTCACTGACCTACACTGTGGGGAAACCTATGCTGTTACTGTTGTAACTGTAGACATGGGCTGCTGGAGCGAGCCAAGCTCAGCCGTGGAGCTGAGAACAGGTGAGAGGAAACTGCAAGGTGGGAAATAAAGAAACATAGATGAAGCAATTGTGCAGTGACACAATTTCCCTCTGTGTTATCCTAGGTCTTTGTCCGCCTACCAATTTGACAGGCCAAGTCAGCTGTGATACCAACACATTGACCCTCACATGGGACCAGAATCCAGTGTCCGGGGCCAACTACACTTTAGAAACTGAGAGGATAGGCGGCGCACACCCTCCTTTAATGCACACTACCTCTAATACCTCATACACGTTGACCAACCTGCTGTGTGGACAGAGATATGCTTTCCGCATCGCAGCACAGGACGGAACCTGCCGCAGCAGCTACAGTCCGCCCATAGAAATAAGCACAGGTAGGATGTGTTTCTATGGCAGTAGAGTAAAGGAAATTATCATAATCTAAAATCAGTTTTTTCCACCTCTTTCAGCCCCTTGTGAGCCAACCAACTTCACTGCTCACGTGGACTGTGGTACCAACAAAGGGAATTTCTCCTGGTCTGAGAGCAGTGGAGCAGATTTCTACACTGTTGAGGTGACAGGAGAGCACGGCCACATAGCATCCTGTTCCTCCAGGGACACCTCCTGCGCTGCAAAACTTCACTGTGGCCGGTCATACTCGGCTACGCTGGTGGCTTCCACAGAAAGCTGCAACAGCAGCAAACATGCTGGCATAGATTTAGACTCTGGTAAGATATAAGGACAGGACCTTTACCCAGAAATTGGACATAAAGGGACATTCAAAAATATTCAAAAATACCAATCACAACTTAGTTTATCCATCGATAAGACAAATCAACAGTCCCTTATAGCTCAAAGTGAAGAGGATGGCATGGCACTAAACATGTCTTGGGCCACCCATGCACATTTTGTCACCAAGCGGTTTAATGTATCAAGTCTCACAATATCAACATGACCTTGCTATGTACATTTGTAGAGTATGCTCATACCTGTACTCAAACTGTCTCCCATAGCTCCGTGTCTCTCAGAAGATGTCCTAGCTGGGTTACAGTGTGACAGCAACATGATGAATGTGAGTTGGACACAGACCCCGGGCCAAGACGAGTACACCGCCTGGGCCATCAGCACCGATGGACACAGAGCCTCCTGTAACTCATCGTCCAACTCCTGCTCCATTCATGATCTGCAGTGCGGCAAGGTCTACGAGGTGGCCGTCACCTCCTCCTCCATTCACTGCGAAATCATTGCTGGTTCGGACTACAAGGTTCAGTCTGGTCAGTGCAGAGCTTTAATGTGCAGAGCTTGAGTATAAAATAATTTAAAAAAAGAATGAATAATGTGATTTTAATGAAAATGCTGCTCTTCTTTCAACCACCTCTAGCTCCTTGTAAACCTGAGAACACCACTGTTGAGCAGAACTGTAGCAGCAACGTCGTGACAGTAAAGTGGAACCAGAGCAGCACCACACAGAACTACACTGTGAAAGCCACGTGGGCTTCAGGTGTTAACTCCACCTGTGACTCCCCCGAGAGCAGCTGCTCCTTCCTGGACCTGAGCTGTGGTCAGCTGTACACTTTCACTGTGATGGGACACACTAATGTGTGCATGAGCGAGATGAGCGCTCCTATAGAGAAGCTCACCGGTGAGCTCATTTAGTTGACTTTGACAGCTATTTCTCAAAGGAACACTGTTTTCGGAAATATGCTTATTTGCTTTCTTGCTGAGAGTTAGCTGAAAAGATTGATGCTGCGATGCATCTGCGCTAAATATGAAGCTACCACGAGCATCTACCACTTAGCTTAGCTTAGCATAAGGACCGGCAACAGGGGAACACAGCTAGAAACCAGCAGGTTTGTTACCAAGTTACTGCACCTTGATAACGGAAAGTCACGACGTATTCATATTTCAGTTTGTGTGTGAACCCGACACATAACGGGAAGAAGCTCAGCTAAAAGCTCATGAGAACCACTTTTACCGAAACAAAACTTATTTCCAACACAAAACAATTAAATTAGCACTGAAGCAAATATATCTGACGGCATGCATAGTGATGCTAGAATTGTGCTACTTCACGCCAATCACACAAACAATGTCATTATGAAAGCAGAGACTTCACAGATTCCAAATTCCAAAACTCACGGAAAAAACAAGCTAAACTTTATACAGCCGTAACTATAAATTACGCTGCTAGTGGCTACTTCAATGTTTCTGGATCATTTTTTTTATCGATTCCAGCCGTCTGTATTAATTTGCAAGGCACGGAGGGGCATTTGCACTCCGTCTTCCTCCAGCATCGAACAGACTAGCCACAGCCTTGCGTGTGAAAACACGGGCTAGTCCGCCATCTGGTGGATGAATCGTGGTACTGAACTCACCAGTAACTTATGGGTTTCTTTAAATGGGAACATGTAAAGGGGTCTGTTTGATTGATTTTCAAAACAAAGTCAATTATGATAATTCAGAATGAATGCCTACAGTGGCGTGTAAATTAAATGAAATGAGTTTTACAGTTATTTGAGAAAATTTCAAATGGCACAGACATTTACCCAAATGTACCCAAATGGCCAATGTGAAGATTCTGCCTTAACATGCCTTTACTAAAGTCTCTGCAGCTTTGCTCTGTTTCACTTTAGTAGCATCAGTCTTTGCACAGTCAATGTTCAGACGCTATGATGTGGTTCGCTAGAGGTTTTGGGGTGCATGTGCATCATTCCAAACTATCACTCTACATTAAAGCGTACAAATTTGTTAGGTGGAAATTAAATCTTTTATTTCTGCTGTGTAACACCAATACTACAAATACATGCATGCTAGCGGTGGCTTCATAATTAGCGTACAGACATAGTGGTGTCAATCTCATTTAACTCTCGTCAATGTAATAGAACTAATAAACGTATTTCCCAAAATGTTGAACTATTGTTTTTATTTCAGTGTATTTTTATATTAGTGTTCTTCGTGTCCAACAATCTCTTTTTCTCAACTGTGCCTCTCTCCTTTTCTAGCCCCATGTCCTCCCACCAATGTGTCAGCTGAACTGAACTGTACTACACGTAACGCTCTGGTCAGCTGGCGAAGCTCAGATGCAGCCACAGCCTACAGCGTCGAGGCAACCTCCATGAATGGACACAACTCCTCCTGCAGTGAGATGGGCACATCCTGTAACCTCAACAACCTGCTGTGTGGACAGGACTACTCTGTAGTTGTGGAAGCAATGCAAACCGGCTGTTCTGGCCCCTCCAGTGTCCCTGCCAGGCTCACTACAGGTAAGTGTAACTTGGACCTCGCACTGTTGATACTTTTTAAACCCGGAAGGAGTCACGTTAACTGAGTTAACACAAAGTGACAGTAAACATATACAGTAAAAAACTATATCAGTACAAAATTAATAAAGAAAAGAAAAGATGATGCCAGATCTTCGTCATAGTCCTCAGAAATGGGTCCCATATTACTGCTTTTGTAACCATGAATGAAATCGTGAGAGATGAAGACCACAGTCGTCCAAACTACAGTATATTTTTCTCCCTCCAGAGCCCTGTGTCCCCATGAACCTCTCTGTCCACTACAACATGAGCACTGCCCTTGTGATGTGGGGCAGAGCAAGGGGTGCCAGCTCGTACTCTGTCCAGGCTGTGACTGACCAGGGCTTGACCGTCACCTGTAACACCACCAACACCAGCAATACCACCAACACCAGCTGCTCCCTGAATGGCCTGCAGTGTAGTCAGATCTACAACGTCACTGTGATGGCACGAAACCTGGCCTGTGACAGTATGATCTCTGAGACCCACCGCCTCATGACTGGTTCGTCATCTGACTTGGAAAAGATGTGTTAAAATAAATATTTACAATATGCTGTATGTCTTTTTTCCATTTTGAAATGTGTATGTTTGCTCTTCATTCAGAACCCTGCCCACCCACCAACGTTCAAGTCAGCATGGCGTGTGAACAACTAACTGCGACTGTTTCCTGGCTGCAGAGCGACCTCGCTGTGGGTTATGTCGCCTACTTTGACAACCAGAATGGCCACGACACTTCTTGTGTTGGATCAGACGCAGATACCCAATGTGTTGTCTCAGGACTGATGTGTGGCACAGTGTACAACGTCTGGGTCAAGGCCTTAGGTCGGCCGTACAACAGCTCTGACAGCACAGTGACCACTCTAACATCAGGTAAAGACATACTCAATATATAGAATTACACGTATTACATAAATCAACAAAGTTATCAAGAATTATTGTGAGGAGCAGGTGTTATAGCACCCCATTCAATAGTTGAATAGACATTTTACTCAAAACCACAAATGTCAATCTTATTGTGGTGCAAGAGGAAAAGTCAGAGGATCATTAAAGTCATGATGGCTCATCCTCTACAGAGTGTCTGTACAAAATATTATGAGATATTTAACTCTGGACTAAAGTGGTGGATCGGCTGACTGACAAACCAACATTGTCTTTCATGAAGCCACTGTCTGAGTGTGACCAAGAAGAAACGTGCAGCTGTAATATGTGTTTGCTGCTCCAATACAGAGACTGCATCAGACTACAGTGGTAAAGAAAGTGCTACCGGCTAATATGAGCCTCTAAAATCAATTTAAAGGCTTAGAAATCTAATATGCAGCAAATTCCCAATGTACTTAGCCGGTAAAGCCTTACCCAGGTGTACGCTTGTTAGTTTAATTGGCGCATTGGTGAAAATGTAAATTCATATTCTTCTAAATCCCACAGGACCTTGCCAGACGAGTGGCATCGAAGCCATTCTGGACTGCGAGGCCCACTCTGCTGCCATATCCTGGCAGCCAAGCGTTGGAGCCGTGTCCTATGTTTCGGAGCTTACGGCTTCATCAGGCCGCACCACCAGCTGCACCACCAACCACACCAACTGTGAGCTGAGCTCCCTGCAGTGCGGGGAGGAATACAATGTCACTGTGAAGGCTCTGGGAGACACTTGCAACAACACTGCTGAGATGGGGGGACACCTCACTACAGGTACAGTATGCTTACCTGTGTGTGTTTTTGTAGCATAACAGCCATTGTGTGTTGTGGGAGACGGCCAAGAGTATAGCCACGTAATTGTTCACATTCAATTTCTATCGTATTGAATACTAAGCCACTAAGTTAACCCTTTCTCCCTCCAGAGCCCTGCGTCCCCATGAATCTCTCTGTCCACTACAATATGAGCACTGCCCACGTGATGTGGGGGGCAGCAAGAGGTGCCAGCTCGTACTCTGTCCAGGCTGTGACTGACCAGGGCTTGACGGTCACCTGTAACACCACCAACACCAGCTGCTCCCTGAATGGCCTGCAGTGTAGTCAGATCTACAACGTCACTGTGATGGCACGAAACCTGGCCTGCAACAGCACTGTGACTTCTGAACCCTCCCGCCTCATGACAGGTTCGTCATCTGATCGGGAAGAATGTGTAAATGATTGCACTACATGCAGGTATGGCCCTCTATGTGTCTTTCCCTAATCATTAAATGTGTATGTTTGCTCTTCATTCAGAACCCTGCCCACCCACCAACGTTCAAGTCAGCATGGCGTGTGAACAACTAACTGCGACTGTTTCCTGGCAGCAGAGCGACCTCGCTGTGGGTTATGTCGCCTATTTTGACAACCAGAATGGCCACTATGCTTCCTGTGTTGGATCAGACGCACAAACCTCCTGTGTTGTGTCAGGACTGATGTGTGGCACAGTGTACAACGTCTGGGTCAAGGCGCTTGGTCTGCAGTACAACAGCTCTGACAGCACAGTGGTGTCTCTTACATCTGGTAAAGACATACTCGGTATTCATGTCATTTTCTGTCCATATTGTTTGTGTATTCTTTCCATTCATAATCCTACTCATGCTGCTTCCTCAGCTCCATGTCTGCCCACAGAGGTAGAGGTAGAGGTTGACTGTAACTCTGAGGGTGCTGCCGTTGTGTCCTGGAACGTTACTTACGGCGTAGGAAACTTCTCCCTGACAGCCGTTGTCAGTGGAAGTCTTCAGACTCTGTGTGTGACTCAGCAGAACAGCTGTCATGTCATGAGTTTAAGTTGTGGGGAAACCTACAACCTCAGCTTCACCTCCATCAACACACAGTGCAACCTCACAGCGCCGATGCACATTAACCTCACCACACGTGAGTGTTTACAAGTGGCAACTATTAGTCTAGATTTTATTTGTTCAAGATTTAAGATCTCAAGATCCTTCAAAAACGTCCTCTTTTTAGGTCCTTGTCCTCCTCAGCGTGTAGCCGTCGACCTGCAGTGTGGCTCCCGCACCGCCGTCCTGTCCTGGGAGGAGATGTCTGATGTTGAACTATACGTTGCAAGTGCCATCAAGACATCAGGGGGGGAGGTGCGGACGTGTAACTCTACAGGCGATACCTGTCAGTTTACCGGTCTGGAGTGTGGAGAGACGTACAACTTTACCGTGAAAGCACACAGTCAAGGCTGCTGTAGCCAGGCCAGTAGCACCGTGTTCATCCAAACAGGTACTGCAGAAGCGTAACCGTTTTATATGCTTTATTCACTCTAGTGAAAAGTAACCAAGTACTTTACTTCAGTATTTCCATCTTCTGCTACTCTATACTTTTACTACATTTGCGATGCAAATATTGCACTTTTTACTCCATTTATTATATTTTGATAGTTATAGTTACTTGGTTTAATTAGGCTCCACCAACTGCAACTCTAATGTGTTGCTTACACATTAAGACAATAGCAAAACATTAATATAATATACATTATAATATAATATAACTCTCAAAGTGATTATTTTCTCAATTAACTGATCAATTATTTGGTCTATAAAATGTCCGAACGAAAATAGTTGAAAAATAATCAAATCCTCACATTTGAGAAGCTGGAAGAGTCAAAATTACCTAAACAATAAATTGATTATCGAATCTTTTCAAGTACTAACTGCTAATTGATGACTCAACTTATCGTCTCAGCTTTGTTAGTATTTCAACTTATACTTATTTAAAGGACCTGAGTACCCTGTTTGTCTCTGGTAGACTGGTCATTAACCTGATCGTTTTTCTCTCTCTTTGTTTCTCTGCTGCTCCCCTCAGAGCCTTGCCAGCCTGTCATTGTATCTGCTCAGGCGCTCTGTCAGAGTGAGGTGGTCCAGATCTCCTGGCACCAAGCAAGTGGTGTTGTGAATTACTTTGTAACGGCCAGCGGGAGCCTCGGCTATCTGGAGATCCTCAACACAACCCAGACCCTTCTGACAGCTGCTTTACCGTGTGGACAGGACTACAATGTCACTGTACAAGGACAAGGCAGCGAGTGTGACAGCATCCCCAGCAGCCCTGCCTTCTTCAAAACAAGTATGATCTTCTACCTTACACCACAATACACACGATGCACAGCTCCTGTCACACACTTGTGTATACTTGAGTTCACCACCTCCCTTCTCTCCCCAGCTCCATGTATCCCCCGCGACGTGACAACCTATGTGCAGTGTGAGTTCAACGTGGGCTCTGTCAGCTGGGGGCCCAGTGACGGTGCCGGAACATATGTTGCCGTTGCAACTGGGCTTGACGGCTACACCCACCGGTGTCTCACCAACACCACCTCCTGCACCTGGAACAACCTACACTGTGGAGAGGTGTACACTGTTGTGGTGAGAGCAAAGGAAGGCAACTGCACCAGTCTGCTCAGCAACAGCTCTGTCATCCATATGGGTATGTGACACAGTGGTCAGTTAGATCACCTCCAGTTCATTCATTCCAAGTGATTGCGCGAGTAATTTAAGCTTTTAGTCAGTGAACAGAAGGTCAGCTAAAGCAAAAGTGTGACATTTGTCTTCAAGCAAGCATATCATGCAACAGATATGCAGCATAAAGCTTCCAATATTAAATGAATAATGGATAAATATTTGCTTTGATTTAAATCAAGCTTTTCCTTCAAGGATATTCCTGCAGTTTTGTCCGTGTAATTAGTAACAGATGACATAGTTCTATTGAAGAGACTTCCTAGGAAATGATTAGGAAATAACGGACCCAAAAATAAAGCGTTGCCAATTTTGTTTTTCTATCAGCACATATATTTACAGAACTATTGAAGTTGGTCGCATGATGAAATAAAACCTCGCTCTGTTTTAACATCCACCATCCTTGTTTCTTCCAGATCCCTGTGTGCCCCAGAATTTGGCTGCCACTGTGAACTGTGAAATGAAAGTTGTTTCACTGAGCTGGGATGCCAGTAATGGGACACAGTCGTACGTGGTATCAGGAGAGGCGGGAAACAAAACAGTTGGGCTCACCACTAATGTCACCACAGCTCACTTTTCTGACTTTAACTGCGGACAAAACTACAGCCTCACAGTAACACCTCACAACAAGCTCTGTGCTGGAAACTCCAGCGCACCGGCTTCCACAGAGACATGTACGTACCAGTCAGATATGAGTTCAGCTCACTTTTAAAGGCAAACAGATGAAACATGTAATGGTAAAAGTGAGCTCAAACGGGTCTAGAATGAACTTGTATGGTATTTGTCCCAGGGCCTTGTCCACCTGCAGGAATCTCCACCATGCAGGACTGTCTCTCTGGCATCGTCCTGGTATCCTGGCAGGCCAGTAATGGGTCAGACTACTACACAGCCACCATGCAGACTGACACCGGCATCTCAGAAATGTGCATGTCTGACTCTAATGAATGCAGCGTCCATAGCCTGACCTGTGGGCACAACTTCTCTGTGTCAGTCACGGCCTCCAACAAGCAGTGTAATATCACCTCCAGACAAACCACAAGTCTTCACTCAGGTGAGGTCTTTAAAAAGACTGAAGGTTACGATGCTTTGTCTTTGTAATCAAGAATCATTTACTTTTCTCCTGTTATTCACTCCTACAGTATTTATAATTCAGAGGATGCAGCTAAACCAATAACGTTTAACAGCTTTCAAAAATATCTATCAAATAAAAACATTTCCTTATCCCCTCTTGATGATGATCTACTTTATATATCACTCTTATGCACACAAATACATTATTTCTTTCTGAACTTTGAATTCAACATGATGAAGCTCTTGTCTGCCCCCTACCTGCAGTGCCATGTGCTCCCAGTAACGTCTCGGCGGTGATGGACTGTGCCAACAACACTGCTCTTGTGTCCTGGTCTGGTCGTGGTGCTGTACAGTACTCAGTGACGGCCCACAGTGGTCAGAGCAACGTCAGCTGCCAGACCTCTAACCACAGCTGTAGACTTGACAACATCACGTGTGGCAACCGCTACACTGTTCATGTGGTGGCTATGAATGACAACTGCTCCAGTATCCCCAGCCAGGCTCTGCTACTCAACTCAGGTAAGAGAGGAAACACCAACAAATTCACTCTTATACACGGTTATAGTTTTATACTTTTGTGCTGTGTATACCAGAATGTTCAACTTTAAATGTCTCCTTATTCCCAGCTCCCTGCCCGCCTCAGAATGTGAGTGCAGAGGTCAACTGTCTGTCAAACGACATGACGGTTTCTTGGGATGCTGTCAGAGAAGCAGACCACTTTCTGGTGTCGGTAATTGCAGACAATGGAGGAACCAGCGAGTCCTGTAACACCACAACCACGGCATGTTCCATCAGCAACGTGACCTGTGGAAATACATTCAGGGTTCAAGTCACCTCCGTCAGAGGCGCCTGCCGCAGCCAGCCCGGTCAGGCCCACAGCATCCCGTCAGGTATGAAAACTTCGAAAGGCTTCCATCCTTGCAAAAGAAATCCATCCAGTTACCAATTTAACTGTCATGTTTACTTTCTAGCTCCCTGTCAGCCTCAGGGAATCAGAGGCAACCTCGACTGTGTGACCAATTCTGCCTGGATATCATGGGATGCTGCTCCGGGGGCGGACAGTTACACCGTGTTAGCTGTGGGTGGAGGGGACTATACAGCCAATTGCACCACTTCCTCCAACACCACATGTGAGGTGGAGGACCTGGCATGTGGCACGCTTTATAACTTCAGTGTCACCGCTAAAAACAGCAAATGTGAGAGTCAGCCAAGTGCCACCATCAACTTGCAGACAGGTAAAAGAATTCTGACTTTGTGGATGAAATAAACCACGTCAATTTAAAATAATGCCCAACCATGAGTAAAACACAAAGTCATGGACGCTGCAGTTATCGTTAATGAAAATCTGTCTCTTCTTCCAGCCCTCTGCTCCCTCTCTGGTATCACAGCGGTTCCTCAGTGCCACAATTCCTCCATCCTCGTCCTGTGGAATCTGATGGAGGGCGGCCAGGGAAACACTGTGTACACGGCCACAGCAGTAGCCAGTGATCATACCTGCCTGTCCTGCAACAACACTGGCACTAGCTGCTACCTCCCTGGAGCACGATGCGACCTCCATTACACCGTCATTGTTGCTGCTTCATCAGACCAGTGCAGCGGTCTGAGAAGTCCACCGTACAGAATTAGCATGGGTATATAGATTTCTTTTTTTGTTTTCTGTCATGCTTTACATACCATCTTTTCAAGTACTAACTTATATGGAAAGTATTGTTTGGATGAGTTTTTCCCATTCCTTTTTGGCTTCTGCAAAGGTTTCTAGCTGAGACTTATATGAGAAGATAAATACCACATTCATATCTGTCCGGTAGGCTTAGCAAGAAACGAGACATCACCTATTCCCAACTTTTCTCACAGAGCCGTGTCCGCCCAGGAACGTGGTGGTCAACGCCACCTGTGAGGACAACAGTGCACTGGTGTCCTGGAGCCCCTCTTCTGTAGCTGAAACCTATCATGTCGTCGCCATGGGTGTAGACGGACATCCTCATACTTGCAACACCACCTCCAGTAACTGCAGCCTATCAGAGCTCCACTGCGACCAGCAGTATACAGTATTTGTGACTGCCAGCCATGAGAACTGCTCCAGCAAGGCCAGTCAAAATGCCACACTCCACACAGGTATTAGTCTTTATATACTAAAGACATGGGGCAAACCAGTCTCTGCTCATACGTTGACCAAACACAACTAAATAATATTAGTTTCAGCAGTTTGATCTTCTTTTTCTGTCCAGGTCCCTGTCAGCCTGATGGTCTCTCGGTTACTTTCCACTGTAACAATCAGTCTGCATTGCTGTCATGGACGGCCTCAGATAACGCTGTAGCCTATTATGGCTGTGCCCAGGCTGGAAATGGAGACATGCTGTACTGTTACAGCACAGATCCCACCTGCACCATCCAGGCTCTTGATTGTGGAACAGTTTACAATTTCTCTGTCCAGGCCTCAGATGGGACATGCAACAGCTCCTTCAGTAGCCCAGTGCAGAGTGGAGCAGGTATAAGAGCCGCATGTAAGACTCAATAACTTAGTAACATATGCTCTTAATGTGGACTAATACATGAATTATTCTCTCTCTCTCTCTATCCAGCTCCCTGCCCGCCAGACACTATTGATGTGCAGCTGCTACCAATGGAGATGGAGATCCAAGTGACGCGCTTCAGCTGGACACAGATCACCTGTACAGACACGGACTACATGCTGAAGTTAACAGGAAGTCTGCTGGGAGACAGCCAGGCCCAGCTCGAGGTCTCTTCCTATTGGACAACCGTGACGTACTTTGAGATTCCTCTCCCCTGTGGTTCATCCTACTCTGCTACACTGGAGAGCAGGAACGCTGCCGGTACCAGCGACCCATCTGTGCCTCTCAATGACACAACAGGTGAACTACACTGAACGCTCGAGCTACTGTTCAAACATATTTCTTACATTTTGCCCTTTTGACAATGGAGTCTTTATCATAGCATAGTATTTACTTTATTTATAGTAATATGCAGTAGACTTTCTTATGGCTGACTAGACTTGTAACCACATATCATAGCAACATAATTAATTGCACTGTCATGACTTACTGTGACACTTAAAGACAACATCCATCGTTCGTGTTATTATTAACACCTGTGCTTTTCCTACTATGACCAGTCAAAATGTCTGCTGTGAAAAGGGCCAGTTGTTGTAGCTCATTTAGTCATGAATGTATATGATTTTAGGGAAAAGCACCACATTTGAAACCTAGTTTTCAGATGTTTTAACTAACTCCGACGTCTCTCCTCCCAGCTCCCTGTCCACCATCAGGGGTGGTGTACAGTGGTAACAGCTCCTTTGCCACAGTTGCGTGGAACGCATCCGTGTTTGCCACCACATACACGGTGTACGACAACAGTGTGACGCCAAAAGCCCAGCTGTGCAGCACTGCAGGGCTGTCCTGCTCCCTGTCCAACATGGCCTCCACTAACCTGGTGATCACAGCCAGCAACACAGCTGGAGAAAGTGAAACGACAGGCGTCCCAAACGGTAGGACCGTCAGTGTGTTTGCTTGTATAAATAAGCATGGAGAGGGGGCTGTATTTGAAAAGACACATTTCACGGTATGTTTAAAACAAACTGAATCGATCTAAACCTTTTCCCTGTAGTGATAACACAAGAACGCAGGAGGAGAGATCTCAGTTGGCAAAAGCCAGAGCACGGTGGGTTTGTATTTATAAGGACAGATGTTACAAAAATGATAGGTAGAATATTAAACCTAACCTGAATATATTAGCATTATTGCAATATCATTATTATTCCTCTTTTATTGGACTCTGAACTCTGACTTGATTTCCCCCAACAGGAGGCCTCTCAGCTCCCGTGCTGAATGTCACACAAGCAACGGCAACAGTTGTTTTAATTGAGTGGCCTCCAATAGAAGGTGCTTCCCACTACAGACTGGTGATCAGGGAGCAGAGCAGCTCCAGTGAGCCCGAGACGAACATGGTGCAAGGAGAGCTCACCATCGTTACTGATCTGAACCTGCACTCCGCTTACTGTTTCTCCGTGTGGGCCGAGGACTCGACCACTAGTGGACCAGAGTCAGAGCCTGTGTGTGTGCAAACAGGACAGGGGCTTGATAGCAAAACACTCATGTAGACAGAGCTAGACGTCGGCACTCGTCTCCCGATTAAAATGTGATGGTCTCACTGTCAGCGTATTTGACAAATCTTTTCCCAGTTACCTATAATACACAACCACTTTAGATCTGGTACAACATGGGAATTAATTAGCATGCTCTGACGTTTACATTTCTGCTGCTAACCATAAACTGCACAGTTAGTTTGAGGTGTTACACAAGGGAAGAGGTCTTCTAAATGAGAGCCCATGCCCACATTTTAAGTTCCTCTATAAAATCTTTTTGTCTGCTGTTGGTTGAGGTGATATGTTTTATCTTGGGCCTTGTTCCTCTTGGTTTTTAAAAATAATCACTTTTGTAATGACTTAGTCACCTTAAAGTTAATCTATCAGGAATTAACATGTCCAGGGTATTTGTTTTACTAATTCTAAATGTATATTTAATATGGAAAACATTTTCAGAATATGTTCTAATAAAACTATAAAAACTATTCTTTGCATTCAGCGTGTGTCTTAACTCAGTGATTGTTGTCCTTAAATGTATATAGTAATCTATGCTTGTAGGACATTTGCCAAGTCATTTTCTTTCAAGACAAGAACAATGTGTTGTTTGTAAAAGTGTTTTATTAGAAAACAAAATGCAACAGAGCAATAACCCAAACACAGCACAGGCAGGGCTCAGTGTGTGAGTCGTACAAAATCACCCTTTGCAGACTGCTCATTCGAGGATTAAAACATTCTCGTGCTGTCTACACACCACCATGGACAGAATTGCTTTTTGCTGAGCCATCGTTCCACATTGCTGCTACACTCAAATTTGTACTTCAACCCGTCACTTGTGACCCTTCAAAGCATGTTCAGAATACAACTGAACGAGACGCTTAAATATGAAGAAAGTCCAAATATATGCACTGTGATATCAGTCAAATTTAAAAAATATGTTTTGGCCTCTGTATCGCCTGAAAATAATTCTTTATACATTACATAAATCATATGACAGTGTTGAGCTGAGCTTCCAGCACCGACTGCACTCGACCCAGCAAGAAAGGCAACTCAGCACTTTCATCGTGTGTAGACAGCCTCCAAAACAGTATGTACACACCCACATCTTCACAGGGCAAACGAGCGCACCATAGAAAATTAAAATGCCATTTTTGCCACTTTTCAAACTGTGAAGACCAACTGTTCTGATGGGGGGAGGAGAAGGCAAAAAAAACATAAAAGTAAAGCAACATTACATCGGCCAAAGACGACAACTGCAGATGTCAATGTGCTGACATTCCTTCTCTTTAGCACAAGTGACAGACAGCTGGGTAGAAAAAAAGGATGGTAAACACGGGAGTAGAAGAAGTAATATTGCTGGGGGGGGGGGGCGACATTTACTCAGTGCTGTGACTCCTATGTTTACTAAGGTCATTACTGGACTCTCGCTGATGATGGCTCCTCTCTTTGCTACCACTACGTTTGTGAGAACGCTGCTCTCCGTCTCTCTCCCTGTCTCCATCTCTGCTGTGGCTGAGCTCTCCTTTCCTGCTCTTCTCTTCTCCCCCACTTTTGTGCTTCCTCTCCTTGCTTCGACTCCGACTCAACTTTTTGGCCTTCCTCTCTTCTCTGTGCCTCTCCCTGTCCTCTTTATGCTTCTTGTCGTCGGTCTCTCCCCTGCTCTTTTTGTCCTTGGACCTCTCCTTCTCTGCGCCTCTATCTTTTTGCCGTTCCCTGTCCTTCTTCCTGCTCTTGTCTTCCCCGCCGTCTCTTTCTTTGTCTCTGCGTTCGTTTTTTCGGTCCCGGCTGCCACTGCGAATTCGCCTACGTTCCCTACGGTCTTGGTTCCTGTCTGCACTGCGGGACCGCCGTCTCTCCCTGTCCCCCCTCTCCCCTCTGTCCCTATCCAGGTCCCTGTCCCCCCTGCCGTCCCTCTCCTTCTTCTGGCGGTCACGCTCCCTCTCCAGCTCTCGGTCAAAGCTGGGGCCGTGGCGTTCTTTCTCGCGGTGGTGGCTCCTGCTCCTTGACCGCTTGGGTGAACGTTTTGGTGACCGCTTGGGTGAACGTTTTGGTGACCGCTTGGGTGAACGTTTGGGTGACCGCTTGGGGCTCGGTGTCCGCCTTGGAGTCCTGGCAAGAAAAGCAACATTAGCTTCCAGCAATTAAACTTTCTGTTCTAACAAAACTAAAGATTGGCTACATAAATCTGAATAATTGTAGAGTCCAGTAAGTCATGGCAAGAGTTTTATAGTCATATGTATGAACCTTTCCATCCTAAATAGCTGCTAGATGATGGGGCCAGGTAAGATTACCTAGAGAAAATAAAGCTAAAAAGCTTGAACCATTGACTGCGTTACCTGGACTGGCGTCGTTCCCCTGGCCTCCCTGCCTCTGCTTCCGGCTCTGCGGGTTCCTCCTCCTCCTGCGGCTCCTTCTGAACAACCTTACGAGGCCTCGCCTTCATCTGCTGGTCAATGAACTTCTGCACAGGCACTGGGATTCGGGGGAACAGAGTGGAGAACCACTCCAGTTTGGTCAAGAAGGAGCGCAACATCTCCCCAACGGTCATGACACAGCCGCCTCCTGCCTTCACATCGAGCTCCTAGAATCAAACGGTGGGAAAGAACAATAGAAAAAATAAAAAATAATCAATTAGGAGACACGGGCAGGACACAGGAAAAATCTGATCGCTTTCTCAATCTTGCCTCGAATCAAAAAGCAATTTGTGATGACCAAGTACTGAACATTCACCTCTGTTCATCTAGCTTAATCTCTCATATCAAATCAGATTTGCCTACTTTACTTTGATAGTTTTAAAGAGGAAACACAACTATAAATATAAAAAGAGCTTGCCTCGTCTAATCTGTCTGGCAGTTTCTGGAGAGTCTGTATTTACAATGTGAGCTTTGATCAAGCAAATGCTATTACATTTCTAAGATCCGCCCTCCTTTCCTTCACATCATCTGTTTAAAACGACATGTTCTAAAAAGTGGTTTGCATCGACTGCTTACAGACCAGAAATGAAGGAAACAAGAGAGCAGCATCTAATAACACTGTGACACTTCCTCATTGAGCCAAAAGGACAAAGAGAGAGAAGCCATGGCTTCCTTCAGTCTCCCAAAAGCACAACGGGGCCGTGGGCGCATAACAACTGCCCACAGTATAAGCACAGGATGGAGCAGGTAGGCCAAATGCACACCAGTTGAAGAGTTATCGACTTTATATGGTAGAGAACAGCCGCTTTGCACTCACACACGCAACCCAACAGTGCTGAGAAACAATATCCAATTCACCTGCTGCACAATGGGCATCTAAAGAAAAAAACAGGGGAATTAACCAGTTGGGTAGGATTTCATATGATCAAATATAATGCAACAGAACATCAAAGGAGGCCTGGCTGCACAGCCTGGTATCAAATTGTATGCTAATCAAATAGGGTGGGAACAATAGACTAATGCAACAGTTGACATGTGTTATATGGTTTGTGTTTATCTTGTCTGTGTGTATCCATATGAATTCTCCAGTTGCTATTAATCCCAAATTTAGTTTTGTGCAACAAGTCCTGATAAAAGCTTGTCAAAAACAAAAAGGGCATGCCTTAATATTACATTGACGAAAAGATTGACTCATTATTGTATATGGTACTTACCATGATAAAAATCACCAGCAGAGAAGTGAACAAGTAACCTAGCTACTTAGGTTTAGAGGACAAAAGTTGGGGACAATTAAGCCAAATGAAGGCAAAGGTGAAAAATCAGCTATGAGCATCACAAGGGAGGGTAACGGACAGTTTTTAACTTGTGTCGTGTAACTGTGTATTTATTGCAGAGAAAGAAACATTAAATTATTACCCGAGGTGACATACCTCCTCATCATCCAGGAAACCGTCGTACCATTCTATCAAATCTGCCGGGGGCTGAGTGTATCTGAGGAAGAACCAGACAGAGAGCACAAAGTTTAATTTGAATTGTTTTTAAGGACCTGTTCCAATAATACCTCATACACTGATTTTCAGACAGGTGAGACTTAAATAAATAAAAATGTGATCAGAGCATTACAATTTCCCTTACACAGATTTATTTTAGTACCAAATTTCTAATTACAACATTTATTATTTTCTATTAACTGATGAGGTCTTGCCTTAAAATTATATTTTCAATAAAAAAATATTGCCGTAAAAGAACAACACATTTCTCTTCTGAAACAGGTGGGCAGTTGAGCAATCAGAATTACGTCTTAACTAAAATGTGCAAAATATCTAGTAATGCACGGAATCTCTACAAGTCTAAAACAAAAAAAACCTACATAGAAGAATTATGGCAACCATACCTTATGTACATGAATCCAAGCGTTCTGATGTATGGAGAGTCTGTATGAGTGATCAGACCCATCAGCTGTTTGCGAGTCAACTTGAGAGTAAACAGTTTGTATAGAAGACAGAAAGCAGTGGACACAATACCACCAGTCCCAACTCCACGCACCTAAACAGGATGAAGACACATTCGTAAAGCATATCAGTGTAAATGATTCACAGCAAACCTATTCACAACGACTGGCCTTTAGACTACATCGCTCAAGAAGTACACTAATTAAAGTACTAATAAATCACGTCAATGTCTCATATTTGTAAAGCATCATCCTCCAGGCTGGTAAGGGTAGAGGGGGGTTAGACATGGGGAATATAAAAAGCACGTACTTCTCACTTACCCCTCCGCACATTCCAGTCTGACCCGCGGTCTTTCTGCTGCCTTTTTCCCAAGGTTCAGCATGGGTCACCTGTAGGAACACAGGACGAGTTAACTAGTTTACACACGTCTGAGAGACCGTATTGGATCTGCACAGATCACAGCACACATTAGAAAGATACCGTCCACCTCCCTGACGACTTGCATTAGAGGTTCCATGAGATATTCTGGGACTATCGCGGACGGTCCCCTCGCAGATAACACAGATTAACTCGTATACATAACGATGGTGAACTGCCCTAATCGTTCTAAAAATGTTGACGTACCGTTAGCCTTTAAACTACCAATCCCAAATGAACGGAAACGTTACTCCAACAAACCAGGTGTAAAGTTTATGCAAGGTTGATAATGGCAGCAAATTGACGGTACCGTATTTGATTTAACGTTAGCTTAGTTGCTAAAGTTAGCTAGCGTTAGCTTACTAATAATATAAATAATGTTATACATTTGTGGGCAATTATGTGAATTAGGCGGACGTCTTTCCGTGCCCTGAAGTTAAGTTAGTTAAAATGAATGCCATCTGATCCTAGTTACCACAGTTATTTGACGACTGCAGTGTAGCGCTAGCTTGTGACAGTGGATATCTAGCTAGCATGCGGCTTAGCATTGGCTAACGTTACCTTGAAGTAGATTTCGTCCACAACTTCATGGTACGTCTTAAGTTCATAAAGCTGAACTTTGAAATACGGCGAAGACAGTACATTCGTAAGGATCATTGGGTTGAGGTTCATGGTCTTCTCGTTGCCCCACAGAGGCAATACATTTCCATGTTTTCCTGGTGGAGGCTTGCTAACGGCCTGTGTTGGTAGCTGGTTTCCGACATTAGCCATGTTAGCTGAATCCCACGCCTCTAAGCTTACTGTACAGTTAGCGTATTTCCGATTACAGACCCATCAATATTATATCGTGAAATGATGATCGTTAACAATTTCGTCCGCTTAGTTGTCGCTGATTTGAGGTTAAATTGATGTTAACAACTTCCCGCCGTCGTTGTAGCTCGGTGCTGTTGCGAGGTGGAACAGGACCGTTGGTGGTGCAATGTGAAAAGAACCGACCGCTAACCGTCGATACGTCAACAAGGCGAATGTTTACAAAATAAAAGCATTTATTTCTAAATCTAATTGTTTAAATTGTTAAATCAAACAATTGTGCAAACACATATTTCTAAGGCTTCTGTAAAGACGGGGTGTTTTAATTATTATGTCATGTTGTATTTAAAACGATTTTGCTTTTCATATCAATGTACTCAGTACACGTTTATTTTGAATTTTTTTTGTCTTGCCTCAACAGGAAATGGTACATTTTACTTTCCGATTTAAATCTGCCGCTTGACAATTTCAACAACCAATTTCCTCTTAAAGCTTCCATTGTCTTTTTAACATTTCATTTGATATGGGTAGTTAAATAAAATGTAACCATAAATTTGCTAATTTGCTTTTTCCTTCCATTTTAATTCTGGGTCACATTTTCACCCCTTCTGCAAAAAGACATTAAAATCCAGAATGCACATTTTTTTAAATGTTCTTTTTATTTGGCCTATATACATATACATACATAGATTACATACTTTAGATATGACTTGGCACAAACACAAAATCTGTGGTAAAAATAAATTCCATCCATTAACTATGACTTTACAGACATATGCACATGCACACAGAAAATAGACATCATACCGAAGGTACAAAACATGAAAACTTCATGGTATTTTAAATTCAGTCATCCTCCCTCACAACCAGGTGAGGAACCAGGTGACATATAATGGTGCTGTAACCACCGTCAATTTCACAATGTCAGTTATCAATTATTTAAATTTGATGGAACTTCAAGGAACGGACGCAGTCCCCTCCAGCCACTTAAGGTACAAGTAAAATGGTGACACAAAATCAACCACAGCTAAATAAAAGCATGTTGGGTACTTAAGGATATTTTTTAAATAACAGAGATGAGTCAACAATATAATGTAGAATTACAGTACTAATCATAGTCTTACTTTTCAAAGAAGACCAACAGAAATGTCAGAACACCAGTAATCTCAGTCCCCAAAATGTTCCAATTGTGGCCTTCACCTCCACTTCTTGAACACTAGAAGGCTCTCCTGGTCAACAGACACTGTAGGTCAGACGCAGAGGGATTGCGTAAAATAAATTAAATCTCCTGGACTGAGGCGGGAGCAAGTTCTGATGGCAATTCTACAACTCAGTCTTGTATACCCCGTATCAGTGTAATACGGCACCCTTATGACAGGCACATGCTTCCCAAAGCCTAGCGCTTGATCACCACCTGCTCAAAGGCTCCAGCTGCGACCCTGAAAGAGAATGCCACGTGTTATATGACAGGAAATGAGGGTGGTTATGTGATCTGGCTGCTGCTGTGGTGCATTCTGTTATAAGCAGAACTAACACTGTGTTGTGAAATTGAAAGTACCGTGTGACATGTATGTAATAGATTCCTAAATAAAAACATGTTCATTTAACCATTTAGCATATGTCCAATGAATTTAGATTTGTAATAAATGCCTGCTGCGTGGCAACCACAATCCACAGTTACATAATCACACCCACCTCATATGCTGGCTTCCTAAAGCTGTACTCCCACCAGGACCAACAAACAAGCTGAGCCCCTCATCTGTAGCAACACAAAAACACACACACACACACACACACACACACGCACACACACACACACACACACATTAGAAATAAGAATACTGCCAATCAGTGCAAAGTCATGGTTTGAAAATGGCTCACACTTACGTCTCTAGAAATGATAATAGTAAATGTCAATAGACGAATAGAGAGGGGAACGATGTTGCAAAGCTGATGAGATCTTTTGAAGAACATCAAAATACGCACATTTCCACAAAAAAATGTGTTCAACATCATTCTCTGAGTGGAGAGAGTCCCCTTTTTTTAAAACAATAAATGACTCCCCTCTTCATTAAGTCACAGGGGTTTGTAACATGGCAGCCACTATGTGTGCTCAGCTACCAGTGAGGGTAAACTGCCCTTGAGGTATTCAGATAATGAAATCTAACCTCTGTAATGCTTATTCAAATACATTTTAATATTCAGGCTGGTAAATATGCAAGTATGGTTCAAATTTATGATTTGCCATCATAAACATCTAATTGTCATTCAGCGTTTGAAGGATGCCGTTGCATTGTTGCATTGCAACACCTCGAAGTAATTTGATCCAATCAGCAGGAGTGTAGGTAACTTCCCAAGTCAGCCTTCAGTGCACTAAGTCACGGATTAGGTGTACACACCCTCTGCACTGGAGTCCAAGACGCCAGGGCTGAAGTCCTGACTCTGCAGGATTTTCTCTATTACGTCATCAGCATCCACCCTGGTGGCATCAACTCTTTTGAGCTGATTCTCCACTGAGTTCTGCTTTACTGGATGTCTAATGGAGAAACAGAAGCAGGGTGAAACATTATACAGGTGTGCGTTATATGGGAAAGAAAATACACGAGACCATATATTTAGTGGAAAATAGAAACAGTCTGATCCCGAGGTTTGTTTATATAACAGGGTCATTGCACACAAAGGTCGAAACCAGCATAGAAAATGTGTTGAAAGTAAAAGGTGAGAAGAAAGGAAGAAAATAAAAACATTTACCTTGAAACTTTAGCGGGGGAAGGTGAATTAGAACAGGTAGCGGAGGCTGGCAGAGTGGTCCTGCTCTCCTGCTCTCGCTGATCACTGGTTTCCAGGATGCTGCCGATGCCTGTGGAGGCAGAACCTCCTGACTCGCTCCTCCGATGGCATAGATCTGTTAAACTGGAGTGATTCGAGCTGTAACCTACAGAACAGGAAAGGGAGAAAAAACACATTCAGGTTATGCTTGTGTTTTCTGTAGCTGGCGTGGTGGTAATGGTGCTTGTTTAAAGGGAATAAATGTGTGTCTTTGTGTTAGGTACCTGAGATTTTTGACTGTTGACTGGCATGGCTGGGTGTTCTGGAGTGACCATACCCTACCAGGTCCTCTGGGACTGATACTGACGTTGCTGGAGTCTCTAAACGAAAAAAAAACAACACACATTTTGAAATCACAAGTTTTGTTATGAACATTTTGTAAATATGCAAACACAGCTAAAAAAAAAAATCTCTTCTTTAAGGTAAAACCCTTGAGGATTCAATTAGTTTTAGTTTCTTTATGATGCTATTCATTCTGAGGCTTCCTAAATGAAAAGACTGACGATGATTTTCAGTACGTTACTGTTGACTCCTGAATAATCATGGCACCTCATGAAGAACGGTTCTTTGTAGAACTCTGTCAAAACTACTTGTGCACAACAAAAGCTGCTGCTTTTGGCAAGAATTGAGAAACTTAAAATAAAATCTTGCCATCGTAAGGAACAGCAAACTCTTTTGAGCCTCAGAGTCTGTATGTACGTACCGGTGAGTGAATGGGATATGTACATGTTTCCTCCCTTTCTGTCCTCAAGGAGACACTCTGCTTCAGCCTGTGGGATTCCCAGAGTCATGGCTGTAGATGGGGGACTAAAGGGAACACAGGAAAAAGTGATGTTACTGAGTTTTTTAAGTATCAGAGTGATGTTGGAAAAGAGCTCCTTCAACTGCCCTGCTCTTATCATAAACACAAAAATGTGGACTCTAACCCGATTAGACTTTGTGGTATGCACTGTTATTCTAGTGGAGACTGTGTAATACTGTGTAATGGCTAATCAGCAAGCAAACGTCAAAGCCAACAGCCTCCTTGAGCAAGTTATACATTAGTTCAAAATGGATAAATAATAAGTCTATTGAAAATAGAAGGGCAATCACTTTAAGCAGCTCCCGGACGTTAACACAGGAAACATGACTTCTCTGCTACTGTGATGTTACACAAAGGAAAGAGGGCGGAGAGGCAGACAAATAGCGACAGACAAAGAGTTAAGAAAAAAAAAAAAAAAGAGCCTCATCTTGTTTCTTCACACAATGAGTAACACTCTGTGGGATGAATGACTAGGCTGTCATTGAGTTTACACTTTAGACATCTCCTAGGCAGCAGCGTGTGTGTCATCACACTAAAAGGGAGTTGGAACGTGACAGTGTACAGGGAGAGACTTGCGGTGGCTGAAAAAAGTTGCAAACGGTGCAGGCTTTGGCAGGAGTGTGTTGTTTCATCACATCCTCAGTGACAAACTGCTCTACATAAAGCTCCTAACAAAAGAGAAAACACAACCGCTGGGCTGAGCTGATCACACTTCAGTTGTCGCTCACTACCGAGGTTGGGCAGATTAATGTCTGGGTGAGGCATTATTAGCTGTCAGATAAAACTCTGATACAATCTCAGCTACCATACGTCAGAACTTCAAACTCTATGAGGACTTTGTAATGTCAGACAAGAGAGTCTTCAGTCGAGTGCCAGACAGGGTGTGATGAGAACTCTTTCCACTGCGGTTAGATGCAGGTTTGTGTAAGTGGGGGACATTCGTGCGTTGCAACCACAGCTATAGCATTTTGTAGTTGACTAAACTTAAACACAACAGACAAGTCAGTATTTCCGGAGTAACAACTTTAAAATTGAATTGATATTCAGACTTGCAGACTGAGTTATACAACTGAACAAATGAATACGGTAAAAAATGAGCTCTTACGTTTTAAAACAGGTGTCTCCAGACATAAGTTGTGTGGTGATGACAACCTGTAACAGATAAAAAAAAAAAAAAAAAAGAGGTAAAGTAATGTAGGTTTTAGGCTGACAAGAGGCAGAAAAAAGCTGCAATGTTCCGGTGTAGTGTGGTTTGACGGGGTTGCTATCAACTAAGGTTTAAAATGACATTTTGTGCAATGTAAGTCCATTGTAGCCCCAGGAAGAATCAGCATATTTAAGATGCATTCCCAAGACCCAGGTAGTTTGTAGATCACAGGCTCAGACATGTGTGGCAGCATTTGTCAGCACATTCATCGTTTCCATCGACTGGTTACATCATTTAGAGCAGCATAGCTTTGCAACAATAGGTTGTAGGCTTATCTTTGCTCTGCTAAAATGTGTGTTACTTGTACAGACGTGTAAGAATAAATTATTGGACCGTACCAAAAACATTGCCAGTGTGGCAGAGACTCCTAACGGCATTTACAACTTAAAGTATTGTGGAGCTATGCGTTAAAACAATACCACACCTTCAGAATTGAGTTGTCCTGCCTGGTGTTTTTGGTGTCGTATCCCTCTAGGAGACACCGTCGTGTGATGCTGCCGGACCCGGCAAACTCAGACAAGTTCAAGTCAGCAAAGCCCAGCTGCACAGGGATATTAGAGATCAAGCCGTTAGAACCATCTGACAGTAGGTTTATCTCCGTCAAAGTGCCAGCATTGACATGCATGTGTACATAAAGCATCATCCTATGATAATGTGGTGTTATAGAACTATCTACATTTGAAGAAATCCAGCACAGATAAGGTTTTTGGAAACACACCACGTGTGTCTAAAGAGGAGGTATTCAATCCTTGAGAAATCAGATAACCTAATACTTTAACTCATCTTTAAAGTTCATGACTAACATAGCGTAGGTTGTGATTTACAGAATTTTCAATCAGTAACTAAAGACGGAAACTAGAAATAAAAACATTCTTGGTAAACAGACTCACCTTACTGAAACGTTATCCAAGGACACTTGGAGGCCGACTGTTATCACATATCACTTATGATAAGACTGTTCTAATGGATATCTGGCACTTAAGTATCTATGTTTAGCCAGTCTACAGACGGGAGAACAGAAGTATTACCTTTGCAAAAGTTTTTCCACCCTTCAATTCCTTAAAATGACAAAAACACAAAAATCAGTGAGGTCACAATTACCCGTTTCATTACTATCTCACAAACCATTTTCATTCAAACTTTACTCCTGTCTGCACAAAGCATCTGTGACATGATTACAAATTAACAGTGCTCTGACCTTAACTACAGAAACCTTTTGAGCACATTCAAGTCTCAGTTAACTATCTGGACTCTGCTATGGAACATTTCTAATATGCATTTTTTGCAGTGTCAACAAAATCGAGCTTGATGGCAGAAAAGAAAACGTTCCCATACCTTGCGCACGGACACCCGGCAAAAACAGGGGTCCAGTACACCTGTCCCAGCATTGGCACTCATCTTAACATTGAACGAGAATCTCTTCCTCCAGTGGACACAGTTGGCTTGGACTGGATTCCTGTGAGAGAAGCACATTTAAAAACACTTCTTCACAGAGAAACAACAACATGCAGGTATACTGAACACTGAAAGAGCAGATATTCATTTTAAGATTGCCAGATTTATGCATAGTTTACCCACAGAGTGTCCCAGTCGGATCCTAAATGTGTGCAACACTTCAATTCAATACTCGCTGAACTTAACATGTGAATATTTTGGAAGAAGACCCTTTGAGGCAAATTGATTTTGGCCTATATTAGTAAATTAGACTTCACAGGGTACATAGAGAATGTTGAATAGACACTGGACAGCAGCGATAAGAGGCGTAGCTTTTTAATTAAAAGACAATATAGTGGTAGAAATAGAGAAAATAGAAAAATGGGACTTTTCATACACAATACACGATTGTCAATATGATTCTGGTATTTGAAAAGGAGACTAAAGTTGTGGTTGGAGCAGGATAAAACTAGGAGCACAGTGTTGGTACACAGACAGTTACCATGGCAAAGTAATGAGGGTTATGAGGCTTAGCTAGACGTTGACGTGTGTACACCTGCTTCTTCCAGTGACTCATCTACAATACAAGCACGTGTAATCACTGCCCCCAGGAAGCGTGTGTGCTTCTTTGCAATGGAAAGAAAGTGTGTTTCAAGAAGAAGCTAGGTTAACTCAGAGTCGTTGATTAGCAACTGATTTTATCAACTGTGTAACGTTACATAGGCTAACGAAATAATGTTATTGGACTGATAATGTACTAATAACTAGCGTTATAGCTCTTTAACCAGAGCCTCCTGGTTTGTAAGTTTCTGTCTCCTTAACACACAGAAGCCTTCAACCAATGCTGGTTCACGATACGTTGAGTTAATACACATACTTAGTTTTAGCAAGTAACGAGCCTATAGAAGTACAACGCTAGTTACCTAACGTTAGCTAACTAACGTTCCTGTGGTGTCGCTTACTAACTAACTTACACACAGCGTTAACTATACACGATACAACTCATGGAATGCAACAATGAAGCAAAACCGAGACTACAAATGATTAACAGGTGTCGAGCGAAAACTGAACAGGGACTTAAAAGCAAGCTTGCTCGAACTACCAGTGAACTGTTGCTATAAATAGCAAAAAACAAGTCTTACCTAGGCGACTCCTCTGCGAAGCCTCCATCCACGAGTCTCACTTTACAGAATAAAACTCCGTTTACGAAGGGAACCGATGACAATTCCTCCAGATCGAAGTCTACCTTAAATTTAAATCTCTTTTTCTTCATAAGCATGAACGACATGATATATCCTCAACGCCGCGGGTGACCGAGGCGCAACAAGTCCCGACAGAAGTGGTAAAGGCTGACAGACAACTGTCCACTTTTCCCCCGCTCCGTGCTGTCACCGCGGCTCGCTCAGCTGTCGCTGGTCGTCGCAGAGTTGCGGTAGTGTCGCGCAGACACGATTCAAACTTCAAATCTCCTCCTTCCCACCCACTGAAAAGTATTATTCATGACGTGACGGGCATTCTACCTTTTGATTGGACACTGCGGCTGCTTGAAAACAAAAAAGAAAAGAGGAATACCGAGGTCGCGATTGAAATGGTCGCACACGTCACGGAGGAAACTCATTCAAAGTTAGTGCCCTGACGTGACGTCACTCCCAACCATGACCACAACATTGTGAAAGAGACAGTGGGAGCAGAAAGAAAGACAATAACTTTCATTCAGCAGGCATGTGACAGGGAGCATATGACAAGTCTGTTAATACTATGGTTCAAATCACAGCTAAATTAAACTTGTTACAGGTGGAAGGAATTTCCACAGCCAAAATGAATAGACCATACTTGAAGGTATTCAGCAAGAACATACTATTAGTTTGTGTAAAGCTCAGGTTATTGAATATTGAATTTATGTCTAAACAGTGTTTGAAGATGTATGCAGTAATTTACTGATGAGTGAAAGTAGCAAAACCACACAATGTCTTCCTTTGTTTACTTAGAAGTAGAAAAGTGTCACCAGTGTAATGTGCCCAACATACCAAAACAATCCCTGTTATATACACATATTACTGGGTTGCTGATACACTAACATGTTAGCAACATTTTAATGGTGAGCAGGTTGAGGTGGGGCAAATTGTATACAGTATATACTACTGGGTTTAATTATAACAATGCACAGATGTGGAATTAAACTACATTTACTCAAGCACTGTACTTGAGTATAAATTTGAGGTTGCACTTTACTTAAGTATTTTATTTTCATGTCATGTCTTTATACTGCTACTTCACTACATTTCAGGGGGAAATATTGTTTGTACTTCTCTACATTTATTTGACAGCTTTAGTTATTAGTTACTTTACAACTTAATATTTTTACATACAAAAAAGATATGAGCTGCTCCCCGGGCGCCTGCATGGGCAGCTCACTGCTCCCTATATATACAGGGATGGGTCAAATGCAGAGAATAATTTCCCCACTGTGGGACTAATAAAGGAATGTTTTGTTCTTCTTCTTCTTAATCGGAAATGCAGTAGTAACGTAGTGAGGTTAAGAGCAGAAGAGGGAAAGACGAAACATGGAATGTGCTAGTACATTACAGATATACACTAACTAACAGCCAGTAGTACCAAATGAAACAGTCAGATGTCTTGGGGGGCACAGAGATGTCGCACACAGGGCCCCTGACCCCCTTTCCATGTGTGCGCCACCTTTTTGTGCGGAGGAACTCCGCCATCTAGTGGCGACCAGCGATATGCGCTGCAGGGAAAACAGTTATTTCCTGCACTGACACGTCGTGCCAGATGAAGAGATTACATTTCGTACTATATAATACACCATGACATATCACATGGAGCAAGGGCGAAAAAGACAGATGGGGAAATTTACCAGACGCATAAACCGGATTAAGCACGCGGTTAATCCGGGGGATATTTATTTCACCACTTTTCTATTTGACCATCTTTCCTGCTCTTCCGTAGAAAAAAACGTCAAGTGGCTACGTATAGCCTTCGTTGCTCCGCCCTCGATAGCTGCAGTTCACCTGAAACGTCACGGAGGACACCTCTGCACCGGGACAGTCTGCAAAATAATAAAGCAGCCTTTTTTTTTCATCGCTCGCATCTGGATTTTTCGCAGTGTTTATGCATGATCTTCAATCTGGATATGGATTCATAATCTGATCCTGACCGCAGGGCGACTCATCTCTTGACTGCTGCTTCCCCCTCAGCCCTTACAATGTATCCGTCGTTACGGACGTTTTTAGTATCAAATGCCCAGTGCTGGGACGCCGACAGCAAGAGGTCGTACCAGGACTTGTTTGAGAGGCTTGATACCAATAACGATGGGGAGGTGGACGTCGCTGAATTACGAGCGGGCCTAAAGGCAATGGGCATATTTCGCCACGGTGCCGCACAGGTAAAAAAAAAAAAAAAAAACAGGGCTTGGCCGGCTCGATTTCCATGTAATTCCTGACCATGTGTGTGTGTGTGTGTGTGTGTGTGTGTGTCTGTGTGTGTGTGTGTGTGTGTGTGTGTGTGTGTGTGTGTGTGTGTGTGTGTGTGTCTGTGTGTGTGTGTGTGTGTCTGTGTGTGTTTGTGACTCGCCCTGATACCACCTGAAGGCAAATTGAACCACTTGTGAATCCTCTCTGCAGAAAATCGTGTCGTCTGGCGATCAGAACAAAGATGGGAGTCTCGACTTCAACGAGTTCAGCAAATATCTGAAGGAGCACGAGAAGAAGCTGCGGCTGACGTTCAAGAGTCTGGACAGAAACAACGACGGTAGGGGATGATGAGAGGAAGCTCACTATCAACATACTTGGCACGAGTAATTATGGCACATGCCAGTGGATGTTTAGGAGGCTACATATCCTCTGGTTATACTGCAGTAGAGCTTTTTTTAAATGTTGTGTTCAGGGCGCATTGATGCCTCAGAGATCCAGCAGTCCCTTGAAGAGCTGGGCTTGGACATCAGCAGAGAGAATGCCCAGAAAATATTACAGAGGTTTGACCTCCATTTCTTAAATGTTTTCATTTAGAGTGTTAGTGTTAGTCTGAAAGCCTTACATGGTGTGCTTATTATAACCATAGATCATGGGTTAACAGGTGTCTGTGTGTTTCCTTAGTATGGACATTGATGGGACCATGATGGTGGACTGGAATGAGTGGAGAGAACACTTCCTTTTCTGCCCTGCTCACAACCTGGAAGAGATCATACGCTACTGGAAACACTCCTCGGTACGGACACACACACACACACACACACACACACACACACACACACACACACACACACACACACACACACACACACACACACACACACACACTCAAATACAGAGGCAGGCGACTGCAGTGGAATTAATCACATGACGTCAAGTCCTCTTGTGTGAGATGCTATGGATTTTCCCTGCACTCCACATTTTGCCAGCAGCTTTGAACTGTCCAACATAATTAGGTCACAACAGCACACTTTGGCCCCCCTTCAGCCTGCTCCTCCACCTCTCGGTGCAAATAAAGATGTCATTGTCAAGATATTTGCTCCAAAACCAGGCAAAACTGCATTCTCATGCCATAGATGTGATGTAAGAGTGGCTGCAGGACAAATAACTTGCAGCATAAGCCTCTGTGGTTCCCTGCAGAAATGCATTACGTTGCCACTGCACCATGTTTGTCACAGGCACATTTATGCTTTTGGAAAAACTTTGGATTTGTTTATCGGTAGTTCTAGCTAAAGGATAAGGAGGTTAGGTCAATTCATTGTTTGTTGTTAAAATAGTTACAATTCTACGATTTCTTTGCCTTTCTCGAACAGTGTGACCTTTTTCTATGCACAAGTTGTATGAACTATACAAGACAAGGAAACATGCGCTTTTAATGTTTTTACTTCCTGGCTGCAACCTTATGTTCAAGGTTTTGTAAAGGCTGCTCTCTCTCTCTCTCAGTGCACAACTGGTAATTTGGCAGGATTGAAAAAAACAGTTGCTGCATCACTGTGAAAATAGACCTCAAAAGGAGAAGTTCTTGTCGGCTTGTGAAGTGTTTTTTTTTTTGTCACATTCACAGCTACACAAACATGACATGACATGTGCCTTCCTGAGAGAGAGATACAATCTCAAAAACCACAAATAATTCTGCTGTATTATTATCATGGCCATAAACTGACACAGCACTGAGAATGTGTTTATTGCTCTAGCAGGAGCAATAATGCTAAACGGACATGTCTTTGATTTGACCAGTGCCCATGAATACAAGTGATTTGATCAAATATATATGTATATATATTTCACCAGGTGCTGGACATAGGTGACAGTCTTGCCATCCCAGATGAATTCACAGAGGAGGAGAAGAGCTCAGGTGTCTGGTGTAAGCAGCTTGCTGCAGGTGCAGTAGCGGGGGCCGTCTCTCGCACTGGTACTGCCCCTCTGGACAGAATGAAAGTCTTCATGCAGGTGAAATAAGTGAAAGAAACAAATGGACAACTGTATTCTTACCTTAGGATGATAACTTATGCAACTTACGTGTGCTACGAGTGAAACTGACCTGCAAACCTTTTATGCATTTGTGCTGCAGGTTCATTCTTCTAAGACCAACCCGATTAGCCTGGTAGGGGGCTTCAAGCGGATGCTCAAAGAGGGAGGTCTAACGTCACTGTGGAGGGGAAATGGGACCAACGTTTTGAAGATTGCACCTGAGACAGCAATCAAATTCATGGCATATGAACAAGTAAGCTCTTAAATGCACATTTTATACATGTGATGGTATTTATCACCGTTTTGTAGCATTACAAATATTTGGAATCAGTGCATTATTTATTTTCGCTCCATTTGTGTGTGTTCTGTAGTTTAAGAAGTTGTTATCCTCAGAGGGCAAGAAGATTGAGACACACAAGAGGTTCATGGCTGGCTCTATGGCCGGGGCCACAGCACAGACAGCCATCTACCCAATGGAGGTACGTCAACTGATTGCTTTTTTACGTTTTTTGTACGTACTGCAGCTGCCCTTACAAAGCATGTACTATCGCATGCAATTGAGACATTCCACTTCGTCATTACGTTACGCCCTGAACTTTGACCCTCTTAAATGTGCTGTCATCTGTCATTGCGCCTTCGGCCACTTGATCTGTCGTCTGTCTGTGCCCTTTCGGCTCAGGCAATGTGACGTATCTTCCGCTGTGCAGAGGGTTGTGGGTCAAAATAACGAAAATGAAGGCAGCTTTTTTAATATGTTTTTCCCCCAAACTAGAAAATACCACACAAATCAAAATATTCTGTTCCTCAGTTTTTCTTCTTTTGTACTTTCCCTCTAAGGTATTGAAAACTAGGCTGACCCTGAGGAAAACCGGCCAGTATTCAGGAATGTTTGATTGTGCCAAAACAATTCTGAGAAAGGAAGGTGTCAAGGCTTTCTACAAGGGCTACATTCCAAACTTAGTGGGAATCATTCCCTATGCTGGGATAGACCTCGCTGTTTATGAGGTATGTATTCTGCTCCTTTCCTCATATTTCACAACAGAGCGCACTTAGTTACATTTTCTCATTTGTATGCACGACAAATCAGTTAACCTAGGACTGTAGTGCTACATAAAATCAGTGGGTTTTTATGCTTATGTTCACTAGCATAATGCATGTCTCTCCTGTGTCTCAGACTCTGAAGAACACGTGGTTGTCGCACTACGCCAAGGACTCGGCCAACCCTGGAGTTCTGGTGCTGGTGGCCTGCGGGACCATCTCTAGTACCTGTGGTCAGCTGGCCAGCTATCCACTCGCGCTTGTGCGCACACGGATGCAGGCACGAGGTAAACGCAGTCTTGACATTTGGTAACAAGGATGACAAAACTTACATGGCACGCAATTACATAGTGCATAATACACGGCAAGATGTTTATGTGGTGACAAAACTGTAATAGCACCCACTATTTTCTGTACATAATATAGTAAGTGGGCTGCAATGGAGAAGGGCTTCCTTTAACATACAGTACAAGAGTAAAAAGCATGCTTTCAGATGTAAAACAGCCTCCCTAACTTCCTTTTTCTCTCCAGCGTCTCTGGATGCATCAGACCAGCCCTCCATGAGCAGCCTGATGAAGAAGATAGTAGCCAAAGATGGCTTTTTCGGACTCTACCGGGGCATCCTGCCAAACTTCATGAAAGTCATTCCTGCTGTCAGCATTAGCTATGTGGTTTACGAATACATGAAGACTGGCTTAGGAATTTCCAAATGACGCTGCAAGCAAATGAAAAAAACATTTATTTGTCAGACTTGAAAATGCCTGAAATGAGTCCCAAAAAAACAGACAGACATCAAGCATACAGAGCATGACTTCCCCCAGCTGGCGAAGGAGTTCAGTGGATGGAAAACTGTATGTGTCCTACTAAGGGTTGTCTGTCGGTAGCTAAAGCATTTATCGTTGCTGCTGAGCATGCTTTAATTTCTATCCTATTTTTACGCATAACACGCTCCCAAAGTATATTCATTGTCCAAAACAAGATTTGACATAAAGATAGTACTGTACTAAATACAAACATAATACATGATGGGTTGTGAAATTCATCCTACTCTTATTCTGTTAAAACTGATCAACCAAACTGGTAGATTAATGGATCATATTGTTTTTGTTTCTTTTGGTTACTAAAGAAATATTTTGTTTTATGAAATCTGGAGCTTTTCCAATAGAGGTACACAGCAGAGTTAATGATCTTATTTTGAGGTAAAACGACACTACACCAGTTCAAATGCTGAAGTCAACGCCCTTTAGAGGTAATTTAACACTTTCCTAAGTTGTAAACACCTAGAGTGACATCGGCTCCAGTCAGCTGCTGTCAACCAAAAAGAACTGTCTCTGAAAAATCAAGAACTTGTTAACACTGGAGTACTGTGTGCATGAAGACAAATGTGTCTTGTGCAATGTGAAAATCACAAATTGTGTGTTATCTGATAATCATTTAAATGTGCCTTACAGCCACTAAATGTGAACTGTCTGACATCACAGATGTGTTTTTTACTACATATATATATATACTGCATTTATGTACTGTGTATATATAGATACATGTTTTCAGTTATGATTATTTACGGGTTTTGATGAACATATTAACAGTAATAACTGGTCATTGGACTTGCAAGGAGCATGTTTTTTCTCTTGCTTCACTTCTCATTTCTTCACAGCAAACCAACCAACCAAACACACACTGAACACTCCCACAAGCAGATACTGTTACCTTTAACATTGTGTGACTTGTTCTTCCATACAGCCAATTGTCTTTATTATATGTTACTTTAATGTGGATTTTAAGAAAGGAAAACTGGTCTTGATTTAGTAGTTTTTTAGCCAGAACATGTGGAAACTTTACCATGGTCTTTGCTGGAAGGCTTACTTGCGAGCAAATGGCTGAGTGGTGTAAAGTTCAGCTCTTTGGGGTGGGGCTCACTGAGGTGTGTTAACAGCTCCACCTGGTGGCTAATGAAGACAAAACACCTAGACACACTTCCATGCTCAACTGAAAATTTTGCCCAGTACAATACAAGTAAACGAGACCATAATAGTATTTTAGACTTTAGTATTTTATCTTTAATCATCCCAGGGATATATATTTCTAATGGATACTAGCTGGCCTGATAAAAAAGAGCCAGATGGAATTTAAATGGGCAGCAGAAGAGGTCAGAGATATTAGTGGAACAAAACAGGCAAAATACAGACTAAGTTGGATAACTAAGAACAATAAAATGATTGCATCATCTTTGTCTGTGATTTGGGCTCTGGTTTTTATATAGAGCATTTTGTCATCTTGTCAATCTCAAGTTCGAACAATTGTTAGAATTTGCTTTCATTCGTTACACAAAAGGGATCTGGAGAATTATTTAAGATGCAGTAGCTTTATATAAAATAACCCCCCAAAAATGTTTTTCTTAATAAAATAAATGAATGAATGTAGTTGGTCAAAGAGTTTCTGAAAATGACTTTCTCGCAGTGTGCAGGTTACAATAATATAGGTTTATTTTAGACCCTTTCCTGTAGCAAAGGAAGCTACCTGGGCTAACTGTAATTATTTTATATTGTGTACAGTGTATTACTTTTGTTATTAATTATTATTCATATAAAATATTTCAGACAGAACAAGAGACCATGAACATATCACTCCACCGGGACACCACATGAGGCCCCCAAAGTGTTCTGCTGCTTGAATGCAGGTAATTGAAACATTAACTTGTCCGATTATGATTCTGCAGAGTAAACTACATAATATGAAGTTGCTGTATCTCTGTTGCATCGATAAACAATTTCATAGTTCTCTCTCAGGCAATCTGGTAGTTGTGGAAGCCCATTTCTGCCCATGTGATGAAATACATGGTCCCACTAAGTTTGTCCTAGTCGCACACCGTAGTTGGGCCACCACTATTGTTGAAGGAGGTTAGCCCTCCGCTGGAAAAAAACAAAACTACATAAACTTCAGCTGGTTTCGGTGAGTGTATTTGTTTTGTCGTCACTAACGGTACATGGTGAAGTTTGCGTCACGTTGTAATAATCGACACTGACGTCGTAAATAAGACAAACGGCGTGCTAAGCTAGTTGTTAGAAAGTGACAGCTAGCAGCTAGCCGACTGTAAGCTAAAAATATTCTCCTGTTTTAGTGATTTGTCGACACAGCTGAACAGAGGGGACACTTTGGTAGGCTTCAAACAGCAAGCTACGTGTGCTTAACGTTACATCTCTCGATTAATGGCAACATTGTCTTTAACGTTAAAGTTTAATTTGGGAACTTGTTGCTCGTTAAGTAGCTAGTGGGCGTTAACGGGACGAAGCTGTGTGGAGACGTTATTACCGTTAAGCGGTGGCAGGTCCAGGTTTACAGTTACTGCCACAGTTAACGTTACTTGGTCGTATCTTAAGCTGTCTAGCCTCCCGATAAGCCTCTCTAGTAGGCCGTTTAGCATCATGTGTGCATTCAGTGTATTTACCATTTTAAATCAGCCACATATCGCACTTACCGTTTGTAGTTTCTGCTATAACTAATATATCACATGGGACTTTTTTTACCATTACATTGTCATAATGTATTAATATTATACCTTTTAACTTTTTTTATATACACTCAATCATTTAAAAGACATGAAACAAACTCATAAAAGGCAGATTAATATGCTAGGAAGACAGACAAGGAAACTGATCTAGCTAAAGAAGCAATTACAAACTCCAAATCCTTTACTAGGATCAGCCTATCTAGCTGCAAATCTGTCTTCAAGTGATTCCAGGCTGGAGGAATCTGCACGGTCCAATAAGGTCTCTGAAATCTGGGATAAAAGGATGCAACTGAGTCATTTAGTTTCTGAATGGCTGGGTTGCAATGAAGTCATTTAGTCTATGGTTTGTTCCCAAACATAGAAGAAGTTGTCTTTTCTTTCCAGTAGCACCATAAACAGACGGGCATCATGGGCAACACAAGTGACAGAGTGTCTGGGGATCGGCATGGAGCCAAGGCCCACCGCTCAGACAGCAGCGGCAGCCACAAAGACCAGGAACCCAGCAGCAAGATGGTGGACAGCACAGACGACCCCAACATCTTCAACACCCACGGGCCGGAGTCGAAGGTACCGCTGGAAAACACAGAACCAGAAATATAGATTGTTGTACAGTATCTTGTTTGTTGCGCAGGAATACCTTTCAGATTTGTATGCCATTTGTTAGATATGATTTTATTTGAGATATCAATGAATTGCTTTTAGGCGTTAGGAGAGAAAGAATCAGATCTGGCTGACCAGGTGAAAACTGGTCGTCAGGCTCGACCCACAGTCATCCGCTGGGCTGGAGGGGGGAAGGAGGTCTTCATAGCTGGTTCCTTTAATAACTGGAGCACAAAGATACCACTAAATAAGAGGTAAACATGTAAATATCATCTCCTACGGTCTTTTAGGGATCCAATGGAACTTATCGAACGACCGGTATTGCACTAATACTATTTCTTTTCTTTTCTCCAAAGCCATAATGACTTTGTAGCGATCCTGGACCTGCCAGAAGGAGAGCACCAGTACAAGTTTTTTGTAGATGGACAGTGGGTCCATGATTCCTCAGAGGTACATCAGTGTCATTTTTATTTTATTATTGTGTTATTGAAAGTTTTTCCTCAATACCAAATAGTTCAGTTCCGCTTTTTGCCATGTTACAAAGACCTATGACGTTATATACATGAGAGGATAAGGACCTCCTATGCAAAGACATCATTGTCGTGGAATTTGGTCAGGAAACCACAGAAGAACTATACGTCCATTACTGTTATCGCTGTCAAAGCCTTTTTAAATTCTAGGGAAATGTGTGCAGTGTTGTATATAATATTTATATACTTTTCTCTTTTGCAGACAGTTGTAACCAGTCAACTCGGCACCATCAACAACCTGATCCAGGTGAAGAAGTCAGACTTTGAGGTGTTTGACGCCCTGCATGTTGACTCTCTGGAGTGCTCAGACACATCAGGTCAGTTACAGTAAACACTGATGAAAGTTCAGTCAAGCCTTGAAACCCTGTCAGCGGTGTTAATGTGCCTTTTTACGGTTGCAGATCTGTCCAGCTCCCCTCCAGGTCCTTATGGACAGGAGCAGTACAGCTTCAGGCCTGAGGAGCATTTCAAAGCCCCACCTATACTCCCTCCTCACCTCCTCCAAGTCATACTCAACAAGGACACCAATATATCTGTCAGTGCCTCCATCTATCTGCCATTCAGATTTAACGCTTTGTTGTTGTTGTTTACCATTTTCTTTGTGGTTTGTAATTTTTCCTCGTACTCTTTCTCGACAGTGTGACCCTGCCCTGCTGCCTGAGCCCAACCATGTAATGCTAAACCACCTTTACGCCCTCTCAATTAAGGTAGGTTCTCACACGTTTCCAGATGTTACTGGCACCCCATGAAATACACACGCTTTCCCCCCAGCTCTATGAACTATACATCCCCGAGCAACCCAATTCTGTGGAGGGGGTTGAATCTCCCTCACCTTTCAGCCAGTGAATCAGACGGTCGTGCAAAAACTAACTTAATATAATAGTCTTTAACTCCCAAACTCTGAAATCTAGACTCATTTTATATATGTTTTACTTACTCTACATTAATCAATTACCTCTGAAGTCAAGTGCCTCTGAAAATATTCACACAGCAAAATTGTACAACCAACTGTTAAATGTCAAAGTCTGTTGCTGTGACAAACATTCAAAAGGACATAACCCTGCATAACTTCTCATGTTACTGACGGTGCTCACTTAAGAACTTCAGAGCATATCTATTTCCTCCACATGCCTCTCAACATGGTGAGGGCTGAGCCGGCGGCACGTAGCTAAGAGTGCTAACAGTGCAAACAACGGCAACAGTGCTGAGCGTTCAGTGTTAATCTGAGGGGAGACTAGAGTTTGGGTTTTATCAGCTGTAACTGCTTCCACAGTGCTGAGCGGCGGTCGCCAGCTAACTAGTGGGGCGCGTTTACATGCACTAATGTGCACTAAAAGCCACTTGGGGCCGACCCTGCTATGTCAACAAAGCAGGGAGAAGCTCGGATTACAACACATACAGAGGGAGAGCGACTTCATTCTCTTTTAAAAATAGACACTACCTCACTATATCTTTACAAAGCTAATAGTTGTTTGCTGCTTCCTATATTAATGCTCTGAATATCCTATAGAGAACATTTAAAGCAACCAAATGTGTGGTCAGAATAGTTCTACTAAATATGCTAGTAGACACCTTTTAGTGCTAAATACATGAAGGTTTTCATGATTATTAAAAATCAGATATTTACATTATTCTCTGTGTGGACCGTTTGGCAGTTTCACAAATACGAGCATCTCATGTTTATCTGCTCCGTGGGTTTGGGTCTCTCTAATGGCAGATTGCCTGTGTGTTGTGTTGTGTTGTGCAGGATGGAGTAATGGTGCTGAGTGCGACTCACAGATACAAGAAGAAGTACGTCACCTCCCTGCTTTATAAGCCTATCTGAACCACAACTTGGGAGCTCCACGGTGCTTTTAGAGAGCAGCATGCTGGTTTTCTTTTTTGTTGGTATCATCACATTTAGCCAAATCTTGCACTGAAACCAGTTTACAGGCAAGACAAAGGCCAGTAGCTGTGACTTCAGCCTGGTTTTTTTAAAGGCTGCACTTCTGTCTACATAGGGCTCTGAACAAAAGTAGCAAAGTGTGTGTCGGGTGTTGAAGAGAGGAAAACCGTACTGTGGCTTTTGCCTGTAACATCTACTGACAGATGACTGATTCAATCACTGTGTGTATTGGAGTGTTAACTGCACCTTGTGAATATATGCATGTCCGTGTGTGAAACGAGGAAGACGCTGATCTGTGAAGGACTCGTTTCTGTAAAGGTGATTTTAAGGATGCTCTCCTAACGTGAGGGGTTTTGAGTGTTCTTGGTGTGGATCGACAGTTTGATTTTAAAGTGTTGTGTCGTCATATTCTCGTTGAACTGATTTGAATTACGTTTGTGAAATAATTGACCTGACGGTATTTATGGCCAGTGCATGTAGAATAACAGAATGGTCTAGAGATGCTTGAAGAGAGCAGCAGACTTGGCATTGGTTGAACATGAAGTGCAATAACGTGCTGTAAAGAGAACTTAACTCAACGTAGACTCACAAACAAGAACAGGAGGAGGGGGCAGCAGCGAACGACATCTTATTTGTCAGTACGTATTGCAGATATTATTGAATTTCTCACAGTTCAGCTATCATGCAGTGGAGTCTATAACTAAACTACCATCATTGGTCACTGTAGATGGAGTACTTAGAACATGTTTAGTTCTGCTGTGGCCTTTATTTTGACATTGTGTGAGCACTTGACCATCCTGAGAGTGTTGATAGAAGCTTTTAACTACGCAGCAGGCAACTCGTGCTGTAGCTTTGTGCTTTTCCTTCTTTAGATATGATGACCTTGCAGTGCTTTTTGTGTGCATCCCTATCGAGTTCTGTTTATTAAAAAGGAATGTACTGTCTGTATCTGTTCCACGTGTAGTCATACACAGAGGCGTGTACACTTAACAGTCTGAACTTGCTGCTTTGCATGCGTTGAATGTCCGCAACTTGTGAGGATACGACACATTTACTGAGTTTGGTGCACAAGCAGATCGACCACATTCAGAATTTGCAGGGCTATGAGGAGAGATAGTTGCCATGAATTTAAAAGTTGTACAATGTTTGCTCACTTGTGTTCTTTACAGTATAGCCATTGAAGATGATCTGTATTTTGAGGTATGTACTTTGAAAGATATTTTTGTCAAGTCGTGCTGTTTAATAGTCTGCATATCCAGTACGTATCAATGGTTAACAGACTTGTAAAAAGGGTCTTTCATAGCTCCTGTTGGTGTTCAACTAGACGCTCTGAAAGTATTTTTTGAATGTTGAGCCTAGACATGAACTTTTGTCCAAAGAGTTTTTAAGGCTGATGTAAAAAGTTATGGCGTGGTGTTTTAAGGCTAAAACCCAAAACTTGAATTTTACAACTCTTTTGAATGTTTTAAAATGCTTTGAAGAACCAGTGTGATGATTCTCTGTACACGGGTTTACTTCTTTGCAAATAAAGAGCGGACACGCTGGTCCTAATTCCTGTCTGTCTTTCTCTTTTTTATTCTGTATGAAAGTTGTGTTCTTTAAACAAAAGTTGTTTGTTATTCGTTCATTTTACATTTGTCTATTAAATCCATACACTTTAGATAAAACCAATCAATTCAAAAATTCTACAGAAGTAAACCACACAAGCTTTTTAAGTGTTTTATTCATCCTTTCTCAAATCGTTCACTGATAATACTTTTGCCAACACAGCACACTGTTAACTGTCATCAGAGACAGGATCCATATGAGTCCTGTATCGGCTTTCTAGTTCATTATGCACAAACTCAGAAAAAACTGCTTTCCTATCACATAAAAGCTGCACCAATCAAATAGCAGTATATATATACATACGAAAATCAGGACCAACAATATATAGTTTCAAACTGCCGTTTGATTCCCTTCTTTATAACAAATAGCAAAAAGGCTTTGTTTACGCTCTAACAAGGTGCTTTGTGCATCCAACGTGTCATAATCTTTCCAGTCATTGACAATTCTTCAAAACTTTTGTCTTTTTACTTCTTACATTTCAAAAGGAAATATCAAACTTTTTATCTCTGTTAAAATACATGCCAACTTTTGTCTTTTTTTTTTATGAAGACTTGAGCGCAAACAAAACCTAATTTGGCAGATCTCAGGTAGAAGAGCGCTAGTTCAAAGCCAATTCTACCACAGAGCAGACTGAAGAAGCTCTCAAGCTAATAAATGTAAAGGCAAGCGAAGCAACATCAATCAGAGCTTTGTTATAGGTGGATGATATTGGGATCAGTGACTTAGATATCATGAAGGCATAGTCTGTGATTTCTTATCAGCCGATGTGATTCAAAGTGACAAACTCCTCTAACATATAAATCACACATTGCAGGAAGTGAATGCAGCAATCATACTCGTATTACGATGATGTTTAACATCAAAATAAAACATATAAGCTATTGCACAGCTACCCAGAAAATCAACTTTGCAAAAAGCAAATGTTGGATGTTTGTTCAAACACACTCACACACACACATGCGCGCACACACAGACTCACTCAAAAGTTCATACAGAAATAGCAGGTTATTTACAGCGTAAAAATGGCAAATGTACAGCAAGAACTCATCAAACGAAATTTGAACCGTTATAAGTGAGTGAATTAAAGATCAATGATCCCACCAGTAGCCTGCCAAAGTTTGCATCATCTATAAGAACTTTATAACCTATATTGCCTTTGCCATGGGAATCCTAAGACGGCCTGAACCAAGAAAAATAACATAAAGACAATAGCATATGGCCAAGTGGGAAAAATCCACTCTGTTGAGTTTTGGTCCAAAAAAGTAGCTCATTTCGGTCGCACAATTCAAAATACACTGAACCAGCTGTCTAACGGTTACCGTCTCTGTGGTTCTGGAGGTCCTCGGAATGAAGACATCTCGGTATCCCTACGGTCCGATCCGACCTGGGTTTGTCATTCGCATGGATAAGGCAAGTCAAAGCAAAGTGAAGAGTTCAAAAGACTTCAAACTTTGGCAAGTATTGGCAATCCGCTGTTCCTTAGCTTAGATTTTACAATCTCTGTCATGCATCAACAGTCCGGTAAAAAGTACAATCGTTACTCTGATCGTGTACTAACGTTATTATGAGTGTGACTAATAATCCAGTGTCAAGCAAAGAAAAACAAACAAACCCGGTGCAGCATTATCATTCAAGAAACATCATTATTGCACATGCTCGTATGAGAACTCCTACAGAGGAGCTTGAATACGCGTGTTTAGCCTGGTTCCATTTCAGCACTTTAACCTCTTTTTTAAAATTTGTTTTTACATATTCTCGTGTACATCCTGCTCAGAAATCACAACCAACCAGATGTTTCAAAGCCTTGAGCATTAAATTGACCATACTCCCTTGTTTTTGACTTATTCAGTACTTCAGATTCAGTAGGTAGGTGCCTAGAAAAGCACCGTTAGGACCCAAAAAGAGGAGGCTTGTGACTAAAATGGAACCTTTCTCTGGCTTTTTTTTCTGCTTTTCATATCCCTTGGCTGATGTTTGACAAAAGCATTCATAAGCTTCTTCCACAAATATAGATACAACTAGTACACGACTACTTAGCAGTGATCGCCTACGTCCTCTACACTCCTCCACTGTGTAGATACATCGTGGGTGTTATTGTTCTTTGCATTGCATTTGCAAAAAAAAAAAAAAAATGTCCTCGTTGATAAAAGTGCCACAAGAAGTAAACTTGCAATTCTGTGGCAGTCAAAGGTAGGATGTCTTGTCTTTGAGTGTGTCTGTTTTCGTTCAAGTGTGACCTCTCTCAAGCCACGATTAAACATGCATGAACATCTATTCCGTCCGCAGGCTGTCTGGCTCTCAAAAGAGGATGCTCTTAGATACAGATCAGGGGGTGTACTATAGAAACATTTCGATTTTTAACTCGCAAGTAAAGTTCTCTCAAATCTACGGTTCATTTTTCAAAATCTCAAAATCCTCCCTTGTAAAAATATTTTTCAAAATCTCCTTATCTGGTTTAATTATCCTGAAAGTTTCTGTAATACAACCAAAAAAGCCCAAAAGGCCTTTACTGAAACCAGATTGAGAACACACACCTGGTCTGAGATCAGTGTCTGGGAGCATCCTCAACCAGCTCCGTCAGTAGGACGCACTTCACTGAAACCACCAGAGGGACATTTAAAAAACCTTCTTCAGTTACACACACGATGAGGCATACTGCCGACTGTATCACTCAAAGACAATAATGCATGTGGTGGGAGGGGCTAGAGAGTGACAGAAAATTGGCGAGCAGGTGAAGGGAGTTTGGTCAGGCTCAAAGGGCAGATTATACTGCACACGTATTGCCTGGAGGAGGGACAGGTGGAAGCACTCTCATGGCTGGACGGTGATTGGGTGGGACAAGAAAGGCTGGTGTGGGGGGGGGGGGGGGGGGGGGGGGGGCTGGAAGGAGGGCGGCTGTTTTAGCATAGAGGTTAGAGGTCAGAGGTGGTAGCATTGAGGCTGGTTCTTTAACAGTCTAAAGCAGGCATTGGCTGCTGCGCTTCCTCGCTGCCGGACGTTGATTGGCTGCAGCTCCGGAAGCACTGCTGGTCTTCAGGAAACTGCGATCAGCAGGCCGCTCTCTGGCAGCACCTCCTGGGTCCTCAGCTGGGTGTAGGGACAAAAGGAGAGAAAACTAGATGTACTTTATTATTCACCAATCCTCATACAGGCGGATAAAACGAACAAACTTCTGGCGAGGTGAAATGTTGAAGGGATAGTTCTACATTTTGGCAAATACGCCTATCTGCTTTCTTGCAGAGAGTTTGATGAGAAGGTCGATGGACTGTTATCTCAAAGAAACAGCTAGCCAGTAAAAAAATCCACCTACTAGTTATGAGCTGGATCATTTTTTTCACCAGCTGCAGTAATTCTGAAATCTTTGCTAATTAATTAGTGTTAATTAGTGAGCTTTATAGGTGTAGGTAGGTAGATGTTGTTATCTTCAGACAGAGACAGGCTAGTGGTTGCCCTCAGTTTCTAGTTGTTATGCTAAGCTAAGCTAACATGTCTCCTGACAGTAGCTTCATATTTAGTGTACAACCATGAGAGAGGTGGCAATCGCCTCACCTCACTCGCGTAATGTTAGTTGTAATACCATTCCCAAAATACAACCGCTTGCAGGTGAGAAGCTGAGAATGAGTGATTAGAGAATAACCAATGCTGTTACTCAAATCCTCTGTCTGTCTCTCACACACACACACACACACACACACACACACACACACACACACACACTGTGTACTGCGTGCCCTGTGGATGGAATTAATCTAGGTGTTTATGACCCCACTCAATCCAAACATTGAAGGGCAGAAGTCAAACCTTGTATTTATAGCTGTCACACACACGTTTTTGTGTGTGCATCATTTAGCGATATTGTGACAGCATGCACACAGAATGGAAACTACGTACCGTGCAGTTATTTTGGTGCCAACTTTGTCCAAAGCTATGAATAGACTCAACATTAGGGGACATGTAGAGGTAAACAACACTTTAGTGCAGTGGCGTCTTACTCGCTGGGTGTGTGTGCAATTTGGTGTCGGAGTTGTGGGTTCAGGAACAATTCATGGCCTTTAACTTTAAAACTGTTGTTTACAATAGCTGAGTAGTTGTTGGAGGATTTTAAGATCACCGTGTCAGGTGAAAACACACCAAATACATAGCTGAGTGCTGGTCATGGCTGTGTCCCATGTGGAAAACAAGGTGGCCACACACACGTCTCCAATGACAAAATTGATTATAAAGCCGCCCAGGAGTGGTACAATAAAGTCTGTGTGGAGCTATTTGTGTGCGGCCAGCTTGATTTCTAGATAGGACAACCTCCCATGTTTCATTTATTCCTGATAAACACTCTTTTAAAGCAGAAACGTCATAAAAAGTTAGTTTAACCAGGATGCAGTTCGCTGTGACGGGATGGTGAAGCAGTGATGTCGGCATGGTTAGAAAAAGCAAATCCACACGGAGGTAAAAGCTGCCCCAGACCACAGGGTCACCCTTATTTACTTTTACACCTACAGTTTGACCAGTAGGTCTAAACTACTACTGTCGGGTTATTCGAAAAAAACATCTGGGACAACATCTACCTGTTTGCAAGATCACAAGATGTCAAACAATTACCAGCATAAGGAGAGGAAGAGGAGGAGCTTAGAGAGGAAAGTCTCAGCTCATTCTTCTGGGGAGTTTAAAGGACCAGAGGAGAGACAAATGCAGGACGAAGGAACACGTGAGGCAGGAAAGCCAAAAGTGATGAAATTACATCATGAAGACACCAGCGACATGACAAAATACAGTATTTATACACATAATACTGTGACCTATGGAGTATGCACACAGATACCTATATCATGTATGATATCCTGGATATAATGGTGATGTTTGCTTACCTCTAAATTTGTCCTGGCTTTCTTCAGCACATCACGAGTCCTTGACACTGCAAAAAAACAAGGAAAAAATATGTTTCTATATTGTTCCTACTACTTGAGCCCACAGATAATACATCCATGTCAACACTTCATGCGCTGCATGCATTAACAAGCAAATCAAAGTAACACATGTCATTTCAGGTTTGGATCTTGGATACAACATACATTTGTTGTTTCTATCCAAATCCTCAACCTGGAATTTCTCTAGAACTTCCAAAAGAAGGGACAAAGCACAATGTTGTCTGCTGAGAAGCTCTCTTTCTCTTTTTCTTTACTCATACCTTATTTGGTTTTGTTTTACACTCAACCTTCCTACATTCTTTCCTTTCACTTTTTGTGGCTGTGCACCGAGCAGCGCAAGCAGCACTCTGTTCGTTTGGTATTTTCCTAACCTTGAAATTCTCCTTGCCCGTCTGTGCTTCCAAGACCTACCTAGTTTTCTCTGATTAGCTCTCTTTTTCACACACAAATGCACAGAAACACTTACACTGGTTGACTATGAAGTGCTCCATGTTCTCCTTGGTGCGGCTGGTGCTCCTCAGTCTGTGAGTCGTCCCTTTAAGAACCTCTTCCTGCTCTGACATACGCAGTTTCAGGGACAAGATCTCCTCCTGCATACACTGCTCCCACACACACACACACGCACACGCACACACACACACACACACACACACACACACACACACACACACACACACACACAAAGTGGCATTTTTTATCAAAGCTCGGCTCTCTCACCAAACATGTTTGTGATACAGCTCTTTAAATAGTACTGGTGATATTATACGTATATTTTTAACAATGAATTGATCATACTAACAAGTATACTGCCTGTGTGGCCTAATACAGCTTATTCCTCTGTGACGAAGAGCTCCATTGTTTGTTAAAAATAAATGTGGAACCACACCGGTGCTCCCGGTATCATGTTCCTTCATTAATATGAACATAATACAGTGTCCTGCTGCACACTAGCACACCAAATTCACAGCAGAAAAATACGCTATTTACACCATTTGAGTAATTTTTGAAAAAATACATCTATCTGTTTTAGGAAATCATTTAACCCTACGACCTGTTTAAATATCTTCAGTAGGAACAAATGGGCTCGGGGCTGAGTGCCACAGACATGCTGGGTATGTTGGAACACACTGAGAGACTATTACATTGTTGATTTTGGACTTTTCATTGGATCTGTTGACAATAACACATAAATAGTGTATATCTCCAGGCTTATACTTTCAAAGACCAGACCAGTCATAAATGTGTCCCAAACCTTCTTCAGGTTTTGGATGGAGGGATCGGTGCTGGGCAGAGCTGCTCTCCAGAACATTTTCAGCAGGGACATCGCCTCCTCCAGGATCTGTCTCAGAATCTTGGTGTTGGACAGCAGACTCTTCACACATCCATAGTCCAGGACCTGCATGCAGACCTCAGTTAGACATTTGTGCTCCATAGTCATGACTTGTTGTCATTGAAAATCTGTCTTTGGCCCTTTGGCTCTCACCAGCTCACTGCTCTGCTTCTGGTGGCCCTCCAGCAGCGGTGGGCCGAGGCAGGCCTGCAGGGTTGTCTCCATGCGCTGGACAAGGCTCCCGCCCTCGAGGACTTGCTGCTGAAGAGCGCTGAAGTCATCCACATGACCGATGGCGTGGCGGCCGTTGCGGTTTGCAAATGATCCGTCAGGGGCCTCCCCCTCCAGCTCAGAGTGAGGGTCAAGAGGGTCTGTTGGGAATTAAAGAGCTGAATGTAATTTTGAATTTGACTTTGCATGACATTATTGTATTTTTTTTATATTGCCAGTTCACAAGTGATTAAAATAATATTAGTTCAGGCACATTACAATAAAAACAAGAAGTTATTATTGTTACAGAACAATCAGTCCACACATTTAAGACCGATTAAGTTGCAAACATGCAGTGTAGTTAAAATCACACCATTGGCAGTGCTATGGCTGTCGTCCAGGTCTGAGTAGGGAGGACCGGGAGATCCACAATTAAACAGACCAATGTCCCTGACTGGTGGAGACGGAGCTGGGTCTGTGGAGCACACAGAAACAACAAACCAGGCTTGGACACAGAGCAAACCACACCACAGCACACTGAGCGCCACAAACATGTTGTGTTGTTAATGTTGTGCGGTCTCACCGTGCAGCAGCTGTCGCCTGTAGAAGTTCTCTCTCTGAGGGCTGGCAGTGAGGGCGGAGAGGGAGGGGGTCCGAGGAGAGCCGACGCCCAGCTTCTGCTCCAGCTGCTTGTGGAGCTCCAGTTGTTTGAGGGCACTGTTCTCCTGGACGCTGTTCTGCAGCTGGGCTCGCAGGCTCCTCACCTCCCCGAGCAGCTCCCCAAGCTCCACCGGTAGACCTGGGAGCTCACACAGGTAGGCTGAACACAAAACACACAATCACCGGAGAGTCTGACAGGACATGCTCCTGCTTTAGTGCCCCTTGGGGTTTGGAGTTCTTGGGTAGATGTTTAAATAAATGTTTTTGTTAATTTTGTAACTATTGCATCTTTCAAACTGTTGTTTGAAACAATCGGAATTGGAAAAATGTGAGCAATCTGCTTTTGGCCTATCTATCTCAGTTTTTATTCCCATCACCAGATGGCGCCAACATTTCATGTAAAAAGGGGAGTATATTAAGTGTAGCTAGTGTAAAATGGACAGACTTACCTTTGTTGGCCTTTATGCTGGAACACACTCGATCGTACACTTGTAGTTCACTCTGCAGGGAGTGGATGAGCTCTCTGCTCTCACATAGCTGCTGCTGCAGTAGAGACACCTCATGCTGGAGCCTGAGGAGACATCACAGTACATTACAGTCAGAGATTAGATGTGTATATACACACACAGACAATCACAATTTCTATCAACGAATCAGTCGCTGTTTGATTCAATCTGCAAACACACACACACACACACACACCAACCTGTTGGTTTTCTCCTGACTGGCCTGCCGTTCCTGCCTTAGTATGTGTATCTGCTGTCCTTGCTCCTGAGTGTGAGCCTGAAGTCGTCTCAGCTCCTCTTTCCACTGCTCTGCCTCCAGCTCTGCTTGTTTCAGGCGGGCGCGTGCTGTAAACACCGCCTCCCGCAACTGCACCACCTCCTCACATGTGTCTGAGGAAAGAGGAGAGTTCAAAATGGGTAAACATGCATCTATTCCAGAGGAAAATAATGTGAACTTTCAGATGAAGTACCTGTGCTGGCCTGGAGGCGTGACTTTAGACCCAAGTTTTCTTCCTTCAGGACTCGGATCTCATTGGACAGTTGAGTGACCGTGTCCAGTCCCTGAATGTAGATGTTTGTTTGTGCCCCTGGACAAAAAAAAAAAAGAGAAGTTATTTTTTGTAATTTCTTACATATAGAGAAAGAAGTGACAATGTTGCAGCGAGGGCTGCAGTACCTCCATCACGCCCGTTTGAGGCCAGTCTCTCTTCCAGCTGCTGTCGGAGCCTCTCATTGGTCCTAATGGACTCCTCCAGACGCTGACGGAGACACCTCACCTCCCGCAGGTGCTCCTCCATCAAATTTACCCCTAGAGACGACATAACAATAATATGGTAATAATCATTTGACTCTTCTGAAGACTTTGTATATTACTAACAGACAAAACAGTAGAGAGTCACACCGGCATGGCTGCTTCCTTGCTGGTGTCCCGATGATCCAGAGTAGCCTCCAACTTGCTGACCCATGTTTTCCATGTCCCACAAAGTCCGTCCCGTCACTAGACCTGAGTCAGACTTTATCGAGTGGCCTTCGGGGATGCCACCCAGCGGATACTGTTGAAAGGCATGATGGGTTTGCTGGCTGTAGTTGGAGAGGTCGTGCTGGATGTGGGCACCCGGTGCGAGAGTGAACAGAGGCTTGTCATGGGGAACTGCAAAGCCTGGAACCACACACACACACACACACACACACACACACACACACACACACACACACACACACACACACACACACACACACACACACACACACACACACACACACACAAAAAAAGAGTGAAGTGTGTGTAAAAACTCTAGGACAACAGAGGAATGTAATTAATCTGCAAATGAGATGGTTGCCAACAGGCGATATTATGGAAGTCGTGTCTTTATTTACACTTTTCACACATCACTCCCCCGCCCGCCCTCCCCCGCCAAGGCCCTCACCCCTGTTCTGCTCATTCATCAGTTTGTACAGCGTGTCCAGCTCTGGGCGAACAGCAATCACAGACAGGGCCCTGGGCCGGGGGTCAGAAATGACTTCTTTGCCCCAGACGTCAGGGCCAGAGGGGCCAGAGTAGGAGTGGGAGACAGGCTCACTGAAAAGGGCTGGAGGAGAATGACACGTACAGAATGTGAAGGAGGAGGAGGAAAAAGGAAAGGTGATTTTGGGGTACTTTGCATGTCAAAGCCATCTGTAAGTACCATACCTCTTGAGGACTGACTGGTCAAACCCACAGGGGCTGAGCAATGCATGTTGGGACAGCTGCTGGAGTACTTAAGGAAGCCATGAGGAGGAAGGATAGATGGATGGACTAAAGGAGGGGAATGAAAAGTGAGAGGAAGGAAGAGGCACTTTCCAGATATGGAGAGCTGGAACATACAAAAAAAACGTTACCTTCTTGTTCTGATCCTTGTCTTGGCCCGTGCTCCTCCTGATATTCTCTGACGTCTAAATCGGAGCACAGCTCCAAGTCTTCATTGGTTCTGTACTCATCAGACACCAACGACGTTCTGTCTGATTGGTCGGTGGTCTCAGAGAGGGCATGGCAGCTGGACGGGGTCTCTGGACGCTGCTGTAGCTTGCTGTGGAGGGACTCGATGATTTTATCTTTCTGCTGAAGCTCCTTACTCAGCCTACATGTGCACACAAGACAATCAACCATTACAGTCTGGACTGATAGCTAATAATGAAAAATAAACAACTAACACTGTTGCCAGGCACCCTTAAATCTATATCATAATCACTGAAAATGATGGACAGTAAGTTTTTATGTAGCTCTACCTAATTTGCATATGATTATCCTCGAGTACAACATAGAACTAAAGGAAGAGTGTCGAGACGCAGCAATTAGTCAATCAACATCTACTGCAGCTATTTTGATTATAAATTAATTTAAAAAATGCTGGTTCCAGCTTCGTAAATGTGAGAATGTGATGCTTTTCTTTGTCATACTGAATAGTTTGGGATTCAGTATCGTCTTAAAGTATATCTGCCTTATGTGAAGTACCTTCCCTTACTGTTTCAGTTGCTGAAGCATGAACTCCCTGTCTCTCTCCAACAGCATCCTAAGAAAAGCTGTCTCTCTCGCTTGTCCTCGAGCCGTTGAAAAAGACCACAGTGAGTTCCTGTATATGGGACTGTTCTTAGAAATCATAGATTTCCACAGGGGAGCCATCAGTTCAGTCCAGAAAGACCAAGTCCTTGATGCACTACAGACTCTTTGCTGTCTTCTAAATCCAGTCACTTTAGGACTTCTTAGACTACATTCTTAATGATAAAAAACTAAAAAGAAATCGCAGTAGCTTTAAATGCTGTTGCAGATAATAGCAGAAATCCACAAATAAGTGACTGAGTATAGATCCATTGAGCACGGTACTACTGAATGAGGCAACGTCAGTAAAGGATTGTCACACAGTCACACTGAGCCTCTTAAGTCCAGCTGGTGGGACACCTGTACTGTAAGACTATTCAATGAAAGCAACTTAAAGGATCCATGCTGGGGCCTGTGTGTGGATTAACAGCAACCTTCTGTCTCCTCCTACCATAAGGAGCCATGTGGTGTGCAGCAGCGGGTTACATGACAAAGTAAACTAATCACTAGGACAGTAGAGTAAGTGCTCTACTAATACCTTCAATGGAGGCCCACACATCTCAATGCTGCAGGGGATTCTATAGATCAGGGTTTTCTTGTTGTTTTGAAAGCACGTTAGCAAGCCGACTCACCGTAGGGCAAGCAACTCATGGCCTGTCTTGTCGTCATGGCTCTCTGCACGGTTGCCTATGGAAGTAAAACAGGAAAGACAGCATAGGAGAGAGGAAATGTCAAAAAAATTGAATTTGGGCATAAAAGGACCACAAGAATGGAAAACTATAAAACATGAACCCTCTGTCTGTGCGATGGAAGATATGGGAAGATGTTCCTTACGTCCACTGATCTTGGCGAGCACTCTTTGTGCCAGGGCTGAGTTCTGTGCCAACTGCTCTCTGAAGCTCTGACCCATGTAGTAATCAATATCATTGGCCCGCAGCAGCTCCTCAAAGGTCTGCAAGTTGTAGAGAATTTGAGTGGGCATGAGAATACCGACTAAACACTCTCATATTACTTCCACATGTTGGTAATATGTAGGAATGTGATAACATGTGGTTTAGTGATGTAGTTAGTTAGTTAGTGGAAGGGTTTGCAGCACCTTGGTGGTATCACCCAGGTGCTGGATGAGGATGTGGCCGACTCCTTGCCCCTCTCTCACCCTCTGCCTCAGGTGGGACAGCTCACGAGCTTGTGCCTGGATCAGAGAGTTGTAATTCCTGTGGGAGGGAGGGAGAAAATCATTCTCATGTGCTTCAGTTAAGTGATTCTAGCCACAAGAAAGGTGTAGCAGCTACCTCTATCTTTAACCATGGCTTATCTGTCTTATCTGTCTCTGTCCACTCACCCAGGCCAGGTGGCACATTTCCCCTCCTCTGCTTGGCTTTTGTCCTCCTGTCTGGAGCTCTTCAGTTGCGCCTCCAGTGACGCAACTCGTGCCATCAGTTCTTGCAGTTCCCTGCTGGGTTTGGACCCTGAGAGAATGCCTTGGGTGTCAGACATCCAGCCTTCATCCTCTTCCACACCGCTGGGGGCTGGTGACGTCTCAAAGGCCCAGTTTACCTAGAAGGTGAGGATAAAATGGCAAAAAACAACAACATGAAGGGCATCATTATGGACCTATAAGACCAGTCAGTGATGTAGAGTAGCTGGTTAATGTTACAGTACCTTGCGTGGGGTTCGCTCCAGGCTGGAGGCGTAGTCGCTGGTGGTAGACAGGGAGCGGACACGCAGCTGCAGCCCACGGATCACCTTGTGGCAGCGGGTCAGCTGTGAGCGGAGATCCTGGACCAGATGCTGCAGAGAGGCTGGCTCGTCCTCCATTTCACCTGCGTTACTGCTGCCAGTGTACCAGCTGCCCGCACCTTCATAGTCTTGCTGATTGGACAGCGACGTGCACATCTCCAGGTCATCAAACTCTGAAGGAGGGAGAGATGAAGAGACACAGTGATTCATGATTAATGCGGATCAGTGAGTGCATTTTACAGGAGAGGAGAACATTTGTGTGTCAGTTTGATTGGGATTTGTTCTGCTTGTTACCTGGGCTGCTGGCGTCTTCTCTCTCAGCTTCGTTCTCACTGCGACCACAAGTCTCATAACCCAGATCCTGGAGATCCACCTGCACCTGCTTACTGGCCTGCTGGACCGACGTCTCCGCTGCAGAGACATAAGTAAGAAATGACTTAAATCTGGTAAAGTTATCAGTGTTTGATTAAGGTTTTGAGTACATTGCGCTTTCGTTCCTTCATAGATGTTCCTGAGAGTGACTCACTGAGCAGATCTCTGTAATCCTTTAGTTGTTCAGCCTGAGCGTGGACCGTGGCTTCAGACACCATCAGCCTTTCCTGCAGCTCTCGGTTCTCCTGGTGGCTCAGAGCCAGATCGGAGCTCAGGCGGGCCGCCTGCTCACGAAGACCCTCCTCTATATCCTGCCAGAGCGCTCCCTCCTCGCTGCTGTCTCCAGCAGGCTCCACCTCCTGCAACAGTAACATGCTTAAGCAACTCTGACATGTAATACACAAGACAGGAAATCACAGGTATGTCCTTTTCATCATTTTAACGTATAGGGAACTTGTTGGGAACAATGTTTTAATTGACATGCTTATTATCACACTGATGATGTCAAACTACAGTAACTGCAGGCACAGCAGTGACGACTCCATTACTCGTATAAACAACCTCGGGACTAAAAGAACACAACACCCGTACATAGACGGGGCCTGGAGACAACGCTGCTCCTGCACAGTTTACTGAAATCTGTTTTGCAATGTGTTGAAGCAGAAATAAAATAACTTCTGTTGGTTTTTGGCTAATCTTTAACGCCTAAAGAGATAAAATTACTTTAATAGATTTTCAGCAGCTTCATAAAATGTCTGAGACAGGCAGTTACATCTGCAGTTGTAAGTCACTAAAAGTTTGATTTCTATTAAATGAAGAATGTGAAGAACGTGTTACCGTCTCAGGCTGGTGTGTGTGATGATGGGATGTCAGAGAGCGTGGCCCCTTGCAGTGCCTCTTCACTCGCTCGTCACTCAGACTAACACCCGGATGACCTCGCTTTCCCACTGGCACCGGAGATGTTTCCTCCTCTTCATCTTCTTCCTCAATATCCTCCTCCTCTTCTATCTCCTCTTCCTGATTCAAGCTCCTGTGATTCCTCTCTGGGTTTGTCCTCAGTCGCACAACTCCAGCTTGTCCTCTGGTGTCTTTCAAAGCCTGGTTCTCCTGCTGCAGCCTCTGCAGTGCACTCCTAGCCGAACACAAGGAAGGAGGGCAAAGTTGCATCATCAAGTTGCCAGATTTAAACCCCTCCCCTGCAGCTTAGACAATCAAAACACAAAGTTTCAAGAGGATCTCTGAGACAGTGCACCTCATCTGAGCCACGGTGGTGTATCCATCCCTCTCCAGTTGTAACCTTATTTCTTCAAGCTGGCCTTCAAGTGTCTTCCTTGCTTCCTCGAGCTGCTTTACATCGGCTCCCTGGGACACCAGCGGTCCAATCACACCCTCAGCTCTACAAGCCTTAACAGAAGATGACGTTTGTTATTGTGCAACCATTTAATCCATTACGTGAATGGTTTAAATTATTAAGAGGTCCATAAATCTATGGTTACAAGCCTGAATTTAAAGGGATTCAACAGTGAAATGTAAATAGAAGTAGTCTACCTGAATGGAGGCCAAACCTCTGGCCGTCACTTTATTATCATCCTCCTCTATGCTGTCCGTAAACTCGTCACTGCTGCCATCTTCATCGTCTCCTTCCTCCTCCTCCCCCTCCTCGTCTGTGCTGAGCTCTGGAAAGAAAACAACCATATAAAACATCCACCTACTCTTATCCCTTTTGTTTATTTCTCAATCCTTCTAATACTTGGTTTTTGTATCGGCTCTCCCTCTCTAGCGTCCACTCTCTATCCAGACCTCCTGTTTCTACGCTGAATCACCACTTTGTCATGGGACTAAAGGGAAATGTTATGTCATACTCATGCCTGTCAGCCAAAAACACACTCAAGACAACGCAACCCGGGACCAGAGTGTGCAAATATGTGTTCAAGAGAAACTGAGACAAATGTAATTGATTTTCATTTATTTATTAAAATATCTTACATGTAAGGTTTAGTGGTGATTTTGTGCCAAAACTAAATATGTGTGCAGCTTTGTTGTGTGTTATTAAAATATTGTATATACACACAGGACGCAGAGGCTCAGTAAAAAAGAGCCCGGCAGGAATTTCGCTTTACATAATAGGCCCTGATGATACACAGCAGACACACACATATTTCACATACAGTGTGTAGATGTGTATCACGTGTGTATGGGTGTGTATCTACCGTTGAGCTCAGTGCATTTTTGGAATTTATTATGGGATTAGTTCATAATCCGGATAAAGTTCAAAGGCACTATAATTTGACTCCACCCTAATACAAATATCAAAGTTAGTGAGAGGGCAGGAAGTTCATGGAAGCAAACTGCTGGTTGATTATAGATTGAACAATGTGCTCTCTAAGCTGAACTGATTGGATGTGGGGCCGTTTAACACTGTGGCACCACATATCGTCACCACTCTCATACGGGATGATAATATAGAAAGCGGCACTCCTTGAAACTGTGTATTTGGCAGTTAAACTAATGTGGATTTCACGTTTAAAAAGATCAAGGATGTTGAGTAAAAGGGCTCACATGAGGTTCCCTTAGTTTGTGAATTTGTCATTTTAGTGTCGTGAATGTCTAACTGGGCATTACAGCAGAACAGCCAAGCAAACATGAAAACCATGCCACAATATCATGCATGAGGGAGGACATCAAGACAAAACACTAACTTGGATAGTTTTGTGTTTATATTTATATGAAGACTGAATTATCTAACGAAATCTGTTCAGATATTTTTGACCACATTTAAATCTGTGACTTTACAACACATTTATAACAAGTGTGTTTTCGTGTGATAAAGTGCATATCAGGACAGACTAGGAGGCTGAGGATGATGTAGGAATGGTTCAGATAGATAAAACACACTGTGGGTTGAGCTCTGGGGATGGAAGGAAGTATAGATCAAGGACTAAGTGTGGGGGGAGGGGGGGGGGTCAGATTTGGGATGCTTCTAAGACAAATTCCCAACTGCTCCCTATATACAGGGATGGGTCAAATGCAGAGACAAATGTCCCCCTTAAAGGGATCAATATAGTATAATAAATTAAAATTAAATTAAATTAAAAATTAAACACAGCAAACAGAAGTGCTTTTGACAAAAAGCCAGCACATTTTTATTTTTGTTGCATTAAATATACAAAAAGAAGTGTTGACAAGGATTCCATCCTAGATGAGAGATCAGCACAAATCCCAAGAAAATGTATTCTACCTCATATAAATATTTAATGGGCAAGTATTATTTCTGGCATTCACATTGCATGTGATTTATTGAGAGCATAGTGCAGACAGTAAAGTTACTCGATATTATATTTTTCTGCTTTCTTGATACAAAGCTGAACTTAAGTTCAACAAGCAGACTAACTAAAAACAACACGTGTACTAAACTACCATGACGTTACTTTAAAGTAATCAGCGTGCACCAACCACCTTATATCCAATGCGGCTAACCTCATCTGTCAGACTAAACCATAACTAGTGCAGAGCAGGTACAACTGTATGAGAGCAATCCGAGGTTAAGCTGAACTAGAGGAAACTACTTGACCATATTTTGGGATTTGTATCTCGGGCCTTGTTAGGTGTGCACATCCTGTTCACAAACAGATGATATAAAAACAAATGATGGATGGTGAGACGTTCCACTGCAAGGCATGAGCTTGAGTTTCTCCACAAGACGTAACTTCACTGTGACAGTAAGGCTGGAAGAGTGACACCGGTGAGAGACAGGACACAGAAATGGCAATACAGAACAATCGCACTGCAAAACGATACGCAGGCCGTTCACGGAAACAATACAAAAACATATTCACACCACACTCAGAAAACATATTAATAAATAAGACTCTGGGTTGCACGTTGCCACTTCATACCATTGAGGTTAATTTGAACAGGCGTCTGCTAATGTGAGTAGTGCTTGTGCTATCTGGATGAAGCTACCTGAAAACTGATGGTCAGATTTCTTTTTTTTTTTATGCACACTTAATAAAAGCAGAACTGTCTTGATTGCTTTCACTTGTTCTTTATGAATCTGACCATCAGTGGCTGCAGACAGCTCCATGTCACATAAAGTGTGTCACTCAGCAGTGCTGTGGTCAGACAGAGCGTTAGTGACAGCACCCCCTGCAGCCCTGCAGGCTGGACCCTACCCATCCCCACCTCCAAAGACGGGCTGCTTTTTAGCTGCCCGTTCCAGCATCAGGGCCATGTTACGGGTCTTGGCCAGGACCTCCTCCAGCTGTCTGCGGAGCGCCTGAACTGAGTCTAGCTCGGTGTGGAGGGCCTGGATCTTCTCAGAGCTGAAGAAAAGGGAAATGTGTTTTAGAGCAAAAAAAAACAAAACAAACCTGTATTCAGAGGAAACTGGCCTGTCACAAGACCTGTGTGCAGCTTCCCTACCTGTCACTCTTGGTGTGAACGTGTGTGAGATTTTGGTATAATCTCTTCTCCGTCCTCAGCGCATCGTTCAGCTTGTTGTACTCTGACACAAGCTGCTCCAGCACACACTAGATCACAGTGGCAGGCAGGGTTGATGAGACATAATAAATGCATGTTATTAAGCAGCACAAACAGCCAAATACTGTCTAATTGATTGAGAATGAAGCAACACCGTACTTGGTGATCAGCGCTGTCCTCATTGTCCTGCTGGTGAGCCAAAGACAAACGCAGAGCAGAGAGCTCCTTCTGCAGGGAGAGCGAACAAAGATGTGACGTGTGAGATTACTGTGAAGTATTGTTTTTACGTTTTTATCACAGTGTCCACACAGATACCTGAGCCTCCCTCTCCTTCTTCAGTACCAGCTGCAACTCTTCCTGGAGAGCCTTCATCTCTGCCTCACTCTCTTTAGAGGATGGCTGCATCGCCTCCTCCTGGCCCTGCATCAGCTCCTGGCGAATAAAGTATACTGTGACGATCAGGTCTACAGGAGATGAAGCAAGGGAGGACGCCAAGGGAAACAAATGGTACCTTGATGAAGGCTTCTTTCTCTTTGAGCAGACTCCGCAGGTGCTCCGCCTCTCCTCCCATCTCTCTCTCCATGTCCTGTTTCAGCTCGCACAGCTCTTGCTCTCTAGATGACAGCTGTCTGCGTAGCTCCTGCAGCTGGCCAGTCCGCTCACTAATCACAAGGGAGAGCCTGTAGGAGTAGTCCTGCGAGAGAGAGTGGAGAGGTTGAAAGATTTTTGTTGTGTACGATTGCATTTCCATAACCATACCAGCAACACGACTTACCTGCAGATACTGGTCTTTGGAGCTGAGAGCGTTGAGCATTTCCTGGACCTGTGCTTGGTGTTCATTAGACTGGCGGCTGCGGTCCGAGAGCAGTTCCTGGAAGAGTTTTTCTTTCAGCGCCAGCCGAGCTTTCAACTCCTCGACGACCTCAGTGGGACCAGCCTGAACTCTGGCAATAAGGGTGGCTGTCAGATCCTGTAAAAACAAACACGCACACACACACACACACACACACACACACACACACACACACACACACACACACACACACACACACACACACACACACACACACACACACACACACACACACACACACACACACACACACACACACACACACACACACACACACACACACACACACACAACATTCACCCAGAAAGGCCTGTGTCAGCACACTTGTTGTATTTGTCAAATGGAAAACAAGTAGCACAGGTTTGTCTAGGTGGACTGGTTTTCCAAAGCTTTGAAAATGATATAGCAAACAATTAGAAGCCACAACCATAAAGGCAATACATGAGTGTGTGTGTGTGTGTGTGTGTGTGTGTGTGAGAGTTACCTGTGCCTCCAGGCTGTGTGTCTGTAGAGCTGCTTGTAGCTGGCTGATGATGGTGTCTTTCTCTCTCAGAGTGTTTCTCTCCTTCTCCTCACTCTGCTGCCTCAGCCACTGGAGGTTCCTGTAGGCCTCCGCCGCCTGTTCTAGCTCCAGCTCTTTGCCACGCACCAGGGCGTCCAGACTCTGATGGTCACAATCACAGGTGTGACCACACAAAAACTAACATAATACCTCATATATATTGTAAACGACCTGTTTTGATTTGAAAAGGTTGCTTTCTAAAGTAAAGCCTCTCTTAATATAAGATGGCAGGTCTGACAGGTCTGACAGGTCTGACAGGTTTGTCCTGTGTGCGATGAGCGTACCGTGATGGTCTCCTCGTTGTTGGACAGAATGCAGCGGAGTCTCTCCAGGTCCCGTTCCTTCTCCCTGAGGGCCAGCTGAAGCCTCCTCACTTGGGCCTCGCGCTCCTCCACACAGCGGAACTTGTCATCTATGGAGCGCTGCAGATGGCGGAGGGGGAGAAAAAAAAAAAAAAATCACACTGCTGCTATTCTGGGCACCCTCAACTGTGATATTCATCATGTTCTGAGCAGGTGGGCAGTATCCAAAGCTCCTGTTCGTTACAAAAATATTTCATAAATGAGTCAGGGTAGGAAAGTAACATTTTTGTCAGGGAACGCCACCAGCATCTGATATTTAAGAAGAATTCTTTACCAATGCTGTAGGGTTGCGACAGGACTTGACTTGACAAGAGAGTTCAATAATTCCCATGAAGACTTTTTATGTTTTACTGTGTTTGTTGTGAAATGTTATGCTGACCTACTGATTTAGGTGGAGTTTGCACAACTGTCTACTACAGGCTCTCTCGACTGCTGCAAGATGCATACTGAGGTCTTTTCTCTCCTTTTCCAAGACTGTGGCATTAATCACACCAAATATAGCACCGTGATTCACATGGAACAGTAGTTGGGGTCCTCATGCTATTTCTACCAAGCTACAATTGATTAAATTTACCTCCAGAGCTCTGTCTCTGTCCTTAATACGCTCTTTAAGTTTCTCCAGCAGGGCATCTCTTGGTTTGGAGCTTCCTGTTGACTCCAACATCTCTGAGTACTCCTACAGATACAAAGATTTTTAGACAGGATCAGAATTGTGTGCATGCGTGTGCATCTATGTAACCACATACTGTATGACCTGAGTGATTACCTGCAGCTGTTGCTCCTTGTCCTGCAGAGAGTGTTTGAGCTGTGTGATGCTCCTCTCTTTCTCCTGCACCACAGTGTGTCTCTCCGCCTCGGCCTCCTTCAGAGCTGCTTCTTTAGCCTGAAGCTCAGAGCGAGTTTTCTGTAGGGCAGAGCGCAGGTCCTGCGGCACAGAGACGGGAGGTCACGCATATGCTGCAGCTTTCCTACTTCAAGACGTGTTTCACGCGCACACTCACAAACCCACTAACCTGGTTGTGCTTTTCTGTGACCTCCCTGTGCTGCTGCACCTCCTGCAGATCAGAGTTGAGTCGGTCCTTGAACCTCGACAGGTCATCTCCTTGCCTCTGACTCTGTCTCAGACTCCTCTGGCTGGCCTCCAGCTCCAGACCAAGGGAGAACAAGGAGCTTTGCACCCCCACCAGCTCGCCCTGCAGCTGGGCGAGCATCACAGACCCGCTGACCCCCTCTGGCATCTAAAGAATGACCAGATCAAAGTCAGTGTGTCATGCCCGGAGATGAGGTTTCTCACTATCAATAAAGAATGATCCTGGATCAGGGTTTGCTGCCACTATACGCGCACCAAGTCTCACCTTAAATTCAGCAAGCTGGTTGCGGTGGACCATTTCTCTCAGCTTACACAGTGTGCTGTTCTGCCCTTCCATCAGCTGGTACAGCTCCTGGGCCTTAAAGCAGAATAAATTGTGTGTATGAGCATCTCTCAAATACAGGTATCATCTCGCACAGGTTGACAACAAAGATAAACACTCACCTCACTGTCTTTGGTGCTGATGGACTCTGTGAGACCCTGAATGGTTCTCTCCTGGCTCTGAGCAGCCTGGCGGATTGAACGCAGCTCACACTCCATCTCATTCAGCTTCTCCTGCAGTTTCTAAAGAGGGAAACAGGTAACACTGTTAGGCTGTCATCCGTTATCAGATATGGATTCATCAGAAATATCGAACTTTAAATGGGGCATACCATATTGTTGGCCTCGCTCTTGTGGATCTTGGCCTGCAGGGAATGGACCTGGAGCTGGGCCTTCTGCAGCTCGCTGACACATTGACCGGCTGCACACTCATACTGGTTCAGTTGATTCTGCTGCTCCTCAACGAGGCTCTGTAATGACGGAAATAAGGTGTCAGCGTTTCAAGTTTTAAAAACTACTCGCTGTGAATGTTAACTTGCACGATCTTCTAACCGAATCGAGCAGCTGAATTATTTGTGAGGAAGATATTTTGTTTGTTTCAAATTCATGAAGAATACAGAGGCTGTGGGCGGCATAACTTTCACAGTGGATTGTGTTCGATGTGTAAAAACTCTGCCCGTGCACGCGTGTACTTTTTAAAAAGCCATGATGGGGAGAAGAGCCTCTGAAGCGGTGCGAGTGTGTCTGCATGCATGAGTTAGCACGAGTGTTCTGTGGCACTATTATCTTTACATAACCCCGTTTCCTACTTTCACTTACTAGAGGAAGGATGTCATTTAGACACACAGACTCATACTTTCATTCACCAAGATCAATTTGTAGTTGAATGTAGCTGAGATTAAATGAAACACATTTTGAAATTTTACTGTAAAAAGTGTGTTTTCTAATAGAAATGATTACATTAACATGTCATTACAACAGGGCTATTGTAACAGCCAACCAGAGTTGAGATGATAGGATGGTCTGACATTGCGTGGATCAGTTTGCCTCAAGGGCTCTTAGTGAAAATAGGCCAGTGGTGGAGTCACTCTGTCTTAATGTCTCCCCACATCTAACCTACTTCAGCCCCGGCTCGAAGAGCACACAGAGGCAAATACACACCCTCAGAAACCTATTGTTGATTATTATTGTCTGGAAGAATTTTCACATCGTTGAGCAGAAAATCCTGTGCTTCAACACAATAGTTTGTAACTGGAAAAAACGGGTTATTAGTCTGCAGGCTGTGTTCAGTATTTGGCAGCTGTGATGGATGTCGCTGTAGATCATCAACACCTTAATTTAAAACCATTTTAAATACATAAGCAATTACATATTGAATTTATTGACGTTTACGCTCACTAAATTGTTAAAAATGACTGCTCTTTCACTATTCACTCTGTGCTTTCTACCTTATTGACGTGACTAATGACCTTTTTGAGTGCACACACTCACACACTCACACGCTAGGTAATTAGACCATGTCGAGTGTAACCGCTTACCCTCACCGTACTGCTCATGTAATGTATTCCCACAACACACAAACATACACAGCACTGTAGCTCACATCCTCCTTGGTAAAAGCTTGTGGGAGAAGCTGTGGGCAGGATTTTAGTGACCGACAGAGGGATTATGAGGCTAATTAAGTTTAAAAAAAGGAACAGTGGCGAGAATACTCGTTTAGTGGGCAGGCTGCACTGTTTGTCTGTCAAACATTAAAGCCTGTTGGGTTGGCTCTCTCATTCTGCTGCAGATACTGCAAATTTGCAGGAGTCAGGCAAAATACACTACCCCACTGTGTGTCATCATACTGCAGTAGTCAAATCTGTGTATTCATCACCATCCTTGCCGATGTTTTATACCTGGTGAGGACGTGGGGGAGGATACTCTTTGTACAAATCATCCAACAAATCCTCCATGTAGGCCAGGTTCAGATCCTGATCAACCAGCCTGATCAGAGGGGTCTCCAGCTCAGGTGTTGGCATGTGGTTGTCTCTTTCTCCCTCTGGAGTATCATAAGACATTCCCAGAACAGGATCAGGGAAGGCCAGCCTCGAGCCTCCATTACTGGAGCTCTGTCGGAGCAGCACTGGCAGCTTACTCCCTTTAGGGCTCAGGACTGGCCGGTAGACGGCATAGCTCTGCAGCAAACAGAGGGCCAGAGAGAGGCTGGGTCCAGGTGAGGCTTGGCCACGTGGGGCTCCCACGTGCTCCTCAGAGAGGGAGTCAGATATCCGGTCATCCATCAGTTCCCTGGGGGAGCTCAGCCGGCCATCTGTTATAGCTCCAGACTGAATATATTCCTCAGTCGTCTCTAAGGATGCTATAGAGGGGCTGGAGCTGGCTCGTCCAGCCAGGGTGCATTCACTATCGGATGACCTGGAGGGTTCCTGAGAACCAGGGACCAGAGTTAAAGAGGAGGGCGGTTCTTCTAAATCCTCCACATTATTATTTTCTCCTACTCCTTCTCCACCACCTCCTCCTCCAGTCACACTCCCTCCAACAACACTGGCTGAATATCTGGATGACGGCCCGCAGGAAATACTCCGTGCCAGCTTCCTGGGCACCTTACAAACAGCTTCATAGTCAGAGTCCGCCACCCGCCAGTAGGAACAACCCCGACACTTCCTGGGAGTGCTGGGAACGCAACGATGTGAGTCTGCAACTGTGACCTCTGACTCTGGACCAGCAGAACTGTGAGGGTGGTGGTGGTGTTGACAGTCCAGGCCGTCATCGGCCCACGACTCATACAAAGAGTAGACCAGATCATCTTGGAGCAGGGCACAGTACTTTGCATGAGTAAGACCAGAAATGTCAACCATCCCATCTCCTGATCCATCATTACCTCCAGGTAATGTCGCTGCACCCTCCTCTGAATTAGTTTTCCGGTAGAGCCCACTGATGCACTGCCTCAGCCTGTGTTTCTCCTGCAGGAGACGCTGCAACCTCTCGATGGACAGGGCCTCCACGCGGGCGATCACTGTGTCGAAGCGGTACATGCGGTCCAGCATGAAGGTGCACTTTGAGCAGGCGAACTCTCCTCTGCCATCCCGGGCCAGCTCTCGCCCAACAGCATGAGACAGCAGCACCTGCAGGTTGAGCTTGGGGGTGGGATGGAAGATCCATCGCCGCTGGTTACCGCAGAGCTCCCGTCCACAGATGCGACACGTTTCCTTCATCTTGAGATCGAGCATGCCACAGGTTTGTAATTATCCTTATTCACTCTAACACGAGGACAGCTGGACCCTTATTATGATGAATTTGATCCCTTGTGAGCACAAAAGAGCATAATGTTTCAACCCGCATGTGCTTTTAGAGGACAATAAAAGCCTTTTTTTCATTTGAAATAGTGTAAAGCTCCCTATGACATCAGTTCTTGTAATGGCATTAAATTCAATGGCTTAATAAATGAAATGAGGTAGACAATGAGAAGCAATATGCTTGAAGAGAATGCACATGAGGTTATTGACAAGACTGAAAAGCCATGAGGTAAAAATAGGTAAGCAGATATGGTGTCGTTAATTAAAAAATATCCATCAGTCCAGGATCACCATTCATTTGCAGGAGGTGCAGGTGCATCGGGAATATGGCGCACAGTCACTCCCACGGACGCACAGCGAAGCCATGTGAATGTCTCATGAATCAGATGCAGTATTTATCTGGATATCGTCCTCGCGCTGTCACCCAAACGCTGTTTCGCATTTCCCAACAATACCGCACGCGCCTTTGCGCCATCAGTCGTCTGTCACGGACACACCAGCCGCACCGCGCGCCATCAGGTTAATAATGACTGGTGATCGGTAGTAATCCAGGACATGGACACAGAGCAGTAATTGGCGTCCCGGGACAGTCTTCTGAGTATTCTTCCGGTGTCTGTGTCCTAAGACGTGAGTCTTTATTCATTTCAGAGCCTTTACCGACAGCTAGAGAGGCAATCACGCGCTCGTCTGGTTGGGTGCTTCGTACGGTCGGAGATCCTCCGGGCTGATAACGATGTGGCTGCCTGAATCAGACCTGCAGCGGCGGAGCGTACCATTTAGAGAATACAGAGGGGTGGGGGTGGGGGGAGCACTGTGCAGTCGTATAGAGATGCTCACGGTTTAATATCCATTAAATCCATTTTCCGATTCAAAACGGCCTTTTTTATTTTGAAACGCACAATATGTAAACCCAGCGAATATTATCTTTATTCTGGAGTTTATTGTTAAAGAGATAGAACGATGTTCCCATGGGAGTCTCTTACTTCCTCCTGCCCGGTTTACTAAACCCTGTCCGCCTGACTGAACAGGTGAAATGCTCAGTAGCACGGTAACATTAGTGACGCTCTGTGAAATTAAGGAGTATATAGAATAGAATAGAGTCAGACTCTATTCTATTTTTAGCAATTAATTTTTTTTTATTGGTGTGACGATACAGTTTTGCCACAGCAGGTTTTACAATGTTTACAATGCAAGTAAAATAATTATTATACGATATTATATATTACAAAATAATAATTATGTACAAGGAGTACACATTATTAACTCAAATAGCTGCACTGTTCAAAACTATTGTATGTAATAAGATGAGGCATCATATTCTATTTTTTCGAATGTCCTATTCTATTCTGTGTTAAAGATAATCACATATATACAGCATTAATTATGCTGTAGAGTCATCCCTCTCTCTCCCTCACACACACACACACACACACACACACACACACACACACACACACACACACACACACACACACACACACACAGGACCCAGTTTCCATTTTCCAGTATTAAGCTGTGCTACAACCTTTGTGTTACACTGAGTATAAAAAATTGCCTCAGTTTGTATTCCTGCAATGATTTCCTATCTGATTATATTGGGGTAATGGTGTGTATAACTTCATTAGACCACTACAAATAAGTTATAGAACAGACCAATGAAATTAATAATTTTTTTATTCATGTATCCAGGGTTACCTGCCTGACCGTTACTCATGCATCAGTATTTTATCAGGCAAGAGGCTCTCAAGACAAGAGCAATGAAACAAGTTACCATGGCTACACATATGTACTTCACAGATGATTATTTTGATAATTGAGTCATTTTTTTATGTATGAATATCAGTTTTGGTTTCAACTGCATAGTAGTGGAATTAGGCATTTTTAAGACACAACAGTGGATTGCGCTTATTTGGGCCCTTGACATTATAAAAAGGCATCACAAAGAAGCAATGCTGCTAGCTAGCATATCACTGAGCTCACTAAATCCTGTGGTATAATCATAATCATACTGGTTTGGTGACTTTGGTCTTTTAATAGAGCCCTCATCCGACCGTGTACCTTATGTCAATACATGCTATTGCCTCAAGATTAGTATTATTTGTACTTCTTGTTGTCATGGAGCAGATATTCCAACAATGATTTGACTGTGATGGTCAAACAACTAGGTCTTTTCTCATGCATTTGACTGTGCTTCACAGCCGTGACCACAATTTTTGTTTTCCCTAGGGGCACAAACAGATGGTCATGCTGTCACGCTGTGACTTCTTCGTAGATATGCAGTGCAAAATCCAAAAATGTGTTAGAATTTGCCCGAAGGACGCTGCAGACAGCCAACAACACATGAGAGAAGAATGCAGCAGAATAATAACACTGGATATATGATATTTCTTCTTTTTGATCAGATGTCCTATGTAATTGAATACAAGCAGATTTATAAAGGATAGTTGTGTACAGTGTACCAATTACTACAAATTATTCTTAAAAAGGAAACCCTGGAAATAATTGTCTTAAGAGGTTTCAGATGATATTTCTTCCCTGGCTCTTTCTCTCTCGCCAGACATGGATTTAATCTAAATGGCCGTGGTGTCTGGGGAACTAATTAGGAGCTCTTATTGCGAGTGTCTGTAGGAGACTACACAACTTGATATCAGCCTTGGGAGCGCTGAGCACTCAAAGGTCAACCTGACCTATCGACAACCCGGCTGAAACCAGACCCGCTAAACTGCTAACCAGCAAGATGCCTGTATGCACACACGCACATATGAAAGAAGGCGCCTCATGGGAATGTGTGCACACACAAGACCCCAGTTACTGATCCTCACATGATTTCTGTGAGTAGATGTGAATGTCGCTGTTTCTGTCACTGCTGCAGAACACAAATTGCTAATAAGTATATTTGTGGGCCACATAGAATAATTTACTTGCAGTAAAAAGCAACAACATATGGCAAATCATTTTAGTTTTAGCTGTATTTTACCCGCAACGGTTTTTCCTTAAATTCTTAAAATGAAAAATATGACTCATGGTGTATTGGATAATATGGAATCATTGTGTTGTACATTTTCTTGTATTCTATATGCTGTCTCATTCGTGTGCACATATGCACAACCAACAAATAACTGTCACCTCCCATTGCATTGACCCCAAAACCAACAACACAATTCAGATTCAGCTCTCCTTGTTGTGCTCATATTAAGACTATGTCCTTTCTTATAAACACTCAGACACAATATGTTGCACATCATATGTACTTTACTAGTCACACTCTAACCCCACTGTTCCCTGAGTGACTAAATGTTTTGCACATACAGTGTTGTCGTCCATTACTGAACATACTACACGCTTTGTTTCATTTTGTCGTGCGCACTAACACTCACACAATCGGAGCAGAGAACCTGCCTGGTGAGTACATTTGCATCTTTCATTCACAACTGATTTACAAGTTAAAACATCCCACCCAACAACAAAAATGTTTTCAACAAATACTGTGACGCCAAATAACACGAAGCAACACTGCAAGAACGGTGAATAATAAAGCAGACTGTGTTTATGATTATTGATTATAGGAAGTGCAAATTGATGGAAAAGACTACTAAAGGGAGTTCACATAATGGTCCCCCTCCATTCGTAGTTTAATTAGGCATCAGGACAGAGATGTGTCCTTGGGGATGTTAGTGCAGCTAAAGCCTATAAATGTAATGAGATTTGGCACTTTGTGTGATGAGATAAACCCTCTGTAAGATCTTTCACGAGCAGTCTCACATGGTGCTCCATTGCAGTACAAGAAGACTAAGACTAACTGTTTGCTCGTTTTAGAGGAAAGTTCACCATCATATCTGTGTTGTTGACCAATCAGAAGCCACTGCCGATGATGAAACATTCAGGGTTAGATTGCACAAAGATGAGCAAAGTTCCAGCTCACCACAGGATGTTTCACTTGCTGTTTACTGACTTTTTGCTATGACATTGTATTACAGAGAGTAGTTGTATTGATTTTATTAGCCATATTAGACAGTCTGCTATTTTCTTAATGGGCAAAATGAGAGAAAACATATTCAAACTTTGGTAGTTTGTTGGTTTTGTACCACAATCTTGAACATACTGGTTATATTGCAAATGGTCTGATCTCCCTCTATCTTAAATACTTTTGTAAAAATTTGCAAATTGTTCAAATATGTGTCCATTCTATCTACAGTCGTCAGCTCTTGTGTGAAAATGCAATGTTTCACCTCTCCATAAGGAGGCAGAGTCCGTCTGACATCAAGAGAGAACTGTGATGCTGTTCTGACACCTAGTGGAGAACTTTATAATAACATGCGAAGACTAATGAACCAACATAAAGATACAGAGCTCCACATACCTGCATCTCCTGTTCGATGCGCAGCCTCTCTCGACTAAGTTCCTCCTGATAAAACTGTAAGAATGGAGACAGACTATTAACTTACTGTATGTACTAATCTGAGAATTAAAATAATTAACATTACAATACATTTTAAGATTAAGGAAACAGGAAAGGGAACGAATGAACCTTCACAGAAAAAATACTTCATGGGAGAATGCTTGTACACAAAAATTCTGAATTTCCCCCGCTGGGGATCAATGCAGGTTTATCTTATCTTACATGTTCCCCTGCAGTGTGACTTTTGTCTGAGTAGCAGTTTGTGCGTGCAAATAGTTCTTGTGACCTTCATGAATAGCTGTTAAAATAAGGTTTGGGAATGTCACATATGCTGCTTTCTAGAATAGAAGTTTGGCCAGAGGAGACATGGTGGTCCAGAGGAATGCAGTAATATTAGAAGTCTTGAATGATATACTCTAGGGATGACTAGCTGATAGAAACAGATTTACTGAAGGGATCCAACACTTTCCTGTCTGGATATCCATTTGCTAAGACTAGAAAGAGGTTTTTTTGATGTTAGGCGTCATTTACAATAGGAATACAATGTCTACATACGTCCACATCCTTGTCCTTCTGCAGCAGAGATGAAGACAGCTCCTGAACCTGTCCCTCCAGCTCTCCCACCCTGAGGGTGAGAGTCGTCTTCTCTCCGCTCAGCTCTGTGATGAGTACCTCCTTGGAGCAAAGATCTTTAGTCAGCTCCTCTATTAACCTGAACGCAGACAGAGGAAACGCCAGTGAGACAGGGAGGTTGGATTTGGTTTGATAGTAGTTGTGGTTGTGGAGATTTCTTAGTGTTTTGCACCTGTCTTTGTTGGTGTTGGATGGGAACAGGATGCTGGGAGGCCTCTCGTCCTCTGTGGTGTCCTCCATGGGGGTGTCTAGAGAGAGGAGGGAGGCGTGGGAGTGCGATCCAGCCAGCGAGACCATCCGCTCAGCCTCGCTGCGTACTAGCTGGGCCTCCTAAAAAACATACGCATACACAGTTAGGATTTGTAAACCTGATGCCGCTGTGTGTCAGTTGAACCAGCAGAGGAGTGTGAGCAGACGAACCTCCTGCAGGAGCTGAATCTTAGTCTCAAGCACTTGCTCCATGTGGTCGATTTCCTGCTGTCTCTCCCGACACCGTCTCTGCAGCTCGGCCTCATTGTGATTGGTCAAGCTCTCTGCTGTAATGCTGTTCAACAAGGAAAGAGGCAAGTCAGAGTTGATCACAGGTATCGCAATGACTACAGCCCAAATCAGCTCAGTTTGAATGCACACTAATGTAGCCAGTGGTGTAAGCATTAGAACATGATGCAGAGCCAAGACACAAAGATGTCATCACTCTCCTGTCTGCTACGGTGCTCATGGGAGACCCAACACCTTTTCCACATGGTGTTGGCTTTTGTTGTCATGGTTAGTGGCGTTCACACAATCTGTACGTGGTGAAAGGTTAAAAACATACAGCATATGATGCAATTCAAGTCCTTTTTCCTTTTGTAAGTGGTGTCCAACTCAATTGATACAGACTGTGAAAGCTACATAATACATACATATGAACATTCTAAACTTTCTGAAATGAGAAATTTCTCACACTCATCCTGTTTCTTTGTATTCCCAGTTCACGACATAAGTCTTCTCCTTCTGTGCGAGCATCTGTCTATATCACTTAGTCAGTTAACAACGCCATCCCGGAATTTCTACTCCCAGAATGGCACACGCCACAATGTCGCCATGAGTCCTGCCCTGGACCCTCTCTACGTACGTTTTTAACTCTGTCCGCCACATGCAACAGCTCAAATAGCTGGGATATTTTCAACCAGTATGAGTAATGCAAATCTCTGTCTCGTGGACAAGTGTCCTTTATGTGTAGTGGACAAGACCTTCATGCTAAGCGCCAGCCTTTCTGCGAGATGTCAGTAATCTTGGTCTGTCAACAATACAAACAACTGGATGACAACTTACAACACTACCGAGAAATAATGTGAAGCTTCAAGTTCATGGGACTCAAGACGCTCAGGCATGAAGTGTTGGTCAGACTGTAACAATACTACAGAATGTGAAGAGAGGGAGCGACAACGGCAACAAAAATAGAGACCAGTAATACAAACCATTTAGTCCTTTCCAAGAGCACCAACAATAATGAACTATACCTATTTAAAGGTCAACAACCACGATCTCGGTCAATTTCAGCAGTAACGCAGGCCAACGGCTGTGAAAAGTAAGACATACAGAATGATGACTGAAATGACCCAACCCAGAAAGACCACCACCCTGGGCTACATTGCACATGGAATCAACCAAACTCCAGCAGCAGGTGCAAGCTCCATCCTGGAGCAATAGCAGCCCAGCAGGTAGAGGAGGACGTGAGTTTTAAGGGAATCAACAGTATAAAAAGGGACTACCGGTAGACATATAATCACCTGAGACAATTCTGATGAGTCCCCTGGTTAAAGGGCAGTCTTCCTCATTATCGTGTCACATTTAGATCAACAGCAGTTGTTACAGCCTGTCGACGATAATCTTAAACAAGACTTTTGTAACATGTTAGGGGTTTAAATTGTGGGTCTCATTTGTCTATCCATGAAGGCTTATGTGTGTGTTATCTCTTTCAGCTGCTGCATGACATATGAGCTGTTGGAGATATGAGGTGTTGCCACAGTTAGGACAGGACCATGGAGCCAATACCCATAGATGGAGGTGCACACACACACACATACACACACACACACACACACACACACTATTATAGAGGATTCATCTTTGTTATCAAAGCCTAAAAGTAAAACAAGCTTGTAGGCGTTGTAGCAACTTGTGTATCTGCCCACCAGTACGCACTATGTACCGTATTAATCAAAGTATATGTGACCAAAGAAAACATTAAACTTTGGATCCCACAATGTTACACCGACTATTGATGAAGGCTCTCTGAATAAAGCTAGACAGTGTTACATTTTTCAAAGATAGTCTTTTGACTTCTCAGTTAAGTTTTCTTTGGTGCTCTGTATCTTTAGATAATTAGTTGTTTTGACACCAACATTCACACTTACAAACTGTATAATCTGAGTTTATTTAAGGTTAGGGTTGCACATTATAAATAATCATGATAAAAAAAATGGAAGACTTACAGTGCTTTGTCCAAAAGCTGCTGTTTCTCCTGGAGCTCCTGCTTCAAGCTCTCTACTTCCACCTTCAGCTCGATGTTCTGCAACAGATGAAAGTAGTAGAAAGTCAGTCACTGGTCATGAGTTAATCGGTCATTACACATCATCAAACATCTCCTCCAACATCAGTGTTAAATCGTGCACCAGATAAATGACAATTTGTAATTATACTGTAGTATCAATGATAGTGGCCAATTACTATAATGTTCCTGTTAAAGTGATCAAGAAGCCTAATACAATATTGGCAAAACAGATGACACAGATTTATTCTATACATTCTGTAATTTCATACAATTACATAAAGAAAACCAAGTTACAATATATTTTGGAGATACGTCGCACACCTGATTCATCATCAATAAAAAAGATCTCATCACTTTGTGTAGGGTGTGCCTGTTCTGTATATCTGAGGTTCAGTTACAGATTCTGTATTAAAAAAAAAAAAAAGGTTTTTAATATGTTTGACACGCTGTCTTTCATTGTTTTTATATTCACTGGGTTTGTCTGCATCTAAAGAGTACTTTTCCTGTTGTTTCTTACATCTCTTCATCACAAACTAGCCTCTCTGTCTCTGTGTGAATCAGGCTCAGTACAGAACATGTGACCGTGCTGTCAGGGCTGGTATATTTAGAGCTGGTGAATTCAGGGCAGCTCAGATTTTCATCTTCGGGGGCCAAAGGCTAAACAGTTTGTTTACCTGCAGGGGTCCACATGGGACATTTTCGAGCCAATCAGGGCTCTTACACTGGGGGACAGAGGATTCAAACAGCAGGATTGGTGGGGCTCATTCTTTACGTTCTGACCTTAGAGAGCCGCAAGAGGACAGTTTATTCGTCTGTCTGTCTGCTGGACAAAAATAAAACATTTTGTTTCTCAATATTATCGTACATTTAATTAAATTCGTAAAACTATACATGTGCACTAAGAAAAAAGGACAGCAGAAATTAATTCTAAGGGACATGAGGTTGTGTTTAGAAAATTAGAAAAGCTATCTATTTGATTCATTAAATAACAATGTTTAACATTTGTTTAACGTTTTAAAGGCTTGCATATATTTTTTTTCAGGTAAGGCTCTATAAGGACACAAAGCTCATGTTTATAATTAATTTTCTTTGGACTAATTAATCTGTCAAGAACTCAACTGTGCAGTCAAGTAATGCAGCAGCAACTAACTTATGAAACACATGACCGGCCATGTGCTCTGCATAGCTAATGACTGTAAATGATTCACCTAAATGCTCCGATAATAAATGAATGTCACTCACAAGCCACAGGAACACGTGTGTGTGTGTGTGTGTGTGTGTGTGTCAACAACTTTGCTTACAGGAAGAGAGACATTTTCTCTCTTGGAAACAGCTCTATATATAGACACTCATCACAGTGCACCAGCTGCTATTATGGCCCCTCCTGGCCTGCCGGCCCCCAGCAACAGATCCCCTAATAACCAAACTGTGCAAGAGGAGGGATACGGCTGCATTTCAAAACACTCACAGGAGTGTTACTCATAAACCAAACACCTGCAACATTGTGACTGATCAGATATTATATTTTACTCTCAGTTCGTCTGTTGATGCTGCTGCTTATTTTGCATATTCCACACTAAACCATTCATGCTCTGGTAGCATCACTTTATTTACATGAATGAAAACAGTGAAATACGCTACGAAGAAAAAGCAGCAAATCCTTTTCAATGGAGAAGCTGGAAGTAGGGATTTTTTGACATTGTTGTTAAAAAAATGAATGATTATTTATTATCAAAATAGCTGATGATTAACTTTCTCTCGATCAATCAAAAAATGAACTGCATGGCACGACTGAATTTAAATCCTTTAAAAAAACACGTTATGAGTTTTGTCATATGGACACTCATGGATGCATGTGATAAATAAATCATTGCACTAAAGCCTGCTCTATAAATAGAGTCTCTGGAGCTCGGAGAGAGATCAGTATGTGCCCAGGACCAGCACACCTCATCTGTACTGTATTACACTGAAATGCTTTGGAGGATGGGAACACTGACACTGACATGACACTCAACCAACAGAGCAATGGGCAGCTCAGGTCAGATAACAGCTATGGAACAAAGATTTAGTCTCCAATAAAACAGTGATCATCCTTCAGCTGCACAGAGTGAGAGATTGTGAAGCACAAGGATTAAAATCCCTTCAGATGACGTGGGATCAGTTTACTCAATCACTGCCGGTATGCAGTAATTGTGGAGGATAAGTTGCAGGACGCTCAGGTCTTGTTTGACTGGATCAAAACGCCATTTAGCTTTTCTCAAAGAGCTGTTGATGATCGCAGAGGCGAGTTTTAAATGCCGACTGGGTCGTGTAAACAGACAACAGCTGAGCCGGGTCACCTTCTTGTAGACGCACACTTTGCACGCACAGAGTGGCACAGATCGACGCACACCCCGAGACAAACAGAGTGCAGACGCCTACAGATATTGGCACATGCATATAAATCACACACACACAGGAAGATGAATGAAAAAAAATGTCACCATTTTTGGGACTAAAAATTATTCATTTTTGACCTCTTGATTGTAGGTTTTTTCTTACTGTAAATAAATACTTAAAAGTAAATTTGACCACGGAAGCTGCTTTTCAAATAATCCCCTGGGCAAGTATAAATAAACATAGCACAAGAATAAAAATGAATTTTGTAATGCTTCTATTCTGTGTGCAGGTGAGGAAACAAACCCCCGGCTACAGCAGTTGATGAAAAGTTCAATTCCGTAGCCAGTGTTAATATTTTAATAACACAATAAGCAGAATGTGTCACAGTCTGTTCTGATGAGTGTGTATCAGTGAATACAGCTGAGATGTACACAATCACTGTCGCAATGGATTTTGAGTATAAGTGCATAAAATACCCAAGTTGTGCTTCAAATGCTAACATTTAAAAGTATCGACATGGTAAGAGACACAAGAGACTATGGTAGCAAACACTTGTATTCTGTGACAGACTCAAAATAAATGTCTATTTTGGTGCAGTTTTGTGAAGCATATATTCAAATTATAAATAAATACAAACTTATAGCATCTGCAGGTCAGAAAATGTTTGAGTTAATGCATATTATTGTGTGTGTGTGTATATGGATATAGAATGCACTGCAGTTCCACAGATGAAACTGTTGCATTCTGGTCCATTGTGACATTCTACAGTACAGTACACATTATTAACAGCAGGGGCAAAGTGAACAGATATACAGACCTTCACCGAGTAAACTACGGAAAAATGTGTGTACCTGATTACATTTCCACAGGTAAATCATTTTTCAACATGGATATCGAGGTAAGACATTACAATTCCCAACAGTTTGTTGTTTCTTAAAGGCAACATTGTACAACCGTTGTATTTGGACCATAAGCTCTTGAAATGCACAGATTTATATGTAGATATAAAAGCATACAGTTTGCAGATTGAAATAAAAGATGGTAAGAGCCACACGTTCACTGCATCAGGTTGAGAAGTTACTGGAGGTAAGCAACAACCAGATTTTCAGGGGGTGATGCTGTCTATCTGTCACGGGACATAATGAGGACTCAGGAGCAGACAGTCAGGTGAAGTGAAAAAAGGTTTAATCAACAAACCAAAAAACAAGCAGGGAATCCAAGGACAAGACGGAACAGGCAGACTGGGAACAGGACGAGCAACACGGACGGGTAGGAAGGGAAAAAACAATGACCTGGCAGTGAGTGAGAGAGAGACAGGGGTTTAAGAAGTGACTAGAACAGGTGAGGAGAGTTGTGCTGATGAGGGAGTGCTTGATTACAGATAAGGGACAGGTGAAGGGAGTTGGACTGGTGCTGAGGGAGTGACTGAGTTGAAGAGTGAGGAGCTACAGAAAAACACACAACACAAAGCCTGATTGTGACACTATCATTACTTTTGTTAGACTATTATTACCAGGGTAAAGAATGAACTTTCACACTCACATAAAAACAAACTGGTAGCAGCGAAAGAAGGGATTATTGATACTGTTTTATTCTTACTGATTGATTAAAGAGTAACTAAACGGCTGAAGGCTTTAGGATCTGTACAGCATACAGGAAGGACACCCACTGTCCTTTTCGACCCTTTTCTAATTCAAATCCAACATTTCCACAATGTGCATCAGCCGCTGCCTTGGTCTGTCATAGCTAGTGTAGCAAGGAATAAAAGCAGGCCACAATTTAGAGTTGACATTTTAAAATGTAAACCAGGAAGTATTTCATAAACGCAAGGATGCTCCGATCCAGCTTCTCCTCTCCTTATCCCAAATCCAACTAGTGCTCTCTTTGTTCCAAACACACACCTGTACATGTCACTTAGTACAATTTATTACAAAATTATCCAAATAAGGTAAAATGAGACCAGAGACTGCTGTGGTACTAAAGTTTGAGTCAGTGGTCCAACTTTGTGTTACGACACATTTTGGTCTGGACCAAAAAAGGAAGAGGATCAATATCCAGCTCTGCTAACGGCTCACACACATGCCGCCATGATAAACTTAAAAAAAAAAATCCTCATCAAAGCCTGACATTCCATTACAGGTTCACAGATCTCACAGGGTCTCTATGTATCCAGAGTTGTAGTGTTGTCTAGTTTAGTATCAAATCCCAGTATAATGAACACAATGCACAGAGGTCCTGCTGGACAGATAGGTCAGCTAGGTACACACACAAACTGCATCAAATATTAGTTCCAGGGCTAGTTAATGTGTAGTCGCTCACAGGTCAGCCATATTTAAAAACATACACTTCAACCACATCAGTGCAACAGCTGGGTCAACAAAAGTGGAAGTGGCTCTGTAAAGCAACTCTTCAGGACAACAAACCTGTATACAGTCTGATAACAATCACTTTCTATGACATAAGACACAAATTAACTCTTTTGATTACCTACTCAGTGTCAAATACCTCCATAAAGCAAAATGAATGATTTTTGATCATGCTGTTGATAGTGAAGTGACCCTTGGCCCCTTCACAACATCTCCCCGCACCCCTTGTAGTCCAATTCATCATTAGTCATTTCCTCATGCTCGACGAGAGGTGCCCTACTCACCGTACGATAGACATCCTCACTGCTCTCCTCGTACTTCTGCTGTATCCTCTCCTCCAGGAAGTAGATGCGGAGCTTGAGGCTGAAGTTCTCCCTCTTCAAGTCATTCAGGTGCTGTGACAAAGTACGGTAACCGTTAGACATGGCCGTCAAAGAGCACCGACGCGCCTTGACACGTCCGTTATGGGTCAGAAATGAACAGTCGTCTTCGACCTATCCGTATCATGGGGGAATAGGGAGTCCATTTTAGAGGACAGCGACTGTCATGGCATGTCCATCTGTTAGAGTCCGGTAACCGTTAGACATGCTACCTCCTTCTCCAAAAGAGCATAATGTCAAAATAATCCAATTATTTACAAAGTGGTATCCTAGCCTCTAACAGGCCATTGGGATACCATCTAAAAACACACACTAAGACTGACACATTCACACACACACACGCTAGAGTCTATAGGGGTGTTTGCAGTGCAGAGGGTGACTCTGCAGTCCGGCCGCTCAGCGATGTAGCCATGTCAGCTCCATAGTGTGTTCTGGTCTGCTATGGGACGGGACAGGAGCTTGTTTTACAGGATGAGACATCCCTGGAATCCCAGTCTGCCAGGGGAGATGGGTGGAGGGGGAGAAGGGGGAGGGGAGGTAAGAGGTGCAGGGCTCACAAGCAGTTGTGATATGAAGGGAAATCTCACCCCTCTGCAAAACAGGAGCGCCAAAACGAACAAACAGGGACACGAAGAGAAGAGAGCGGGTCAGATTTGTGTCCTTTTTTATTTTCTCTGTTGCTTTTCTGTTGTATTGAAAATACATTTGGTTTTTCCAGTTTCTCAATATTTGTTTTATTTTGCTATTCTGCAAGGTAAATACTTTAACACATTCAGGGTAGCTCAGAAAACACTTGATTAACAAAGTGTTTCTTTGGAAGACACTATACAATTACACACCACTTTGAGCAAACTACTTTCTACTACTATCTCTTTTTTTCTAACTAATAGATGTGTGTAGGTGTATACGTTCTTGCTGCTTCAACCCTCTGAACTCCAACTGGGTCAAACATATTTAGTATCCTAGAGCAGGTTTAGAACACCTCACATCCAAAATAATGGGTTTTCTGAATACATTTTACTTAATAACCTAATGTAAAAATAATCCATCCAATGCATCTTTTCTGAAAAACTGACCATATGGTTTGTATACCTTGATCTTAAAAGTAACTAGAAGTCTTACTGCAGCTGTCAAATAAATGTAGTACAGACAAATGTAAAATATTTGAGTAAATGCATGAAAAAATAGAAAAGAGAATTACTAAAGTAAAGTGGAAGTATCTCCAAATTATACTTAAGTACAGTACTTAAGTAAAGTTAATCTTATCTTTTCAGAAAATAAGAATATGTAGCATGTCTGGCTGAGAGTATTGACAATGCCTCAATGTAAAGAGGATACAGACAGCCCCAAAAGGGCTCAGACTCATAGTAGAGTCCTATATTTACATGAATCAATATTTTCTATATAAAGATTAACAATGAGTCAAATGACAAAGTCTATGTAAAAGGGCGATTGCTCTTAGTGATGACCGAACTAAGCAGCTCTGCAGAGCTTTTTTCATCTATTTTAGTTGGCTAATTATAGTTAATAGTTTTGGTAGTATAGTTATTTACTTTATGGTACAGTCTCACCAGTCTCAATAAATTGAGTTTCTAGCAGTTGCAGGCAACCATTTCAGAAAAAGAAAAGGATCTGATAAACCGACTACTGCCCAGCACCAAACAAGAGAAAGTTAGCAACTAGCTAAAGCTAGCTTGTGATAACAGTTAAGATTAGTGAGCTAAATGCCGAGATATTTTTCTCAGACGTTGGTGGAGACCAAAACAGAGCTAAAAGGACAGTAAATATTGGACTTAACGTTACAGTCATTTTGGTGTCAAGAAACACGAGTGAATGCTGAGGTTTCTCTGTGTCTGTTGGATGTGAAACTAGAGCTGTTAGCCAAAACAACTTCATGAGTGGTAGCATCATGTCATGGCTGACGGCATGTTTTGGTGTGTCCGTGACCCCTATTGGCCAAAACCGATGAAGCAAACGGAAAAGTCTTTGGGACACACAGAGTGTTATTGAAGGGGATGAGTCAATATCATCCGACCTTTGAGAAAACATGCAACTTTCTATAATTTGACTATGATAGTTGAACGGTGATGTTAAATTCAGAAAGTGCCCTGACAAAGGTTAACCAGCATGCGAAGGTCGTGTGACTGATGGGACTTATCGGAAAGAAGTTGGATGAAATAGGAGACCTGGGAGCTGTGAGCCACAGTGCTATTAATAGGGAGGTGTCCTGCATCTCACCGAGCGGTGAATCCCTGAATGTCCCACAGAGAGATGAGTGAACAGAAGTAACATAACAGAAAGGAAGACACGCTCCACTTACTCTTTTTGATCTCATAATAAAAGCTCTCTAAAATCAAGCTTCAAGACAAATTTCCAGTGCAAAGAGCATCAATAATGAAGTAACTGAAACATGTTACCAATTACGTCATTATTAGTTCTTGCTTCATTCATCGAGTGAACCTATTTAAGGGTCACATTACGTGCTGTTGATAAATAATTCTGAGTAAAGATAGGCCAGGCGCCAGGCGGAGTCTCCGCCCAACATTAGGGATGACATCATGTACATAGTGTGTGTTTTTAAACTCCACACATGACACAACTCACACACACTGACTTTTCAGCTCTCCATCAAAGAAAAACACGTGGGAGTGAATGTGTGTAAATATGTGTGTGCAGTATGTGTTTATTTCATTGTGAAAGTGACACATCCAAGAATTGGCAGCCATCTCCAGCTCTGAGTAGTTTTATAAAGTAATTCAGCTTTCGTGACTAGTTGGTGACACCTCCCGTTTTATGAGGCTCAGCCGCACCTCCAAAATAACATTAAAGGACTATCACTGGTGGTGAGTTTTCAGTGACAGTTTTAGTGCTGGCTTGCGTTTTATTCTGATCTGGTATGCGTCTGGTGTGTATTGAAGTAAAAGTGTGTTGACTTGGAATCAATGTAATACTGTATTGATTGAGAGGCTTCTGTTGTTTCTAGATAAAGTCTTTTGTTCTCTCCAAGAAGTTCCAACAGATACTTAAAGGAATATTTTTTTCGGGGAATACACTTATTCAATAACACCATCATGTCTGAGCTTTTATAATGAAGCTAGATTCTGGAGCTGGTTAGCTTTGCATAGCATAAAAAGTGCTGGGAAAGAAATCCACCAACCAAATTGCTGAAGCCCAGTAATTATCACTTTGTATGTCGTTTCCTTCATTAGTAAACAGAAGTGTAATAACGTGTTGTGTCTCTGTGTTGGAGCCTAACTGTACTATTCACAGGCTCACTGTCTCCCCCTGTTTCCAGTCTTAAGCTAGCTGACCGTCTCCTGGCTCTAACTCATACCGAGGCTACATCCGCATCACTACGTTTACGCCTAGCATCTTCCCTACTCTGGAGTTTTAAAGCCCCAAAAACAAAGGAGTTTGAAATCAAGTATGCTTAGTACAACACCATAGTACAACACCTTGCTGCCAAAAGGGATATTTAATATAGATTCGTATTAATATAATTAATAATTAATATTAGAGAAATCCTTAAGTGGGCCATGCTGTACCCAGAGGCGGACTTTCACCACCAGGAGACTTCAGGGTGTTTTCCATCAGATATTATCAGCTGCAGGTGTTCTCCTTTCCTGTACAGTAGTTTAATAACATGTTCCAGAGAGTTTGGATATGATCATGGATTTATTACACATACATTCTCAACATTTAGTGATCTGATCCCATACACTGCATCAAAGCAAACCAAATCAGCTCATTGCTTCTTATATAGGAAGACGAGAAGCCACAAGATGGCACTGGAGAGCCTATTGTCATTGTTCTAACTCACTACTAGAGTATTGTTCATTGTGCTGAAGGACACTCACTCACATCAAGCTCATCGAGAATTACAAATCAAGACTCTTACCTGTTCAAACTCCCTGAGTGTGTGGAGCTGAAGAGGAGGAGAGTTGTCTGTTTCATCACTGCACAAATCTAAGCAGAGGGACAAAATTCCTTTAATCACGAGTAATTGTGGAATCGTGGAAATGATTTTACGCAAGCTATTTTAAAATGAGGGATATGTACCTGTCATGTGACCTGGGATCTTGGATGAAGTCTGCTCTTTCACAGCACTGTCCAGAGAAACAAAAAAAGGTAGCACACACATTACACATGAGAGAGAGAGAGAGAGAGAGAGAGAGAGAGAGAGAGAGAGAGAAATAAACAATAAGCTTTGTAAAAGGCGAGAGCTCTACTGCAAATTACAAAAGGCACTCAAATCCTCTCACTGAAACAGCATGATATCATTTGCACCTCTTTAGGGAATTGGGGGTCATCAGGGAGTCCCAGCAGGGGAGAGGAGGGATAGGAGGAGCCACTGAGGGTTAAAGTTCAATCGAGCCTCTCAGGGTACCTGCTGTCTACCAACCAAAAGCACTGACAACAGCCACAGTAGCATTACCACTGTTTAAACAGGACTGCATAGCCCTTAGTCCATTGCTCCCCCTTCCAGTCTCTGTGTGTACATTCCTCTGACAGCTGCTCCATCAGAAAATGTATAGACAGTTGGTGCATGCTGATGGTTTACGAGTTCACCCTGTGGATAAATAGTCTACGTGCTGCGTCATTGTATCAATATCACTACTTTTTCACTATAAGCCTACTGCTTGGACCGTGCAAATATCAGTGGGATGGTCCATTTATAGTAATTGTGAATCTCCTGTATGTGGGAGGGATTTGGTGATGCAGTAACCTACATACAATACCACAGAGCCCATGGAGAACTTGAACTGGAGGGACTGCAATCGCTTAGTCTGAATTAATAGTAGGCTGACTCTTATACTGTATTTGATGCATAACGTGGGTTGTGATTATTGAAAGTCATTCAATGAGTCATTCTGTTGTGCTACCTCAGCACCTGAGTATATCAATTAATCTTATAATCTTATGTATTACTTCTGGGCCTGCTACATTAAGTGTATCCCAGGCCCTATTGCCCAAAAGCACATTTGGGCCCTTTAAATATGTGCTACTGTATTGCAATGCAATTTCATTTGTGCAAGGTAGGCCAAAATGACCCTCCAGAAGCACGTCCTTGTCCTTATATTTCATCAGAAAATTATATTATCACTGCATTTGGGGGAAAATACAGACATCCGGTGCAATGTGGCATCAAAGTTTAAATGTATATCGCCAGTGGCCTCAATAGCAATATCCACCGATCCATAAAGCATGCAGATGGCTACTGTGTGTGATACAGCCAGGCCTTTATTACACCGGAGGATGTACGGATGCTTTATGACAGAACACTGAAAACATTTGATAGAAAATAACGGCATTGCAACCGAAAGAGGATTTTAATTCCACCGCAGGTTGTAAACCCGGGTCGTGTTTTGTTACAATACACATTGAGCAATATGGACTTCCGCTGCGGTGTCACCCCCACACACAATCGGCTAAAAATGCCTCCTCACCTTTCAGACTCTCCCCAGATTTGCTCCGGCGGCGATGAGCTCCAATCCATATAGGCTATTCCTTCAGTCAACGGGCATCCATGCCGGTGAGCCGCTGCCTTCAAATCACTCGTCCATTATCTAATAGAGAAAATACAACCACACGGGAACATGTCGATGAGCGCGGTCCAGCATCTGCACACCGCTCAGGTCTGGAGGGGGTGTGTGTAGATGCGCGCCCTGAGAAATGAAAGCAGGGATGTGACAGAGCCCCCATCCCACAGAGCAGAGCCCCTGCTGTTCAACCAGCCCACCACTATAAGCGGAGAGGAGCAATATTCTGCTTCACAAGTGAAAACGCGTTCTAGGGATCCTTCAAAATAATGAACTGAACATTTCCTGATTTAACTGAATTTAGCTGCATTTTCCAAATTAAAAGTAACACAACCATGTTTTAACCGCAAACAGAAAGCCGAAGGTTGCATTTCAATATAATCCCATTATGTTTGAAAACTGTTTCAACACTATTGTGCCCTCTAAGGATCGGCTGCATCCTTCAAAACAATTATCTGTATTTGATTTTTCCACACACTTGTTTTCAATCAAAATCTTTCTGAGACCGAACAACAAACAGTTGTTTAAAGGCCTTAAAAATATGCTCTTGCACAGAACTGTTGAAATGATTTTGACCAATTACCGATTTGTATGGCCTCACATCCGTGCTGCGACTTTCCCCCAGTGAAATATAAATTCAAGCACTGTAAAGTTCTGTGAGATCCTACTCAGCTGTTATCTATATCAGGTTGCAGAAGCTGCTGATTGTTTATTTATTGTAGATAGTGTCATTGACTCGGGGGTGCTGCTCTGAAAGAGTGAGGGGTGGGACAAAGGGGAGGTGGGACAAAGTTAATAAGATCATGTCATTGTTCTCTTTGGCAGTCAGTCACAGCAGGAGGATGTGAACGGGGGTACAGCTCTTGTTGGCGGCAACATGGTCCGTGTACGTTTTAGTCATCTGTTTTACCGTTAATTCGGAAAAACCAAAATACGGAAATACCATGCATGGTATTCTCGTTTTTCGTTTCAAACCAAAAACGGAAATGGGAGGTCGTATTTCCGTTTTTGGTTGTGAATTCAAAAACGGAAAAACCACAGAACCAAAGTCAAAAACGAGCCGAATTTTGTTCCTTTTTTGTTTTTTTCCTTTAAAACGAGACGCAGAGCACAACATGTAACCCGGAAATAAGAATATTTCAAAATAAAAGTGAAGGCAATATAATGACCGTATGCAATAAATGCTTAAGTTAGCATTATATAGTCTGTGATGCAAGCACATACCAGGGTAACATTAGAAGAAAATACATTAATGAATATAAATAAATAATCCTGGGCCGATGGGAGTGTGTTAGCAGCAGTAGTAGCGATTTAATTTCATTTATCCATGTACACAGCAAGAATCAACTGTTCGATGAATCTGTGCATTGTTTGATGCAATACAGTTCGTGATATAGTTTAATCAAAGTCATTTTTGTGTTCACATAAATGTTGCTGTTGGCACTGATATTTGTTTGTCCACTGTATTGTGTTGATTTAGTGAACGCAGAGTGTAGGACACGCAAAGTAAGTGTTCACCCGTTCTACCACTAGATGGCAGTATAAGTGTATTTAAACCATAGATTTTGTTATATTTACCTGTACTTTTGTCAATTAGGTTATTGATACAGATGTACTTAATGCTGATTATTTCATCTGATATTTCATGTTCATGGTTAATTTACATTAGTTGTATACATCATGTATTTACTTGTTATCTTTGTGTCATTTAAGAACTAAACATACCTACATGGAAGAGTGAGCATGTGTTGATCACGAGGCAATAAATAATGACAATTGAAAAAATAAAGATGTTTGGTTTATTCTTATCAAACATTAAGCCTAATTTACCTACCTCATTGATTTAATTGTCACACTTAAATCCTGATTTGAATGGTTAAACAGAAGAGGTCAAAGGGCCGAGATGAGAAGATATAATGTTGGTCAAATGCTGTGGTCCAAATAAAATGACTTCAGTTTTATTACCATTGAGTTACAGAGAGTTTGACTCTAGAATGTTTTCATTTTTCCCCCTCTCAATATAAGTTGGCGTGACAGCGAGGAGCAGTTTGTCAGCATGGAGGAGCAGTTTGTCCAGCAGCCATCTTCTGTTGTCAGATGTGACTGCAGGCAAATCCCAGAACAGTGCCAACTCATTAATTAGGTTATTTTCTTCAGATGACAAATCTGCTGTACCCTCCAGCTAATAATGACAATTAGAATTAGAATAGATTAGAATTCCTGATTTCTCAAGACTTGCATAATATTCAGATTTGATACAACAAATAGGGAGAGGACAACTCGTCAATAACTATCAATCACGTGGTTGACAACACCCACTGGTCTCAAACTACATCCCAAATAATGTCATTTTGTATCCCTTTTAAACAGCATGTTGGGAACCTGTTAAAACTGTGTTTGCTCTAAAAACACATTTTACATGATGACATCCGTCACTATAATTACATGTTTTAAAGAAATGTACTTACGTTTATGGTTTTAATATTGCTTCAGCACCCCCTACTGGTTTAAATTAGTAAATTATGTGATTGTGGCATTATAAATATCTGAGAAAAATTTCTGACATCAGGTATTACTTTTATTGTCCTTGCCCCGAATTTTTATCATTAAAATCTTACAGGAAAAATGTATTTCACCACTTTGATTCTCTCACGGATGTCAAGGTCAGCACAGTCCTTAACATCTATTATGGCTTCTTCTGGGGATCCACCAAAGAGCACATGCAGGATAGCTGGGCTGAGTCCTCCAAGGCATGGCCCACTATGGAGGAATGAATGACCAATCATTGGGCCAGCAACAACAAAGAAGTCACTCTCCAAAAGGTAATGCCAAGTGGAGGGAATCAGATGATCTTGTTCCCCCTCAAAAAGAAGAGTTCCTCCTGGTACATCAATTAAAAGAGAAAAGTGAAAGAACATTGATAGTGCAGAATGTAAAGGACATAGATATTCAAACGTTCATACAGAATTAGTAAGGAAATATCAATCAGCCACTGAATACTTTGAGTGATCCTGTAGAAACCTACAGGGCCACAGCAGCTGCGTCACATTTGTTTGTTTTTTAAGGTTTTTGGTATTCTCTGGGTAAGTAGAGACAGATCTGTTGTCATGCCTGTTGCCATGCATGTCTGTTGCCTGGAACAAACCAAACACAGAGCCCGATAGCTGACAACCAGCCATCAGCCAAAGTGAATATTCACTTACCAAAATTCATCTCAAAACCATACTGAAGTTTGGACATGATGCTTGCAAAGAAATGGCGACTCACGTCATCACCAATTGCTGGATCTCCTGAAAAAGCAAAATACACAGTACAGACATCAGTTAAATGAATATATGATCATTTTTTATCTTTAGTTTTGCATGTGTAACCAATTTACCCTCGAGTGTGCATGTCAAGGGGCAAGCCCACTCAACATTAGCCATCTTAGAAAAAGAAAGGTCCTCTGCACTGTCTCCAAGATCCATGGTGAGATAGAATGATTTTCCAGTTGCATTGCCGGCTTAAAATGTCTTCTTTGAATCTCTTTGCTGCCTCACTGGGATTTGAAAGAATTTTCCAATCTAAAAAGAGTTTTTAAATTATTCCAATTAATACTGGATGAATTGATATGTAGAGAGCAACAATTTATTGCAATAAATGATGTAATGTTTAAATGATGTAACACACCTGGGAAGCCTCTCTCCTCAGTGGGATCTAGGTCAACTATCTCAGGAGCAGCCACATGTCCCTGAGGTGGCACGCAGTAGTTTGTGTTGCTGGCCCTTGTTGTCTCACTTCCCTGTAAGGTGAACTGATACAGGGTTCCAGATTCAGGTTTCTTTGGAGTGGTCGGATGAAAATTGTAGCGTGACCAATCTGTGTTTGTGGATCTTCCAAATCTGTGTTTGTGGATCTTCCAAATGTCTCACATGGTAACCCTCATTGGGACATGGTATGATGATCAGTTGGCGACTTCGTGTTGTTCCAGAGATTTTGAGCAACTCAAATCCTCCCCCTTGTCTGAGTTTTGGATATGCCTCTAAAATAAATTATCTAAAGTCATCTGGATCAGTATGACTACCTGAAAATAGAAGATAATAATACAAACAACCGATCTAACTTGAAATATAATAACGTTTAATGTTTTTGAAAGGTAACTTGATTCAAGAAAAATATGTCTGTCAATCATGATGCCTGACTTACCTTGGAATGTAAGACGTTTTTCCCCTAGTCCTGCAGCAGCAAGTTTATCTCTGGCATATCGGTTTGTCCTCAATACAACAGAAAGAGTGAGTGTACGAATGAAGTTGTGCAGGCGCAGCAACAGTTCGCCTCCTTCTCCCTCTAATGGATGGACCGAACGGTCTTGAAACCTCGGCTAGAATCAAGTGAAGAGGATAAGCTATAATCAGAGAATAAGGACGTTGCAGAAGAAACATGTTGGCTAACGATATCATCGCACACTTTACAGGAATGTGATCTGACGCACAGCATGAATAAATAAATCACTCATCACCGGCGATAGTAATTTAGTCTACACAAGGGATTTAGCATGGAAAACATCCCGCAGCAGGTCTGTCAGCGGCCGCCTGGTCGAAGCCATCAGTGCTGCTAGCTAGTTTTTTGACGTCGTCTGCAGGGATGATTTGCTAGGAATCGGTTGCTTCTGTCTTGCTCCCCGACTCGACCAATCCTGCTTAAGAATGAGGTTCGGACTGCCTACCTCACTAACATACGGACACAGAAATACATAAATAAATAAATAAAGGAATACAGAAGTGTAGAAATAGATGTATTTATTTACGTCCTGTTTTGGTGTCAACTTTCATTTATTTATTTCAGCATTTAATTAGTTCTGTATTTATTTCATCATGTATTTATACATTGGAAGGAGTCTTCTAAATGGGACAGCCTCGTCGCAGCCGCGGTAACGCATTCGGTCTCCAGAAGGCCACAGCTCGCGCATAGAATGTTCAGAAACAGACGCTATGGAACGGCATGACGTCACAAAGAGATGAGAGGCACAATAATTTGTCCAGATCAAAGGCAGAGAAACTCTATATATACACCCCAGACTTTACTTATCCAAACAGTTACATTACATTACAGTAATTTAGCAGACGCCTTCTTGAAGAGCTTAGTTTTGAGGACCGTTATTGAGGACTTTCAAGAGACACCAGTACAATGGAAGGAGGAAAGATAAATATGAATCAGGCACAAATTAATGAATGTAGGGAACGTCAAAGGGTGAAACACCAGGACAATTATGTCATGTTGGTCCGAATTAATGACCTTGAGCAGCAGCTAAAGGAAGCTAAGTATGACATTGATGTCAAGTCGGTCCAAATGAATGACCTTGAGCAGGATCTAAAGGAGGCTAAGCATGACAATAATGTCAAGTCGGCCCAAATTAAAGCCCTTGAGCGGGATCTAAAGGAGGCTCAGTGGGCTCAGCATGACAATAATGTCAAGTCGGTCCAAATGAATGACCTTGAGCGGTGTAATGATATCAAGTCGGTCAAAATGAATGACCTTGAGCATGATCTAAAGTGGGCTCAACATGACAATAATGTCAAGTCGGCCCAAATTAATGACCTTGAGCAGCGTCTAAAGGAGGCTCAGCATGACAATGATATCAAGTCGGTCCAAATTAATGACCTTGAGCAGCGTAATGATATCAAGTCGGCCCAAATGAATGACCTTGAGCAGCGTAATGATATCAAGTCGGCCCAAATGAATGACCTTGAGCAGGATCTAAAGGAGGCTCAGCATGACAATGATGTCAAGTCGGTCCAAATGAATGACCTTGAGCGGTGTAATGATATCAAGTCGCTCCAAATTAAAGACCTTGAGCGGCGTAATGATATCAGGTCGGCCCAAATGAATGACCTTGTGCAGGATCTAAAGTGGGCTCAGCAAGACAATGATGTCAAGTCGGTCAAAATCAATGACCTTGAGCAGGATCTAAAGGGGGCTAAGCATGACAATAATGTCAAGTCGGCCCAAATGAATGACCTTGAGCAGCGTCTAAAGTGGGCTGAGCATGACAATAATGTCAAGTCGGTTCAAATGAATGAACTTGAGCAGCATAATGATATCAAGTCGGTCCAAATGAATGACCTTGAGCACGATCTAAAGTGGGCTCAGCATGACAATAATGTCAAGTCGGCCCAAATTAATGACCTTGAGCAGCGTAATGATATCAAGTCGGCCCAAATTAATGACCTTGAGCGGCGTAATGATATCAAGTCGGCCCAAATGAATGACCTTGAGCAGCGTCTAAAGGAGGCTCAGCATGACAATGATATCAAGTCGGTCCAAATGAATGACCTTGAGCAGCGTAATGATATCAAGTCGGCCCAAATTAATGACCTTGAGCGGCGTAATGATATCAAGTCGGCCCAAATGAATGACCTTGAGCAGGATCTAAAGGAGGCTCAGCATGACAATGATATCAAGTTGGTCCAAATTAATGACCTTGAGTGGCGTAATGATATCAGGTCGGCCCAAAAGAATGACCTTGTGCAGGATCTAAAGTGGGCTAAGCAAAACAATGATGTCAAGTCGGTCAAAATCAATGACCTTGAGCAGGATCTAAAGGGGGCTCAGCATGACAATGATGTCATGTTGGTCCAAATTAATGAACTTGAGCAGCGTCTAAAGGGGGCTCAGCATGACAATGATGTCATGTTGGTCCAAATTAATGAACTTGAGCAGCGTCTAAAGGGGGCTCAGCATGACAATGATGTCAAGTCTGAAGGGAGCGTCTTGCCGGCTCCAGCTGCTGAGACTCAGACCACACGTTGGTGGTTTCGCTGTGCCAAAGGTCTACTGAAAGCAGGAGTGTTTGTTGGCATCGCTGTCGCTGGAGTGGCAATAGCGAGAACTTGAATGTGTCAGACTGGAACGTGCAACCTGTCAAAGCCCATATAGTGATTAGCACAAAGATAACATGTTGTGAGTGTGATGCGCACCAATGTGTTGTCACATGTGTGTTATGTATTTTGTTTTCATGCACAGCCAATATGTTTTAAAGTGAGCACACTTGTTTATTCCAGCAATAGTTTTATAAGTGACTGACCTAGTGGGAACAATGATGTTGCCACTAAAGCCACTAGAAGGCACTGTACTCCAGAGAAAGCTAGCGGGACGTGAAGAGCGAAGCAGAATGTGAAATCCTTCTTTTCAAGTGACTAAGCGTTCAGGAGAGAACTGCAAGGCTAATAATGTTTAGCATTTTAAGACCATCCTACAGTTATAGATTCTGTTATCCTTCATGTTCGAGAACATTTAATGTGCGTGTACTGTATCGAAAGTAATGTTTATTTTCGTTGTTTAGTGCTGTATGGAATTGGTGTCCGTCTGCGCGACATGTGCATTTGAGCTAGCACAAAGATAACATGTTGTGAGTGTGATACCCACCAATGTGTTGTCACATGTGTGTTATGTATTTTGTTTTCATGCACAGCCAATATGTTTTAAAGTGAGCACACTTGTTTATTCCAGCAATAGTTTTATAAGTGACTGACCTAGTGGGAACAATGATGTTGCCACTAAAGCCACTAGAAGGCACTGTACTCCAGAGAAAGCTAGAGGGACGTGAAGAGCGAAGCAGAATGTGAAATCCTTCTTTTCAAGTGACTAAGCGTTCAGGAGAGAACTGCAAGGCTAATAATGTTTAGCATTTTAAGACCATCCTACAGTTATAGATTCTGTTATCCTTCATGTTCGAGACTTTCTATCTATCTATCTTTAACTTTTTATCTCATAACTTTGAATCTCATAACTTTGAATCTCATAACTTTGACTTTCTATCTCATTACGTTGTACCTCCCCAAGGCCACTGCATAGCTTGGGGTAGCTTGACTTTAGGGTCGCCATGTCTATGCTGTCAACACGAATGAGTAAGGGCCACTATGGCTGGCAACCTGAGCAATGGCATGCTCAAGTTTTTGACCACATAGACCTTTGCCATGGTTTGCTTGGCTCCTATCCTCAGCAGCAGTCTAGTGAACCCCAGCACATCTAGAGGAATCCGTCCTGGACCAAGTAAAGGCTTCTCTGCCTTCTGGAGCACAGGCTGCTGTGCATTGGAAAAAATGCTGTTAAAAACAGACTGTGACACAACAGTGACATCCGCTCCGGTGTCAAGTTTGAAAGTGAAAGTTTTGTCCATAACGTCTATATCAACAGTCCATGGATCAGCATCAGATGTCACAGAGCCGAGAAAGAAACTCTCCTCCTCTTCCTCAAGACCAAGCACGGCTTTACCAGCAAGGCACACACGCTAGTAGTGACCTTTTATTCCTACAACGGCACTCTGCATCCTTAGCAGGGCACTCGTGTTCAGGGTGGGGCATACCACCACATCTGTAACACTGGGAGCTCTTTGGACTTGTACTCTGAGAGCTGTGTGGCTTTGCGACATTACTTTTGAATTTGCCGAATTTAGGCTTTTCCTTTAGCTGTCTGCCTTTAAACACTCTGTCTACCGAGCTGATTATCTGATAGTGAATGTGTTGTAATTACATTGAATGTGTTGTAATTCTGTTATGCTGTGCTACACATGACATCTATTGCACTTCTGTCCATCATGGGAGAGGGATCCCTCCTCTATTGCTCTCCCACAGGTCTCTTCCTTTTTTTACCCCGTTAAAGGTTTTTTTTGGGGGAGTTTTTCCTGTTCCGATGTGAGGGTTCCGGGACAAGAGGATGGCAAATGTGTACATATTGTAAAGCCCTCTGAGGCAAATTTGTAATTTTGGGCTATACAAAAATAAAATAAATTGAATTGAATATCCATCTGTTTTACACCACTGGCATCACTCCTCAGTGTGTTTTTTTAATTTGGAAATATTGGCAGACACAGAATACAGTACAGTAAGCATGTACTTTGACAAATATTTCCATTGTTTTTCAGCTTTTTGTTAACATATACAAACAAACAACAAACCTGTCCCACCCACTGGTACACCCACCTCGAAGAACAGAAGAGTAAATAAATAAAAAGGTCACCTCATTTCGCCGTGCCAGACGTCATTATATATATATATATATATATATATTATATAATATATAAACGCACACATACATGGTAAATCTGTAGACACGCCTGCATCACTCTACAAAGTAAATACATAATCATCACATCATACAAGCACAATATGCTCAAAAATCAAATGCCAATAGGATTGGCCAGTAGGTAGAAACCAGAGTGCCCAAATTATTACTTGTCCAACAGAAAGAGAGTCAAATTAATCAAAAAAATAAATAAATCTGTTTTATACCACTGGCATCACTCCTCAGTGTGCTTTGCTGCTTTTTGTTCTCTTCTGATTGCCTTGCCATGTTAATGGATTTTTCCAGGTCTAGATCTTTTTCCATGCATTCCGAGTATGGAGGACAGAAATGACTTAAGTATAAATAAATAAATGTTTGAATACAGAAATAAATGAATAAAAGAATAATTAAATGCTGAAATAAATACTGAAATAAATAAATATTTATGTGTCTGCTATTGAGGTGGGAGGTCCTAACCTCTGTATAAAGCAGGATTGGTCACAGGAGTGTGATCGCTTCTGGTCCACTACTTATGTCTTACACGGTAACGTTGAAGTTGGCTAGCCCGCAGACAGCTGCCATCTTAATCTCCACCTACAGGCTCTACCAACAACCATCACTGCTGCCTCTACCTGCAGATCCTCGCAGGCACCTGCCGCCTGAACCTTCACCTGCAGCCATCAACCTTGGCCTCCACCTGAAGACGCTGCCAGATGACTCTAGCTCCACCTGAAGCCTCCTCCATCAACCTGCACTGCTGCCTTCTCCTATCGCCATGTGAAGACCATAGCGGAACAGCAAGGACCAGAGACACACTCGTAAATATCACCTCTCAGATAACAAACAGAAACATAGCTGTGTCATAATAACATGTCTGGGCTGATGAAGTAAAGCTGCCTTTCTGTTTACATTCTGTTTACATCCTTCTTCTCCTCACAGCTATTTCCACACATTGACTGACTGTGATGCTGAACTTCATGGACCAGAGAGCGCTCTTCTTCCTCCCACTCAACTCAAGGTAGAGTTGATCAGCCAGATGTTCAGCAGTGTGAGATATTTGGTAGTGTCTCAGTGTGTAGCTGTGCTTCTTCAGCTCATCTGATTTTTTTAATGGCGGGTTGGTGATGCGTGTTATTTCAATACAACACATGTTCTTTGTGGTTTCCTCCAGACCCTGTTGGACTTCACATCCAGATCCACAAGGAGCTGATAGAGAGCCGATGAGGACGATCCCTTCTACCAGAGCTGTGTACCAGAGATGCTTTGTCCTCCTCCACATCCTGCACATTCGCCACCGACTCCTGCTGCTCCTCTCCCAAACTGAGAGCGCCCCTCCCTGTCTCAGTTCCACCACCGCCAGATTAGTGGAAGTCTGAAGGATGCAGAGACGGCCAGTTAGCTCGCTCTCTTACTGTGCACGTGTAAACCTTTTCACTGTTGCTCAATAAATGTCCATCACTCTCTGCAGTCATCAGATCAGTCGTTTGTGTCCACAAGAGTAAACATAAAACAGACACGTTCATATTAGAGATCATAGTCAGTTTTTTTTATGTTTTTACTTCAGTTTACCAGCAGATATATTTACTTACTTTCTGATAAATGAGTTGATACAAATTATTTATTGGTTAAAAATGCTTAGGTGTGTTTATCACTGTAAAATAATAAATCATCATCTCTTTCATCATCACCATGTCTTTCATATATGAAATGCATGTCTTTAATGCTTTATAAGCACAATCATAACACATTATAATGTATCTGGCGGGCCGTGCATTTTATAACTGGGCCTTCACTGCTGTCTTACCACCTAATAAGCTCATGATGGCGCCACAGCTACGGTTATTTGTTTCTAGGGGTGTAACATCACGTATTCGTGTTAAACCGTTCGGTACAAGGCTTATACACCGAACAATAATACTAGTGCATTTGGAAAATGCAGAAGCTTAAATTGTGGTAAATATAACGTTTTTGGTGGAGACACCGGTCTGTCTGTCTGTTTAGTTTCCGGGTCAGCGTCTGACCCCGGAAGTAAAACAAAACACAGCTGAGGCACGCATGTTCTGCGAGGCTATGCTAAACTAGCTTAGTAAGGAAAACAACACGCACAAACTCACGCTACATTCTCCCCGCAGCGTTTAGGCAGCTGTTCCCTACTGATTCAAACAGGGCTAAGCAATCGCCACACAATCCCCATTTCTCCAGACCATAATTCTTCTTTGTAAAAGAAAACAGCCCAAACAGATTAAATTATCCGGACCCTAAACCCACGCAGGACGGGATGCTTCGTAATTAACTGACAATGCATATGGTCAAAATCGATGTAATTAACACAATGACAAGAGCGAACTCACAAGAACCAGTCACATGTATTCACAACAAAGCATGACAAAACAATCCAGCAACACTCACACTAAAGAGCAAGGGCCATTCAAATAGTATTTACATCAGGGAACACTATCCATAAACGACACGATAGGCAAAATGAACACACTGCAGATGTAAAGAAAACGAAAGCAGTTTCACTCACCAAATGCTGTTCTATTTGTCCAGACAATCGTGGTCCTCCAGAAATCGGATGAGAAGAGCAGCAATGTCATCGGCTCTCTTGTTGCCGGGTAACATAAAGCCTTATAACAAGGCGTACTATAGGATAATCTCATCACTGGTGATCAAGGCATCAAATGTATCACCTGCATTAACTTGTCACCTTTTTTTTCGGGCTGGTTTCAGTGAAGTTTCTTCATGTGTGAGTCCACAAAGATTTGAGACTTGAGATAAATCCACATATGTTAAGTTCAACTTTTACAATTTAGTTTGGATACAACTTGTTGTATTTCTTATTTCAATCACAAGATGGTGCCATCATATTTAAAGCACAAACAGGTGACAAGTTAATGCAGGTGATGCATGTTATGGTTTGATCACCAGTGATGTGATTATATTATAGGATGCCTTGTTATGTGTAAACATGTTTTTGGAAATGTATAAAAAGTTGTTTGTAACTTAGACTTCTTCCTTCTGACTTCGTAAAAACCACTCCTCCTCTGGGTGTGTTTTGTGTGTATGTGTGTGTGTGTGTTAAAGCCTGTCAAATTATTTTAATCAATATTAATAGTTGCACAAAGAAATGTCCAACACCAGCAGAATGACTTAGTGGATCTTATTGATCCATGACAAAATGGAACAAATAACCTATCAACACTGACAATGAGCAAACATGTCATTTGTTTGTGCATTTTATTTTTCCAGCTCAGGGAAAATGTTCATTGTTTTGCGTCATTTTCTTTTTTTGAATCATGATGAAAGTAGCATTGAATTCATTACATGTAATAACAAATTAATACATACAAATAATTAATTTCTACATTTATGAACACAATGTACAAGAAGAAAAACAACAAAGGATTGTCACCGGCCACTGTTTTATTCCAAATAAGTTACAAACAAACCCCTAGTATAGTAGTGTACTTAGTACCAATATTAAACATTTTAGTGTTGACAATTTTGGTTGTCTTGTTTTATAACACCAATGTGGGCATCTGACTACTGAGTACATTGAATATATATATATATATATATATACACATAAATATATAAATGAATAATGAACTGAAAACATTTTTCCACCTGTGTTTATTAAAATTAGGCTACTCTGCAATAGCTACACTTGATACACTTAACTTTACATTAACACCTTTCATAGACGCACTACAGATGAGACATGGTTTTTATTCTTATCAGTAATTTCCACAAAAAAAAGCAATGCAAGCTTAAACTTTTAAAACAACCTTTAGCAGAAAGGAAGGCATATTTAGTCTTTTTTTAATCTCTTTTTCTTATATCTGTAATGTGGTTCCTGTGTATTACTGCAAATCCGCTGCAATGACCTCAATAGACACTAGATGTCCTCATGAGACCACTGTGCACTCAGGCATTCAGCACCTCCAGCCAGAGACACCTCCTGTGTCTATCACAAGACATTTAAAGCTTAAAGCTTCATTACAGCCATTCACGTCACATCTCAGTCATCTCAGTACGATCACACCAGATACAGAAGATCCAGCTACATTAACAACGAGTCTCTAATCTGATGTCATCTTCTTTTTCCTAAATCCTCTTCTCAAAGACCACACGGGGTCCCGACTTGCTCCCCCGAGGTTCTGCAGAGATGATCCAGATGGCGGGGGCTTGCTCGAAGTCCCTGTCAAACATCTTGTTCTCCTCGGCCCGGGCCATCGCCTCTAGTTCTGGGGAGGTTTCTGGGCACCAGTCTGCCACAAACTTATCTTTGGCCTCGCAATAGTTCACCACCACTTCCTCAGGCTGCACCCCGAGCACCCAGTCTAGAAAACAGAAAGAGAGGGAAAGAGGGACAGAGTCGATGCAAGAGAAGAGCTGTGAGTGATGATTCTTAATAGCAGAAACAGACACTTTGAGTATCTTAAAGGGAGGGAAGGACAAGTAGGCTACAGTAACACACCTGCAACGTCATGAATGAGGTCCTTGATGAGGTGACCGATGATGGCATAAAGAACACCGAGCACGACAAAGATGGCCATGATCAGGTAGAGGACATAGGTAGGCAGGTGGATAGCATCCCGAGAGGGAGGTATGTAGCTCTCAAACAACACCGTGCCATCGTCCTCCCTGTAACGAACATTTAAGTTGTCCTCCATCACCTCCGTTGCTGTCTGAGAGTCTTCAAAGCTGCTGTCAGCCTGGGAATCCACTTAATATCTCAGAGTCGTCGCTGTATCAAAAGAAGCCGGCACAAAGGTCTCATCTTACAAAGCGCAAAAGGATCAGGAGGAAATACTTCATTGCTTCACATGATGTAACACAATGAGCATACATTATACTTTCAACAACAGTTTTGCATGCAGAACGTGAATAAAAACGTCTATATTGCAGCAAAGCAGCAGGCAACAGTCCTTCAATTCACTGGGTGCCTTCACACTCCTGGCAACACTAAGCAAGTAAACCTTAAATTAAAAGTACAGCTGCATCTTTCACCCTGACAAGTTTTTTATTTAGTTTCTCTGTACCTATCTGTTTGCTTGTGGAGCTACGCAGATGAAAACTAGATTAGCTGCAGCAGCTTGAGGTAGTCAAGGTCAGAGGAATGACGCTGCGAGCACAGTTTTGCTAATGAGAATTTACCTGATACATATAGAAAAGCATGGACATCTATCTATTTATCGTTCTAGGCCTGTGTATCTTTTTATCTATCTATCTATCTATCTATCTATCTATCGATCTATCTATCTATCTATCGATCTATATCATTATCCAATAGTATTTAATATGACTCATGTACAGTAATCCTTGACATAAATAAGGTCACTGCCCAGGTATTAGAGGAAGGTAAGATGGATTAAAGGACAAGGACAGGACATAACACTCTTGTTTTATTCAGTTGTTTCCTGGAGAGAAGCTAAATCCAACACCAGAACAGATCAAACGGACATGTTTCTTCTTCCACGATACATTACAGCAACATGTGTGACTTAACGGTAAAATGCAGGTTATGACCGTTTGACTGTTTGGTGAAGAAAATGCACAGAAATGACAATACATATGCAATTTGACTAAGCTTTCTTGATATTTTCATGGAAGTTATACATATATAGTCATATACATACATACATATATAATCTTTGGATTGAAATGTCAGTTTTTTAAATGAAATGTATTTTTACAGCTCACATCAACATCTTGAAGTTTACGTGGTGCATAATTAAATTATTTTAGCATGAGAAAAAAAACGTTTGGGCAGCGAACAAAGATATAGTGCACATATATTTGGAATGACTGACATAATGGGCCATCTTTACATACATTTTCAATAAGTAATCAAGGTAAGTGTTTGTTTCTCAGCAAAATTAGTACAAACTGTAACTGTTGAGCAACATGTATTTTATATAAAACAAAAATGACTTAGCATTATGCATCACTACAGCAAAGACGCAACACTGATCACTGCACTGAAATGAGATATGCAACCAAAGCTGAATGCTAAAGTGGAAACTCAAAGGGAAGTGGCATAAGGGGTCACGGGGCAGGCGAAGGTCACACTATGAATAGATATTCGTTTTTCTCTGGGGTATGATGCGGCGATGGAGCATCTCAGTGGAGGAGGGACGGATGGACGATGGCAGCCTCCGTCTCCCTGGTAGAAACCGGGCAGCAGTCCGTCCTTTTCCATCTGCAGCCCGTCTCTCTCCATCAGCTTACTGCAAATGCTCAGTCGGCGCTCTTCTTCTATTTCTGCTCTCCCTTCCTCTGAATCATCCTCCACTGGTTTGGGGCCAAGAATCCAGTCTGTGAGGAGAAAAACATGTTAGAATGAAAGTAAATGATTGTCTGTGACTTCTTAGTGTGTGTTTTTTAAAGGGGCACTCCGCCAATTTTACATATGAACTTCAGTTTACTTGTCATGGAGCCTGAGGATCTGGTGTTTTGGGGCCTAAAATTCTGAATAGTTTGGCCTCCCAACTTTGTGGAAGTGCAATCAAAAATCAGCAGAGTACTTTGTTACTTTAGCAGCACTCAAATTTGAATCCGTTTTTGGCAATCACCTTGATGGTACAACAAAGAAACTGTTGGGAAGGTTGACCTTTGCACACAAACCTCAGGGTTAATGTGAAGGAGAGTCATCAAACAACATGGTCACCCAAAAGGGGAAAAAGGCAAAGACAAAACACGGATGCAGCCTTGGCCCAAGAGCTCAAGAAGGAAAAAGGACTCAAAGACACCAGATTGGAGAGAGTGATAGGAAGGAGACACCAGCCGGGGGGTTACCTGCTAGGTCATGTAATAGATCTTTAATCAGATGTCCCACTACGGCGTATGTGGCCACTATTACCAAAACCACCCCGACTAGGACATAGATCACATTGCGCGGCAGAGTTATAGCATCTCTCGCCGGCGGTACGTAGTCCACGAAATAGGCCTCCTCCTCCTTCCTCCTGGACAGCTGGAGGAGCTGTCGGTGCTCAAACACCAGCTGTGTGAGGTTCAAAAGCAGAGCTCCTCCTGAGGCGTTTAGGGAGACAACTGGTTGTTGGTTCATGGTTTTAGTTGCTTTGGTAAAGTTGTTTTTTACAAGTGGATACTGTCTTTATAGGATGGTGTGTTCAAGGAACGTGGTGAAGCTTTGGGGCTGTTTCTTTGGGTGATTTATTGTCTTCTTGCAGGTCCGAGCTCCTTTGCCGCACTGTGAAAACTTGAATAACGGATGGAAAAGGTGCGTCAGAGACGAGGGGGGACAGTAAGATTTTAACATTTTATTATTTCCTGAAGTTGGGAAGAGGGATTGATGACAGATGGTTGAATAATGAAAACACGGTTTCTTGTAAGTGACAGCGCTTTGCCACAAAATAGTGCTTCAGAAAATCTAGTTCACCAGACAAGAAAAATGTGATACCATAAGTGTGCCAACTGTACTAATCTTTTGTCTAGACTTAAATCCCAGAATTCGTCCTTCTAGTGTTTTGGAGAGGGGCTCTCGGCCAAACTTCCAGGGGAGCGAGGAGTGTGAGACGGACCAGAGGTGAATATGGGACAGGCAGAGTTAATAGGATTGAGTCTGTCACAGGGCAATATCAGCTTTCCATCTGTAGGGATTAGAGATGGTGGACAGTAATACGGCAAAGAGGCTTATGGTCTCATGACTAAGTTGCATATATATATATATATATATATATATATATATATATATATATATATGAAACATACATTACAGTAAACCCAGTTTATCTTGGGTTTAAAGTGGCATCACTTTATGGATATCCCATGCTTTGAAATTATTCCAAGCACAGCAGGTCTACTTTTATATTCTGTATATTTCCTGTCACATAATTCACAGATATTTTCACGGCTCATTTCTTGCTTGATCACAGAGCAGATGCTGATATTTCAAAATATGACGAGTAAATATCCCCATGGGTATAACTACATCATCAAATGACAAAGAACAAACATATTGACTCTCTTTCTAATATAGGATGAGAAAATGTTGATGAAATAAGGAAGTTTTAGGATGTTATGGTGAAGTTGTATGACTGCTTACCTCGTAGTCAAGACTACAGATACTGCTCCACAGATCTTTTCTTTGACTTGTAAATGAAAGGACTTCCAAATTGGCATGTGTCGTATACAAACGGCTCTGGAAATAACCACAAGCACAGTCCAGAAAGTTAAGGTCATGCAAACAAAAAGGCTCACCGAAGTGACTGCTCTATCACAGCAAACTCAAAAAAAAAAACAATCAGTGATGAAGTGGGCAGGTACACAGTGATCCAAAAATAAGCTCTCCTCCTCTCAGATCTTCTCGGTGGACCATCAGGATGTAAAATTCTCCTCTACGCTTTAGAGTCATTGTCTTTTGGTGGCTCGGGAACTTTGCAAAACTGAGAAACAAGAAATTTCCATTCTATGATGGTGATGGCAACACTCGCAAAGACGATGAACCAAGAGACCGGGTGCAGACCAAAATAGAAGACGTGTGATGTCATGTTGTGTAAAAGTCGAAAGGATGATAAACTTGGTTGGAAAACAAGTCCTACCGTAAACAAGGAACCAGATGGAAAAAAAAGAAGAATGAACTAATTGGAAGAATGGGTGTAACGAAAAAGCAGAGTGATGTCTCTGAATGCGTCTGTCTGAATGTGATGAGGCTGTCAGGAGAGTCAGGCTGTCTGCGTCAGCATCAAGGTGTTCTTTAGTAATCCATGATAGGATTTGCTTGACACTGTCGCTGTCACCGGCAACAACTTTTAACTGAGTAAGCAGACAGCAAAACAGAAGACGGAGTTCATCAGCTGAAGTACCTGTTGACACTGAAGTGTGGTGCAGTTTTCTACAGCTGATTCACACTGTAAGCCACAAATCCGACTACAAGACAAACCGCAGATAAGCAAACATGCAATTTAATGTATTTTCCTGCACTAAAGTTTTAGAAAAATCTTCGGCATTACCTGTAAGACGGATTTTCTCTTTCACTTGCAGGATCCATTCAGTTCAGTAAAAGGTGTAAGTTTAGTTTCCAAGTCCTCTCCAGGTGACACAGACAAGCAGATCCATTGCAAAATCAGACTCCACAGAAAGCACTAGAAGCTGAACAGCTCTTGCTCACTAAGCAAAATAAAAACCCAAGACACTCAATAAATAAGTCAGTCCATATTGACTGTGACTCCCTCAGGCCGGGGTGACCAACTTCTTGGGTTTGTCTTCTTGCTCCATCAGCCACTTGGAGTAAGCATCACTCAGCATGAAGGCCCAGTAGACGATGGTTAGAGAGGTGTTTACGGTCACAATGGCGATGATTAAAGGGTGTATCATTGCTGCAGACTGGGAGAACTCTTTTTAGGAATATGTGTCACCTCAAAAAACTGTGTCTGCTGTGTAGGCGAAGTTTGTCCGTGTGTCTGATTTAATCGCCTCTCTGTCCGTTTCTCCTCTATACTCCCCACCCCCCCTCCGCTCTCTCTTTCCACTGGCCACTAAGTTTCTGTGGCAGCAGCAGCAGCGTAATCCTCTTCCTGCCGCTTTGTTACAGAAGATAAAGTTGCATTAGATGTAGGCCCGCTTTACAAATGATCATCCAGAAGATGTGATGCATGATGCACATGCTCATTCTTCACAATATGCAGAAAGAAAAGCGGTATGAGACAGTATTTTGTGGAGAAACTGCTCAAGAAATGTAAGAATGACTTAAACAACCCCAGGGACTGAAAAAAAACATAATCCTTGTTCTGAACTTTATGTTCTCTGTCAGATATAATCCAGAAACTAATCAAGACTGGAGACATCAGACGGAGGAGTTCTTAATCTTACACCAAACAGGACAGATGGCTCCTCAATCGAGCCCACAGGGGCCATAGGAGCCCAGACAACACTGCAAACATGTGCAGCATGACTCAGATTCTTTTCCTATGACAGACTCATCTCATCTACATACTATTCATGAACTGGATACAATTTGAAATCAGAAGCTCAAAGGTGTAGGGGAAAAGCCACGAAGGAAAGAAAGATAAACACGGTAAATTCCTCCACCAGGTGGCAGTCGGTACAAGCATACGCTGAATGGTGAACAACAGATTGTATGATTAGAGTGGTTCACAGCAGATAGGTTGAAATAATCAATTGCAGCCAGAAATATCAAAGTGCTTGTTTTCGGAATGACACACATTTTACGCATCACGCACGAAGTCCATTATCTGCACTTTGCACGATCTCCCTTTAAAGTTTCTCTCATCAGACGTGACTCCTCCCGTGTTGAACTTTGAGACCTGCTAGATAGCAAACGCATTGGAGCAACAGTGTCGTTTCATCACGGGCTAAAAGGCAGTGGGGAGACACTCCATTTAATGACCTTCCGTCGGCGGCAGTGGAGAGGACACTGGCTTCTAACATGCCTCGCTTCACAAACAAGCGTGTTTAGCAGAGACACTTTGTATGTGGACATTTATTTCTAAGAGAAGTCAAACAATAACGTATCAACAATGAGGCCGCCGGTGGAAGTCTACGTTTTGATCCTTTCTCTCTTGGCTCCTGGAGTTTTGTACGCCATGAACAACATCCCTGCGCTTCAGGAGTAAGTGTGCATGCCCTCTAATAACTTCACTGTCATCTTGGCCTGCTGTTTGAAGGCATTGCACAGTGGGCCTAAAGCCGCTCATATTAATAGGCTTATAATGCGGCCCCCAGCCTGAGGGGAAAGGAGGTTTAGCGAGGGCGTGTTTATCCAGAGGTCAACCTCGTTTTAAGTTGCTGTTGAGATTCCTAAAGCCAACACAGACAACAAAATTCATTTCAACCGTAAGGCTCAAATTTAGAAAATTTTAAAAGTAAAGACTTAACAATATAGTTTATTTACTGGTAGGGTCCTTTTGGATCTAAATAATGTTAAAAAGAAAATGGAGGATATATAATGAAATGATGTTATCTACAACCCATAATCCTTCATTTCTCACCTCCTTTTTTTCTGATGAAAGTATGAATGTATAATCAAGAATGCAACTAACAGTTATTTAAATTTTCGACCAGTCTGATGATTTTTTTTCTATGACATGAAGATAATTTTCTAAAGCACAATTTGCAAATTGATGTATGACCTCCCACCATTACTCCTCAGACCTCTTCCTATCCTTGGAATGGGAATGGTCGTCCTGGGATTAGTTCTCATCGTCCTCCTCATCATTGTGCCGAACAAGATGAAAGTGGACCCTTTATTCTATGGTACAACCATATAACAAACACTTTAATCAATGAAATAAAGATGTTGTTTTTTCACTGTGCCTCTTTGTGTCTGTTCAGCATTTGCAGAGTTGTCCTTCACCTGCATGTTGGGCCTGACTAATGCTTTAGAGCAGGATGGGTTCATCTCTGGCTTCATGGGTTTCTACCTAAAGATGGTAAGAGGACCCACACTGAGTTAAACCTTCCCCCTCTCTGCCTGAGACAACTTCTCAATAATGGTTTGTATTTCAGACTTTTATATGTCTAAAGTTAAAATTCATCATGTAATGCCTTCTCTTCAGGGTGAGCCTCATCTAAGCACCGCCTATGCTGTGATGATGTCTTACTGGGAAGGCATCGTTCACTTGGTCCTCTTCCTCACCATCATCCACCGCATGTTCAAAGGGTAAGCTGTGGCATCACCGTCAGAAACCCGTCCGCCATGTGTTCAGTGAGTCCTGTGATGAGACCTGTTGATTTTCTGTCCATGCAGGAAGTCCTATCGTAGCCTGGGGCTGCTGTGGGCGGGCTCATCAATCGCCCATCAAATTGTTCACATCCCAGGGGTGGTCATTGGTGAGAGCTGCCTACGTTTGATTCATCACATCCTCCATGTTGTTTGTGTCTGTTTCTCTTATTGATCTTCTCATTTGTGCAGGTAAATACGCGTCTAACATCCGACCAGCCTTTTGGAGCAACGTCCCCTTCTTCTTGGTGCCTTTCTGGGCGGCTTCGCTGCTCTTTAGCCGACCCAGAGAGATTCCAGTCATCCCAGCAGACAAGGTAAATCTCAGCAGTTCAGACATTTATATTATATTCTGTGTATCTATAGAGAAGTGATGTCCAACCCTTGTCCCTTTTTAGATTGTTTCATTTGAGCTTTTGTCAGAGGACCGAAAGGTAAATCAGTATAGTATTTATCTTTGCAGTAAGAGAAAAAGTGAAGACATTTATGTGTTTTTTTCCTTTTTCCTCACTCTGATAATAGTCTCGCGACCCCTTGTCTGGGTCCTGACCCCCACGTTGTGGACCTCTGCCATAGGGGATCAACTAATTTGTGCTTATTTACTTGATATTAGCCTGTATTTGTTAACAACTAGGCATTCAATTGTAAAAAAAAAGAAAAACATGAATAAAGACAAATAAAAATGCAGTCCAAGCAAATCTGCCTATACTGGTCAGACTTTAATGACCACTTGAAGTAATTTAAGTGATTGAATATGGCACATTTACTGAGATTTTTCCTGTGTTGACTAGATTTCAGCGGAGCAGAAGAAAGGTCTGCTGTCTCGACCTGTTGACCTGCTTCTATCGATTCTGTCACTTGGAGCAATGGCCTTCTGCGTATTCAGAGGCTTTGTGAGTAAAACTACATGGAAGCTTTTGAATCTGTCCAACATTTCTGCTTCTGAATGAACTCCCTGAGACGTGAGGTCACATGTGGAGTACGGATGCTATAACTCACTCCTGCTGCTCTGCTCCAGGTGGTGCTGGACTGCCCTCTAGACACCTGTTTCACCTACATCTACCAGTACGAGCCCTATCTCAAAGACCCAGTTGGCTTTCCGAGGGTGATGGTGCGTCCTGAGAAAAGCACACCTTTAAACACATTAAACCAGATATACTCAATATTCTGGTTCAAAATGATAAATGATATTTTTCTGCATCACTCCTGCAGATGCTGGTGTATTTGTTCTATGCTCTGCCTCTGCTGACTGTCTTCACCTATGGTCTGAAAACACCTGGATGCACCTGGATGTTGGACTGGACCATCTTCTTTGCTGGGGCCATGGCTCAGGTAACTGATTGTTTATGGCTTTGCTGTTAGTTATATTTATATTCCTTGAAAAAGCAAAATACAGCATAAAAGCTGACTTCCTCCTGCTGTTTTCTCAGACCCAGTGGTGCCATATCGGAGCATCTCTGCACTCCCGCACTCCCTTCACATACCGAGTCCCAGCAGACAAATGGTGGCCTGTTATCACCCTAAATGTGCTGCTGGCTGCTGTGCCGGCTCTGCTGGCCCTGCGCTGCCACACCAACCCCACTTATTTTATGAAACCTGTTCCCGAGGGACAGACCAACAACGGGAAGAAGAAGAACTAGACCACACACCAGCCACAAACTATCGAGGAATACTTCACGCTGAGACACGGCTCATGTTTTCTGGGGACTCTCTTTGTCACACAAACTGCATGAAATGCAATTTTTTAACCTAAAACCCAAAGAAAATCTAAAAACGTCACTCAACTGTTCAAAATAAGTCACCTCAGGCAGCAGTAGCACTCCCTGCATGAACTATTGGACTCTGATAAGAAGGCTGATGATGGAGTTAAGGACTGTCATCAGCTTTCAGGTGACTCATGCAGATATCCAGTTGGTATCTTCCCAAACTGAGACTATTGACCTGGATCATACAGTTTGGCAACACCACTGTTTTGATCCACACCACAACTCCACAGCTTGAAGTTTATTTTTACTCATCTAAAATTGACAGTTTTCATTGTTTAAAAACTAAGTACCTTTTCAGAAAAATATTCACTGATTGCTTAAAAGGCTGAATAACTAAAAGTTGCTGATAAAGAAGATAATAGCCGATGCTAATTAAGCGGATAATTAGATGATGGAAAAACTCCACCTGGTGCCTTTATATTGTGTAAAATATTTGATGATGAACATGACATTTTCAAATTGTTTGTTTTGTTGGAACAACAGTTCAAAACCCAACAATATTCAGTTTACAATGATATAAAATGGAGAAAAGCGGCAAATCCTCAAACTTAATTGATTATCAAAATAGTTCTGTCCATCAACTAATAGATTAATCGATTTCAGCTCTTGTCGTGACTGCATCTCAGTGTTGTTTTTTGTTTCATGTGCCACTTTCTTTTGTACAATAAATAAAAATGGAGCATTAAATTGGGCTTTTTTGTATTATAATAGGATACACATTACGTGAGCCATGTGTGAATGTCTTAGATGAAGTCTATCTTTACTTCCAAAAGTTGATCATAGATCTAATGTTGCAACCTGAGCAGATTATGCCTCATGTGCTGTGAACTGCTGGGTCAGTTAACTCTTCTGCTTTCGTCAAACTGATAAGAGGTGGACCCTGGATTTAGGTGAGCCACAACCACACAAATGATCACATGACACGTCGGGTCAGCTGTCCATGGCCCAAACATTTCTTTGTTTTTGGTTCCAAAGTATCATTTTCGTATGGCATATCATTTTCACATGGTGGATTGAAATTGTTGTCCTTCTTTCTCAGAGGCTGTGGGCTGAAATTCCCATTTTGTAATTTAAAGTTACACATTTTCCCATTAGACTGTAGTCATGGCAGAGAAGAGATAAAGTTATAGAAAATTAGCTTTTAGACCATCATGTCGAAAAACACTGGGATATGCAAGTGGTTTTAAATGACTAAAGATTTACAAAAATAATGAATTGATTAAACATAAATATCCAGATAACAAAGGGCCTGCCTGGGCTTTTTACACAGAATTGAAGAACCATAGATAGATTTCTGTCGGATTAAACGTTTCACTTATTTTCTATTTATTTATTTCCAACATGCAACAAATAAGTAAAAAAATACTAAACAAGATGAACAAGAAAATAAACAAATTCTCAATAACGACGTGTAACCCTCATAAATTTATCAGAAAAACGGTCCGATTTAATTGTGGGGTTTATATTGAAGTTTTCTAAATATCCCAGAGACGGCTCGACAAGCCTGCAGAAAGGGAAACGCAGATTCAGCCGAGATCAAGGGAGGGAAATAGTAGAAACTATTAACGTAGAAGAAGAACAAACAGTCAACAACAAACAAACAAACAACAATTGGCTACGTGTATTTTGCTAGCTTAAACTGCATTGCGCCTCGTGTTTATTTTCATGACGTGAGTGAATGAAAAACTGTGTAAAAGAAACCCAGTACTGTAGGAAATACTGAGTAAAGAACACGACTGTGAGTTCTGGTGTTGTAAGCACTTCATTCTGCAAAGAGAGAGACGAAGGATTAAGAACAGCAAATCAATATCTGCATATTATAAAATACATTTACATCAATTTTCATTGAAACACAAAAGTTTCTTGATCAATGTAAGTGCCTGAACAGTGCCAACATACCATCATATCTTAAGAAAAAGTAAAGTGTCTTCTTTTGACAACTTTGTATGTAAAAGCCTCTTTTTAAACAATAAATACATATTTTGATATGTACATATATTGCTTTGAGGTTTAGGGCAGATATTAGGGTACTCTAAGTGTAAATTTGAACTAAATACTTTTTGCTGTATGGAATATTTTTGTTATGACCATTGGAATTATAATTCTGCCCCTGGTTCATCCTCTGGGGACCATAAATATCTACCAATTGTTACGGTAAGCCATCCAGTTGAGATATTTAAGTCTGGATCAAAGTGTTACTAGCATCGCTAATAAAATGTGCATGTTTGAAGCCGAAAACCAGTTGATGTTTTGTTGGCTTAAATACAAAATAAAAAAAATACCAGAAATGCTGTTGTTCATTTTCTCACTTTATTAAGAATGGAATACAACAGCAGGACAAAAAGTCATAAGAACACCAAAAAAGTGGATGACCAATCAAATATCAAAGAGACCAAAGGCAAAAACAAAAGTGACGTACCCATCAGGTAAATATAGCCGTGCAAAGATTGAAAGTATTTAGCAATTCAGATACAATCAGGTGGTTATCTCAAGAAAGTATTGTGTAATCCCATCCTCACTATCTATGTCAATGGGACATATTCACTAGCTGAGAGGGCAAGACAAGGTCAAGCTATTGATCAGGGACCAGCCAAAAACAAACACCACAATATTTACAATACAGAGATTAGACGCAATCTAATGATTAATTTAATTTATTGTTGATTTATGTACTGGTATAGAAAAAGGTTGTTACATTGGCTCTCTGAAGTATAAGTAAAAAAAGAAAGCATATTCACTAGCAAACAATTCATAATAAATAGCAACATAACACACAAATAGCAAATATTAGAAAAAGCAAGTGAGTGGAGTAAAACAAACTAACTATTCAGGGGCTCAATGGAAAAAGTAACAGCTACAGTACACATACAAAAAGCTCAGGGTCACCGGGGACTGAATGCTAACTTCCATCAATTACATCTGTGCTTTGCTAACAGAACACTAGGATGAGAGTCATTTTTCAGGTAGAACAAGCAAATATTTGCGACAACAAAAAAAGTGACTCTGCACTTTTCTAAGTTTCTCTCTTACATGCACACGCTCACACACGCTCACACACAGCTGTTAGTCTGACCGACAGAGAGGGTTTTAGTTCAGAGACAGGAAGAGGATTTACTGTATCGAGATATTTCGGAGGGAGGCGTTAATAAGAGTTAGTGTTATAGTTAGTGTTCGCATGGACCTCAGTTAGCAGGGTAAAAAAAAAAAGAAGGGATAAACTGTATGTTAGTGTAATAAAACCTTATTGATCAGGAGAAATAAAGTAGAAATAGAAGTAGGAAAAGGAATAGAAATGATGTGGACTACTGTCTTTCTTTATGAGCCATGGTTAGCACCTAGCCTTTGAAGAAGGTTGTGTTATTTGGTTCAGTAGTAGCTGTGTGTGTCCTCTCTGGCCTTTTGTCCCTCTACTCCGTGTCTCCTGTGGCCGTGGCGTTCGTTGTGCTGATTGTGGTGGTGGCGTCGGTACCGGTGTGACCGCCGGGCTAAACGTGGAGGGAAACAAACAAGTTTTATGTCTTACATGTACTGTAGCAGATGCACAACTCTCTTCTGTTTCTCGCTTTCTTTGCACTTCTCGGTCACATATTAAAATATAAGGTGACTGCAGTGGTGGGCCGTCAGGGCCTGCAAGGCCTTCTCTGCTGGCCTAAACAGAATTACAAAATTACAGCTATTTTATAATTTAATAATCTTTCTTAAATACACATGTATTATAATTTATAAAAATATTTTTCCCATTATCTTATTTTCTCATTGCACAGCTACTGTCTTCCTCAGTTGCTCTGCTTCCAGTGCAGCTTGTTTTAAGTAGAGCTTTTATCCAATCAGATTTCACCTCTGTGTCTCTAGGTAAGAACAGAGGCAGAGGCCTGCAGACTCTCACGTGCATCCCTTTGCAGTTTAAGTGAATGGGGACGATATTGTTGATTGTCATAGTGTTCAACCAATCAGATCTTTAGTTTGACATGTTGGGCGTATTCTTTGAGTATCAGAGCCTGCTAGCCGGCCTATAATGACGTCAGCATTAGGTGCAGCTCAGTTTCCAGGTGCAGCTCTGCCGCGAGGTGCAGAGTGTGCTGTGATTGGTCAGTGGGCGAGCACGTGACTATTGTAAACTGAAACTTAACTTGCCAGCAGAGCTTAGTTGGAGGAGTAAGAGTTCAAATTCGAAGATATGGAAGAAACTATAACATTTTTAGATTTTGCTTGGTCTAGTTTATTCATTTTTTTACCTAGCTTTGTTTTTGGCTGAATAAGGAGGAGAAACGGATTTAGTGGCGGAGTTACTGACAATGCCTTTCTCAAGAAAGAAGGACATTTCAGGAAAAGCTGGACATCGTAAGAAATGGTCAGTCAACGCCACAGCTGGCAGCCTGACTCAGCCAGGAAAAGGATTTGTATGAACGGTATTTCTTGCTGACAGCGTCGGAGAAGCGTTGCACATTTTATGGCTGGGAATGTGTTTCATTTTAACTGAGCGTCTTGGTGTTTGATGCTACGCTACGCTAACCTGAGGACACCATAGCATTTGAAAACTTTTGGAGACACTCGAGTGGATCTACAACTCAACAAACACGTTCGCAGGGAAACAGCTCCACAACCCGGCGTGCGCCCCGGCGGAGGTGGGATCCCACTAAATACAACTGGGGAGGCTCGACTGTCATCACTGGCGTCCATGAATGGAGAATGACTTCTTACTGGAACTGAAACGATGTACTGGGATTAAACTCTTTAAGTTTCGGTAAGTGACAAACTGCGTTTGTTTTTTGACATAGTAACGTTACGACTGTTCATTTGTCTATCGTGTCGTTTTTATGAATAATATTTGAATGGCTCGTGCTCTTGTGTGGTGGAATGCGTGGATCTGCTGCAGGTTTGCTGGATTGATGCGTCATAATGAGGTTATTAGGAGGTAATTCAACTGTAGTAGGACAGCACTGAAGGCCCAGGTATAAAATGCACGGCCCGCCACTGTAAAAATGGCAACCATATTTTCCGTTGTTGGCAACCAAAAGCTGATGACTGGTTAAGTCCTGAGTGCCGTTACCAACCTTTACTTACATGAAACATAGCAAAGGTTTAAACTAGACATTGAACACTCACACTTTGTGCAGATGATCCTGGGTCTCTCCCAGCTCCCGTCGGCCCGGCAGCGAGCAGTGGGGATGTGACGCTGGAAGAAGCCCTCGGAGCACTGGTAGCGTACCACTGCATGGATGTCATAATGTGACCTTCGCCGACCTATCAAATGGGCGTTCTCCACTGCGGGCGGCGTCCCACACAGCACTGCAGGGAATCATGAAATAAAGCCATCGTAGAGATGAGAGGTATATACAATATCTATTTCTCATCAATCCAGACGTGCATATGGTGCCAAAGGTGTGTATGACCGTCCATGATGAAATAGCTAGAATATTAGTGTCAACTTGTTACACTTATTATGAATCTTTTAAGTACAGATACTACAAATATTAGTGCATTTTCTATACTGCTATTGACCATATTCAATATTGCAGGTGTGCTTTGCCTCTAGATGGCAGCCTTGTTGCTGTATCTGCATGTGATTTGAGGAGAGGCCAGGAGGAGGCGATGGGTCTCTGCAGCAGACAGGGAATACAGCCAAGCCACAGAGCCACGAGGCCGCAGCCAGATACTTAATCCTTTTCTCCGTGTCCTCCTCCATCCTTATCCATCCTTTTCTAACTCCTGACCATCCTCCGTTTCTCCAGCGTGTTCCAGCCTTTAGCTTTCTTCGCATCCTACAAGCTCTCGCTGCATTCACATTCAGGTCGGCTGAGTCGGGTCACAGAGGGAAGGTGTGGGAGACGATTAGGAAAACTTGGCAAACTGGCTTATTTCCTATTTGTGGACGACGCAGTAATTGGCAATAACTGCAACTAACGGTTCTGCTGTCTGGACAAATGTAAGAGAGCCCAAGGGAGAGTCGGCAATAAAGAGAAGATTGAGATTGATATTGCTCTCGAAAATCAATACAGGTTTGAGACTGACTCACAATCTTCACTTATGTTTGTGTTTGTTGTCAATTTTTTTTGGAGCATCTGCGGCTGTGACCTTTAAGGGAGAAAAGGTGCAAATGACCAACCGCTGAATCTTTTCTACACAAAGAGCACAAGAATTGATGATGAGCAGTGATGACTAACAGGTAGCCAGCTGGTCAGTGAGATAACACAAGCACGATGTATGAAGACAGCAACAATCTCTCCTTATGAAGTGATTAAGCTTAGATTTGATGGGAGAGTCACACTGGACCTGAATGTGCAAAACAAGCTATTGTTCATTTGCACATTTTGCGTGCTGTTTGGTTAGATTGAGATCAGCAGGATTTCAGTACCTGTGCCTTTCTTGCAGATGTAGGGCAGGTTGTAGTTGCAGGGCACGTCGTTCCACTTGCCGTCCTCATGGGCAATGGTCACCACACAGTCCTCCCCGCCCGCAAAGAAGTTATCTGGCTGGCTCTCCCTCCAGTTTTCATATACCTGCACGACAGCAAAAACAGTTGCTTTCATTTGTCAGCACCATCAGAGAGTTATTCTCCTATCTTTTCCCTTGTAAAAGCAATGATGAACACTTTCAGGGGAATGACATTTGTTACATTACACATGAGATTTCACAAATAGCGGCACAGTTATAATTAAAATGCAAAAAATTAAAATGCAAAAAATTAAAACAAGTATCTTACTATGAGCAATGGGTCCTTTATGAACACAAATCTTTCTGCAAATGTTAAGATGTCTCTATTTGTGTTTTCCAATGCGCTCTTCTCACTGGTTTGAAATGCTTCTGCCCAGCTAATGATTTAGCAACATTTGAATCATAAATCTGATGCCAGTTGTGGGTTGTCTGCTGTTGTTGGAAGGCTGCTCTCTATAAAACCTGATCAATTGTTTCAATCAATAATAACTGATGTAGTTTTTCTTAAAGCTTACAAAAACTTTGAAGGGGCCTTAAAGTTGGAGTTGGAGATTCTCACATAACAGCACAATTCAAAAGCGATCACTGACCAGGTCGTTGCTGTCGGTCCACTGAAAGTCTTCCTCCACTGTGCGGTCATTCAGACCGATCCAGGCATTGTCATGACCCAGACCTGTAAAAGACAACAGCACAACTGTTGAATGTTTTTCTTCTCCTTCTTGTTTATTCCACCGTCTTTTATCTGTATTATTTCACTACTGCTTCGTTCTATTTGTGACTTCCTCCCTCGTCTTGCTTTGTCTTCCATGCTCTCCCGACATCATACATCAAATTAACAACTCAGAAAGACTATGGAAATAAGTAAAATGAACTTTTAGTGTCTATACTGTTTCCAGTTTCAATTAAATGCATAACACCTCCCCTTTGCTATCCGAGATGTATGCTATATGTTTATTTTATTTTGTTTCTGAATATATAAACATTTGGTATTCAAAAATCATTCAAGTGTCTGATGTGTACTGTAGATTGTTTGTGACAGAAATACACACATACCGTTGATAAACTCCTGCTCAGTAGCTGAGATGACGCTACTGAGGTGAGCACTGTGCTCTCTGCAGTCTTTCTCTGCATCCTCCCAGGTGTGTCTGTGGGTGAAGTACCTGTGGGACAGTGAAAGTGGATATGAAAATGCATATTTCATACCTTACGCAGCAAGACAAGTTTAAATGGTACAGAGCGCTGTGGTAAGTATATCACGAATAACTCCAGGGTATAAAAGAGTAATGCAGACAGATGAGGCACCTGTGGTTGCAGTTAAATATATCTATTTTAACAGCAGAGACAGTTTTTCATCATTTTTACCTGTAGCAGTGGCCGTGGAACTTCCTCCAACTGTGCTCGCAACCTTCTACATCTGAAAAGATGAAGAGAAAAAAGAGAAGATGTGAGAGAAGCTAAGATCATTTATTGAAGGGCACGTAAAAGCGTAGTTAAAGAGCAGGGACACAAAATGAGATGAAATGCTCTGTGTAAGATGGGAGGAGAGAGAGGAAGCTTTCTTTTACCGAGCGTTGCATCCCATTTGGCAAATAAAGACAAAAATATATGACTCTAGCATCTTGAGAGGCAAAATACATGAACTAATTAAACAGGCTCGTTTTCAATTCACAACACATGTGGCCCTCTGTCTGCACTATTAGTATTCATTAATAACATCAGAGCCAGTGTATTAATTTATAACAGCACAGGTTAGATATTCATTCATTCTAATTACTACTTTATGGCACGCCCGCACGCACACGCACACACACACACACACACACACGCAAACGCACACACGCACACGCACACACACATTGAGAGCAGATCTGAAGCTGGAGGAGGCTAAAACAGTGAGGTGATGAATCAGTGCTTATGTGCATGTTGGTTTGAGTGTGGGGTATGAGGGGTGGGGGGGGATTAGAGCCACCTAATACACAGACACACTTGTGAGTCTTGCCTCGTATATATTATATATTATCTTCTCTGTCCTTTTTAATGTCCCTCTTTCCCATTTTCTTTATTTGACAAAGAACTTTTTGTCTTTTGTTTTGAAAAGTGCTATTTTAATAAAGTTTGCTTGCCTACTTCCATTTGATCCAATTTATTGAAGTAAGAAAACTCCACAGGGCATCTTTAAACTACACACAATAGATCATACAGGCACAGCAATAATCTATAACCACAAAAAAAGTATTACTATCACACCAAACACTTCAGACTTGCTTGGAAAACAGTGTGTTGTGCCTGCAGACTTTCAGTCATTATCTGTTAACCTGTAGGCCTGTGACACACACACACACTGCTTAGAGATGCATCTTTGTGATGTTGTGTTATGACATACAGCTGTAACAGAGACGCTGCACACTGATCAAGATCATTTTCACCAGCACAGTTTGCAACAAACATTTTACTGCAAGATGACCGAGAATCTTAACAAGTTCGCCGCTGTGGCTGCACATACGACAATGTGCTGAATTTGTTGATGCAGTGTTCTCATTCTCACCTTTCTCACACGTGTCTCCTCCATAGCTGGGCAGGCAAAGGCAGAGGAATGAATCAATCTTGTCGATGCAAGTGCCTCCATTTTCACATGGCTCAGACTGGCAGTCATCAACATCTGTGAAAAAGGAATAAAGCAGCAAGGGTTGCATATCTCATTAGAGTTCAAATTAACAGGATGTATTCTGCTGATCATGTTCATAAAGAGAGAAACAAACTCTTTAGTCCTGATTTTGAACGGTGAAATTGTCCATTTTGGTGAGTACAGTGTGAGTGTGAGGAGAATACAGACAATCCCCTTTACCTTCCTTATTTGTCCTCATTCTCTCACTGAGGAAGACACTTCAAGTGTTATTACATCCTTCTTCATGCATTTACAGTAAAGAGCGTAAGGTTGACTTGATTTATGTCTAATCTCTTCTTTTGTCTCCTGTCCTTTGTCTCCATTTACAAAAAGGCTGCATGAGGGAGAAATAGCACTTTGCATTGCTTTTCCTTTAAAGCAGTTATAAATTTGGTGGTCTAATCAGCAGTGAGGAGAAACCTGACCAGAGGATTTAGGTTCGAGGTCCCCATTTTGGCAGCCATCCACAATGCAGAAGAAGCAAAGACAGATGCAAGCTCCAGGGCTGCTGTGCTACAGTGCTGTCTAACCTCTCTGTGAAAAAAAACAAGAAAAAGGAACATCTCCTCACAGGGATCGATAGAGTATCACTTTATCATTGTAAACAGAGAGCATGTAATTTTCTCTCACCACTGTGGGGTTTTTTTGGACCCATAATAATAGATATGCCCCAGGACTGCAGAAATCTATTAAAACTCACAGCAAGAGAGCAAAAACAAAGCTCCTTATACATTTTAATCATTCAGTCAGTGGCTGTAAAGAGCTAAATGTGTCAGACAGATCAAACTAGAATGACCTTTAGCCTCATGAAATATCTGCTTCAGAGTGTTGTCACTACACACAATGAGGGTTGGTTGCAATAAGGCTTAGTTTGTAATCTGAACTGAATTGTGGTTTATCAATAAAGCATATTTCAGGGTACAAGTGGGGCGAATTAAGTTTGTTTTTCTAATCCAATTTGTTTTAGTTTTAACTTTTTCTTTAAAATGTTTAATGTTTGATCTAACTTTAATCCAACAGCAAAAACTGTTAGTTTATAGAAATGGCAGCTGAAACCAGTGGTTTATGCTCGTGTGTTTTCTCTCAACAGGCTTGAAGTTGAGCGATCGATCAAACAATGTTGTTTGTCCGTAAGATCGTAGCAATTTAAGAAGATAAGAAGTAGTCTTCCTTGACAGCTTGGTTCATTGGTTTAAATCCCTGAAAGCCACTCTGTGTGGAATTTGAAAATGTCAACTTTAGTAGAGGAATAACACTGTGACATTACAATTTGGTATTAAATAGATCTTATACTTACAAAAAACTTAGATGTACCAACGTGATTTATTAGAGATGAAATTAAACCATGTGGGTAGAACTCAATTCAAATTGTGAATTTAATCTCCACAAGAGACAATGTATCTGGAAATAATCACACATGAATGCGTTTAACCGAAAAGTGCAGAGATTGGATTTCCAAGTAAGTTTTTTTCACATTTATGTTTTCTCAACGCATGAGAAAACAAGAACATGTAATTCCTCAGGCCTTAAACTTGTCATAAAAAAAAATGTTAAATGGTTTGTGTATGACCAAAACCTAGCTTATAACTTTAATATTGTTATATAAATATGAAAAAAGCTAATGACGACCTTGAATGACGTCTCAATGTGTTAGTTCATAGTTAAACACACGCCACCAACTCTCTCCTTTAAAATCAGTCCAGCTCTTTGTTGTTCAACATAAAAAGTCTGATCCGCTCGTCCCTCTCATCCATTATGCAGAGGGGAAGCTGCTCTTCATAATACTGCAAATTCTGCAAATCCATAACAAAGCCCTCCAGCATACCCACACATCAGCTGCTGGCTGTCAGTTTTTATGAGACTTGGTCGAGTGTAGCATTAAAATTTGAAGCGGATCAGAATCATGGGTCTTACACAAACTACAGACATTTAGAATAGTCACAGTACAGAAAGCACTACTAACAATAAACAATTTCTCCTATGAAAACGGCCTTTCAAGCCCAGTCCTGAGAAGATGTCTAATAAGAATAAGTGAGTGAATACATCTGGGTCTGTCATGGGCCTTTAGATCAGGGGAAATTATTTAAACAATAAATAGCAGTAGAAATACTGACAGTCCATGGCTGTGTTTCATGTATGCTAGTGTGCTGCTGCTTGTTATGTGGTATTGCTCAAATTGATTGCAGTAGGTCCACTGTTGAAATGATTGAAATGTAAACCATAGAAACACCATCTTCTGATGTTAAAGCCGGGTCAACATTTATTGTATGTTATGTGACACTGTCTCTCCAGTCATTTCCTGCCTGGCTCTATATTATTAACCATCCAACAAAAGGCAAAGGAGTACAAGAGGCTCATGAGGCAGCAGGTCCTGTCGTTGAGATGCTGAGTGGAGATGAGACAGCATGTGTTTTCAGAGCCTGCACAATACATTTTCCACTTCAGCTATAATAAGCCAAATGTGATTATTGGTCTGTTATCTTTACAATGCTGTTGGTACCCATAATATTTCGTTTACATGCGGCATAAAGCCTATCGATATAAGGCGTCATGCGCATCTGCCGTTTGTGGTCAGGTTTTGAGGTGCACCCACTGACCACAGTGTATGCTGGTTATTTGCAGATGTTCATTCTCACCTTGAAGACACAGGATCACATCTTATCACATACCATAGAGTTACACCACATAATTCAGACCTGATCATACTGTGCTACAGCCAAACAGATAGGAAGAACAACAGGGGAATCAGCCCGAAGACAGAGAGAGGGAGGAAATTGCATGTAGATAAAGAAGAATTGATCGAGAAGATTTAGAATGTAGATTCTGTCAGTCCCTCTTTGTCTTGCAGTTCATGCAGGTCACAATAGGTTGTGTGTCTGCTGGCCCTGACCTCCTGTAGTAAAATGAATCTTATCTCTAACCTCTGAAGGTATAACCACAAACAACAGTGATCAGCACTTCTCAGCCATCTTTGTACCTGAACAATGATATATGTCCTCCTTCCTCTGTTAGTTGCTGCTTCTGTCAGCAACATATCATCAAATTCTGTGAATGGATTTCTGTGAAGTTTGTTGGGCATAAAGGCCTTCATGTGAGGAACAATTTATTTATTTTTGTAGAAATCCTTTAACCTTTAGGTATTTTTGCAGGGACAAGAAATCAATTGAGCTCAAAAAATGAACTGACTGTAAGCAGATACTTATTTCTTTGCTCCATGCGACTACTACTACAGGAATTTAGTTTGTAAAGAAGAACCTCGGCAGTGAAAGCTCCCAATAGTTTGACATTGAAGGACCAATATCATCGCCCTGCTGTCGAAGGTCTGATCATAACCTTTGACCCCAGCCCCCATTATAAGTCCTCCCTCACTGTCACACACAGCTCGACCTTTGACCTGCCAATAGGCCATTGGAGAGCCTTACGTCAATATGTATTAAGGCAGGGCTGACATTATCGTGACTATGTGTGGATACTTGCATGTGTGTGTGTGTGCTTGTGTGGGATGTGTGCGTGTATGAGTGTGTGTGTTTGTGTAGGCATCGCTCACCAATCTCACAGTTCTCCCCAGTGTATCCTTGTGGGCAGTAGCAGCTGTAGCCCGTTCCCTGCGGGAGGCACTTTCCTCCGTGCAGACACGGGTTTGTCACGCAGGGATCCACCTCGTCTACAAGAGACAGACGGATGGAGGGAGGAGGGGAATGTTGGGATTCAAAATGAGGGAGTTGATTAGTGATACTGTACAGGAGAATGCTTTTTCTGTGTGTAGATGGGATTTATTTTGGCCGAGGACAAAGCATGTGTATCGAAGCTCACCACCTGAATAAAGCTTAAATATTTATGTCCATGGTGATCTTCTGAAGTCGGATGGCTTTAACACAATTTTCCACTCTCACCACTTCTAGAATTTTAAATGAAAATCAAAAAGGCATGACTCAGAAAGAAATATGCTATGCAGCTTAGTCAAAACTAGCGGTTATAACACACAAGCATATCCATTTCACACTCTGTCTCTTTTCAAAGGGATCAGAAGCCAGAGAGCCTCAACCTCGCCATCACCTCACAGCCACAGTTGTCATGGTTACCATATGGAAAGCGAGGCCTTGGCTCAGTCCACCGAGCGTAGTGGGCAGCGTGAGAACTTCAGACATTAGCCATCCTCAACAGAAATGAGCAGACCTCCCGCTGAGGGCCTCGGCCCCGCTATTCACCCCCTAAATGTGTGCGTGTGTGTGGTCTCCTTCCACAATTACACATTTCCATATCAATTGACACACTACCACGTGTTTCTCCCCCGAACCGCTCATTATAGCAAATTAAGGTCTTTGGAAACCACCACTCGTTCATCCTGGCCGCAAAAGCTCAGCTGTGGGAGTCTTTGTTCTGCCAGCTCTCTCTGACACCGAGGACTGCTTAGGAGGGGGTGGTGTGTATGAGGTTGACAGTGTGTATGTGTGTAGGTTTGTGTGTTTGTGTTTACACGGTACGAAGAGCGAAAATCTGGCTGTGATTAGCCTTGAGGCTGATCCTGTCCAATAACTACCCAGAGGCAGATATCGACAGCTCACATCCTCTGAATTATCATGATGTCGGCTGCTGTGTTGGGCAAAATAAATGTTGACGGATAAAAAAATAATAAAAAGAAGGGTTTTCAATCAAAAGAGCAAGATTTCTCAATAGCGTCCATAGATTTATGTTGAGTTTTGCCATGAGCCAATCCTCTGCTCGTGGTGTGAATTCTGCTGAAGTCAGGTGCTAAAACCAGCCATGCATTTCCGTTCATGTACATCAGTCCAGGCCGACGTTCACTCGCACCCTCCGTGTCAGTCAAGGTCATGGCACGCCTTGACAAATCCCAACTGTTATGACAAGCAGATTTACTACAGCATGTGTGTGTGTGTGAAAGATAAACTCTGTGCGATTGGCCGTTCATTAAAGCGAGTGGTGCAGAAAAATCAATAGAGGTCGGTAGAAGGAGTTGACAGAGTGGACTGTCCCTCGCTTTGCACAGCGGCCGACACCACCGGCACAAACAACAACAATAAGCTGGCAACAGCTAAATCCAACTAATAAGTTTACAGAAACAGCACAGGAAGATGATAAGTGGCAGAGGCAACGTTGGGATACCTTAAAGTATTAATCCACACATCACACGTAGCCTTTGCTTCGAGTAATAAAAGCTACAGTGGAAATATGGTTCACTTTGGAAATATGATTTTCCGATAAGCACTTGACATTTCTGTGAGTGCAGGGAAGCACGAAGAGGAAGAAGAACAAGAAACCATCTGCAATTTAAGTGTAACAGAAAGATGCTGTGATAAAAATGTCACTGTCTCTGTTTTTAAAAAAGATCAGAAAATGGAAAGAAAGGTGACTGCATTGTGTGTTGAATCCTTGTGTGTCTGAATGTGTTTGTTTTTGCTTTGATCAATTTGCTTTGCTCCTGAAGGTCCTTGAATCTAACCCAAGGCTTCTTTTTTTTTCTGTCCTCATTGATTTAACTGACTGATGAAGTGCTCCTTGATCCAGTCAGGAGAGAAAATACTGACCACCACCATGAAACCCAACCACAAGGGACTGAACTGGAGACGAGAGAGAGAGAGAGAGAGAGAGAGAGAGAGAGAGAGAGAGAGAGAGAGAGAGAGAGAGAGAGAGAGAGAGATGGAAGCCACTATTGTGGTTGAATCTCAAGCGCATCCATCCACTTCTCCTGTTTGTGTAGCAAAGATATCACCGTGTGTTAGTGTGTTTATGGCCTTCTGCCTGCATGACTCCAGGGTGTCAGTCAATCAATCAACCCTCATACTGTACACCAGAAGCCCAGATGGTTGCCCTCGGCTTCTTGTCGATACATTTTGCAGCTGTTTTCCACTCTCATACTCGAGCTGAGCCATATCTGCCACAGACATGAGCCGCTTTCACAGGGAGTAAAATAAATCACCATAAAGAAATGTGTGATAGGATGATGGCTGCCAGGTGATATATGTTCTCTGTGTGAGCTCTCATTATCATTATCAAAAAAATAAGTAAACCAGGTGGCCAGCCAGGAGCTTCACTGATAAATACATGAGCTGCAGACTTAATCAACAGATTGTGTGGTGGCGGGAATGTGGTCTCTGCTTCTGGTGGGAATAAAAGGTGTGTAGCCAAGGGAATAAACACTGAGTTTTTTTGAATAAATATGCCAGTGGCGAGGTCAGGGGAGGAAATGAAAAGGCAATATTAAAGCATACTTACATATTTACAACTCGGGTCTTACTTTCATCTGCCTTAATTTCCTATCAGTTATGATAACAGTGAACCTACCAAAGTAAATCCTGAGGCATGTAGGCACATTGACGCACCCAAGTGTGAGCAAGCAAGACACACAAACAGTCACACCATCAATTCATCTTTACGCACGGAGGCCGTGACAAATAAACACAAAAATGCAAAATACTCGGCTGTGAATATTTTGCATCAAAGTTATTCATACCAGCAGCGGTGCATATTTGAAACTGTTTTCAACAAAATGTTCTCATAGATTTGCGTAGGCAGGGTACCAACTAGATCCTATTGACCTACAGCAGCGCCTGACATTCTGTCTGAGGTAAACTGTTGGATAGCCTGAGCTACCGTAAGATACTGAGTGAATTTGAGTTTCCTCTGGTAAACAGTTATGCAGTGAGTATTTGAAGGGCATTTATTGTGAAAGGTAAGAACAGAGGGAGTAGATCTCACGTGCTGCCTTTGTCAAGGTTAAATGGAGTAGCTAGCAAACCGTCGTGGTTTCGGACCGAAGGTGCCTCCGTGTTGTTGTTCAATATAGAATAAGCACAGTGTGATTTGTAGATGCCCTTATTCGTGGTGCAAAGCCTAACAGGGGTATGTGCCGATCCATTTCTTGACCGGTGGTGGATATAGATTTTGTTACTTTCAGACTGCGCCGGGCTAGATCGATCCTTTCATCAAAATACTCCGCAAGAAATATACATTTCTTCCTTCAACAAGTAGCCAAACTCTGATTTGGAGAAATTTTAAAAATCAACAGCTATCTTAGCATCTTTGCAGAAAAGCAATATGGTTTACACATTCTTACTATTGGCAATAGAAGCGATGGTCAAAACTACAAAAATAAGACCCACATTGCATAAAATCTGAATTATCACTGAAGCCTATCAAATCAAAATTGTGTTTTTTGTAGAATGATATCAATTAATTACAATGAATATACAGATACATGGATGACAAAACATCTGAAAACAGGCATACAATGCTAACCTGTTGGGCTGAGAGTTACGGTACTGATGTTGACTCCGCCTCTGCTGCTCTCCTCCTCCATGTTGCCAGGTAACAGGGCCCCTGACCCCACAGCGTGAGACCAAGCAGGCTCCTCCACATCTGGGGGTCCCGACAGTAATGGAGGATGATCCAGAGAGCTGTTCAGAAGTGCTTTCTCCACTGGGATCCAGTGGGACGATGTCAGGGTCTTAGTGGAGCTGTCCTGGATGTCTGAGCGAGTAGATGGAGCTGGGTCTCCTGATCCGGCAGTTTGAAATGGGGAACGGGGGGATGATGGTGAGGTCGAGAGGGATGGGGTTTGGGAATTGGATGAAGGTGAGGAAGTGGGTGGAGATGGGGATGGGGAGGAGGAAGATGGACTAGACGGGGATGGGGAGGAGGAAGATGGACTAGACGGGGATGGGGATGGAGATTGGGATTGGGATTCATACAGGGATTGAGATGGGGATGGTTGGGAGGAGGAGGGAGATGGGGACGCAGTAACAGAGGACAAAGGTGATGGAGATGAGGAGAGGGATTGGTATGGATCTGGTAAGCTTGATGGGGATGGGATTTTTGCCGGTGAGGTGGACGGGGATTCAGATGTAGATAAGTCAGCCCTTTCCGACCCAGTTGTGGTCATCACTGTGAGCTCCAGAGGACTAGCAGTAGTAGTGGTAGAAGCGGTAGTGGTGGACTGTCCCTTCCTGTGACCCCTGTCTCTAGATCGTTCTCTGGATCTTTCTCTTGGTTTGCTTGTTCCAGCTGGTCGACGTGAAACTTGTATCTCCCCTTTTGCTTCTGCTCCAGTGATTTCTCCACTCCCCTCTTCTTCTCCTTTCCCTTTATCCTCTCCTCTCCCCTTCTCTTCTCCCCTGTTCCTGTCCTCCCCTCTGTTCTTCTTCCCTCTTCCTCTGCCTCCTCTACCGCTGCCTCTGGAGGTTACCGTCTCCTCCCTCTTGTCACCCGGCTGGGTTGTGGTCGCTGATTCAACACGGACCCATGTCTCCCCTTTGGATGAGGTGATTCCGGGTGCAGAGCTGGAGACGGTGGACGTGTGCGTATCTGAAGTCTCCCAGCTCTTGGTGCTCTCTGTAGTCATAGAGTTACTGGAGGCGGCCAAAGTAGATGCCAGACGAGTGGGAGATTCTTCACTGGGTGGTGTAGAGTTTTCCCTTGTGGTGCTGTTGAACCATGAACTGCCCCAGGAAAACAAACCTGCAGAGGGCACAAAACAAATAAAAAAGAAAAGAACGCGTGAAGTCAGGGATCCAATTTTGCAGACAGAGAGAATACTGCAAAAAACAAAGCCAAGAGTGACTAACAAAGCAAAAATCTTCTTATGGATTCACTTTGCTTTGCCAAGGGAGACAAAACCAACACTTCTAAGCTGTCTGAGCTGTCCGTCAGCTGTTTTTTCCTCTATCACTGTACCAGCACCGTCTACACTTCAATGAGATCACAGTCAGCTAGCAAACCTCTGTGAACACTGTAAAGAAAAACATTTAAAATAAATGTCTGAACATTTCCCTGTACAGTATGTATGCATTATTGTCACAGGGATATGACCACTGAACACAGTAGCGATCGATAAGCAATGGCAAACATTTCATTACTCACCTGTCTCACTGCCAATCAGCAGAAAGTGCTTGTTTGAAACACACAACATTCAGCACTGAGTGTAAGTGTGAGCCTAACATAACATAACGCCGTGTTCATGTCATATCAGAGTAACTTCTGACTTGAAGTTGTAATTACAGCAGATTAAATGCCATTTATTTTTCTGAAAGCTCAGGCATGTTCGACTTGACACATAAAGGAACAGTTTATTTAAAACAGCCACTGTTAACTACAACAAATAAACAAAACACAAAGACAACACAGACGTAGGTGAAGGTTTAAAACCTCTCTGCACCCACATTAAGACAAAAACAAACGCAGTCAGGTGAAACAGAGTGAAACTAAAGACCACCACAGCCTCAGAATTAAATCAACAACTCTGTAACACAGTTTTAACAAACACTAAATGGATGCCTGCCATTTGGAAACCACTTTCATCCTCGTAAAATCACATACAGATAAACCTGCTGCACCCAGAGACAGGAAAGAGGAGTAGCCTACAGTTTGATGAGTTGGATTTAACTCTTTTTCCATCATCTCTCTCTTTGAAAGAGACCTGATGTTTTCATGCCTGTGCCTCAGTGTTAATAATGGGCATCCAGCTCAACAGAGACAGGATTTCTCTGCATGGATATGACAGTATCACACTACATGCTGTATGTCTGCCATGCAGCTATTGATAAAGTATTATAGAAACATTTGTATTTAGCTTTTGCCTGTGGTTTTAACATCAGTTCTGCTCTTTTTTTAAATGCAAGTTGAAACTGTTTAGTTTACTGTTTGAAGAGATGGGCTTCATTGAAGAAATCCTCATATCATTTCTTAATTTTGATGTTGTGGTTTTACTCTCAATAAAGTTTTTAGATGACTGCAGTGTTTGTGTTCCTCACTGTTCATGCCAGTTACACTGAGACACGGTATTAAAGTTACAGATGCCTTGGCCGTGAGATGGACAACTCTGGTTTTCAGTTAAATTGTATTTAATGTAGAAACCTCATCATAACTCTACTGTAATGAAACTCATCTTGTGTAACAGCAGTGTCAATCCACATAAAGCTGAACCACCTCAGGCTTCTGAAGACCGCTTTAAGTACAATATTGCACCCGATTCAATGTCGTAGGCCTACTTTACAACATACACAGTAACATAAAGTCTGTAGTCTACAGTTTGTCCCAAAGTAAAAACACAAATGTACCCCATAGTTATTCTGGATCAATGTAGTTAGCTTTTTCCTCAATTTGTTATCATCTGTACCCCTCCAGTGTAAGTAAGTAAGTACGACTGTATTCACATAGCACCTTTTTTAAACACAAAGTGCTTTACAGTAACAAAGAAAACACAAAATACAAGAAAAAGCAAATACACTTAAGAACACACAAAGTATACAGCAACTATTAACCCCACATATATATTATAGAAAAAACAACGTTTGAAATGATAGAAAAGCCAACTTTTCTAGATGTTTATCGATTTCGCGTTTGGCAAGGGTATAGCCAACAGGTTTTGGTTGGACAACCTAAGTGGACACTCGGCGGTGTAAGGATTTAGTAGCTCGGAGACGTAGACAGGGCTCGGCCAAGGAGTCTCTTATAAGTGATTAAAATAATCTTAAATCAGTCCTGAACTTGACTGGCGGCCAATGCAGCAAGGCTAGGAGTGATATGAGATCTACAGCCTTAGTGAAGAGCCTAGCTGCTGCATTTTGTACAAAGTAGTCTTCAATAATTTTGAAATAAATCACCACAGATTTATGAAATACAGGACTCATTACCTTTGTCTTCCCTGAAACATCTAGCTTTATTGCTAAGTAATGGTCAGTTTAAAAATACAAAAAGTACACATTATTTTCACATGTTATCGAATAAAATAATATAATTATAATAATACTACATCTAAAGCCCTGATAGGAGACTTTTAAATAAATGTCCTGCTCATTTGGGTATGAGTAATTCCTTTCTTATTAAGCTGATCAGATAAATATCAGATACCATTTTATTCGTATCTGACTTTGACCTAGAACTAATCTAATTAAAAGTCGAATTAATGTTTTAGGCATTGACTTTATTGCTTGTATGGCAGAATGTCTTTTCCTTTTACTGTGTTATCGTCTTGTCCTTGTTGACCTGCCAAGGGACTGCAGATGCAAATTAGCTTAAGCTACAATCTGGTACAGTGCATCGAATGGAGACATTTATGTTTAAACTGTACATGGTCCCTTTTAAATAAATGAAATGAAATGAAATGAAATTATGGCTGCTCAGTACACACAAGAGACCGAACACCTTTTTATATTATTTAATTATGCCTTAAGGAGTGCTTTTAGTATTTAATTTTAGCATTTATATTTTTAGTTATTAAATCATTATTGTAATATTTCTCATGCAGGTCAACGACAAGTCACAGTTAAAATAACAGATTTTTTTAAAAACTATTTATATTGTATCCCAATACGAGGGAAATCCCAGCTGGAGCTCGTCAGCTGTCACACCTGGGGCTTTTCTCATTTCTCGATTTTGTGCCTCGTTCCTCCAGCTTGTGACCCGGAAATTATTGTCATTGCTTCATCTTGAAGGACGTCTCAATTCCTAAAATCCATCTTGAGGAGCGAGGAGGCTTGCCGGGGGGGGGGGGGCATTAAGTGAGGAAACACCAGCGCATCCTTTTTGGAAGTTTTATATATACATACAATGTATGTCACTTTATTTATACAGCACTTTTCATACAAAGAAAGAGGTGATGCTGGACACACTCCTTTTGTTCTCCTCACTGCAAGGCGTCTGCTCTCCCAGTTACGCCTTATTCATTCTGTGTTTCTCTAATGATCTTCATTCCTGGGGCTTCCTTGAACTGCAATTAATGTACCATCCTGTTGTGTTTCCCCAACATCACAGACCAATTACTGCCTCAACAGCAATATGTTCAGAATACTGTACATGCTCATAATTATACACTGCCGTCAAGCCTGGTTGCTTTATAACTCAAAATCTGTAACCGTGTTCCTTTCCAGACTGCTTACTGTGCTAATAATAAGGTGTACTGTATTATGTTAACACTAGAAAAGTTAAAAAATGTAGTATACTCAAAGATGTCAGTTGTGTCAACTGAATTGACTTAATTTCTGTTTGCTTTTTTTACAGATTTTCCTCCGTTATCCTCTTTTCAGAGATGTATTCACTCATAAGCTCTCTCAGGGAGGTTACTCTAGTCTAGATGGTCGACCATACAAGTTATATAAGTCCACTCACTTGGTGATGCTGCACTGGATGAATTTGACCCATCATCTGTCTTTTTCGTGGCCATTTCGTCTTCCCCTGCCTGTCTTGGTGCTTGGGTTCCTTCCTCATCTCCAGTCCCCGCCAGGTAGTTCCAAGGCTTCCAAATGGACTTGACGATCTTTGAGATCACCTTAAAAATATAAAGTGGATGCACAGAAAGTTAGCTGACCCAGTGATGCTACTCCTGTTTGTTAAATTTCAAAATAAAAGCTTGAACCAGGACCCACCTTCTTGTCAACAGGAGTGGGGTTGACCGGTGGCCGGAGAAACTCCTCAGAGTCGGGGCCAGGCTCCAGCGGCTCTCCCCAGTCTAAGAGGTTCTGTCCTGGGATCAGCTGGAGGGTCACAAATGACCCTGAAGATTCTGAGGACCAGGGGTCTGAGGCTGAGGACACAATCAGTCGGATTATAAGCAAACATCTACATTCTGTTGCGATCAATAATCAATTCAATATTAGAAAGCAGCCTTACATGCTTCAGTGCTGCGGACGGAGGCCTCGTCTTCTAGTTCAATCGATCCTGTCCAGTTTGATGGTGAAACATCACCGGCATCTGTGGACCCTGCAAGGATGAGTTTGCAAAAACATAGCTATTGTAAGTACAGTCCTACTGTATTTGTGTTTACGGATTGGATGGTTGATCCTCTGATTAATCAGCTGGTCCATGCTGTTACAGATCTGCTAAAGGTAGAGAAATGTGAAACCTCCGGTAGTGGTGGTTTGCTGTGTAGTCGCGTCTGGACTGCCCGTCCTTGTGGAGTCAGCATCACTTAAGCCTGCGAGGTAGCTCCAGGGCTTCCACAGGGAGGTGTAGATCTGAGAGATGGAGCCTGAATTCTCCACTTTACCTGAGAAAAACGTTGAGGAGATTTGCTCGTTCACATGGCTATTGTTGAAGGATCTTACGAAGTTGGACCAAAAAGTTTGCTGTGTTTTAATTTTGCGGAAATTGGCCGATATCAGTCAACACAGAGAACACAAGCTGAGCTTCTTTAACTTCAACACATCCTGTTCTCTTTTTCTCTCTCAATCCAGCAGACAAACATGTGACCGTGTGATAGATCACATAAGACATTATTGTTGCCATAGCTACAACAGTGCCAATGACATTTACTGCGATTGTAACTAATTGCACTCAAAGCTTCCACAGTAGCATCAACACCTCTGTTAAGAGTGCTTCAGGATTGTCGCAATAGACTGGTATTGATGACAAGCAGGATATTTAAAAAATGAAATATTGATATCATGTGAATAATACACATATGATGATATAACGTAAATACTGCAGCACCTCTTAAATCATATATATATGATGTATTATATACTATTATAAGAGTCTTTCTCCACCTACACTCGTATTTTGAGTGTAATTCATTTGCCAAAAAAGACACGAAATGCTCAATAAACAAAGTTAAAGATGAATATGAATTTGAACTGACAGCATTATTTGTTTATTTTAAATTTTCTATACATTTAGCAATGATATTGTTCAGGTGAATTGTTTTGGCCATGATAATGCAGCGAAAACCTGTTATCGTGGCAGCCATAACATAACATAACACATAACAATATGTATCCATATTGTAATGTTTCAGCCTGCACACATTTCAATTTAATGTTGATGTGAAGCATTATTTCATATGATTATGATCATTGAGATTATTCTGTACATTCACTGTATATATATGTATATGTGTGTGTGTGTATATATATATCTTAAGGTACCTCTGTAGCAGTACGCATCATATAGCACGGTGGTGTTGTCCGCAGTGCTGTTGGGTGCGACGGTGTGGACTCCTGGCTGGCTCCCTCCACAGTCCGGGCGAGGCAAGGTCACCGGGTAGCGCACGCTGCCATCAGACAACCAGCCCGGTGCGCAGCTGTCCAGGCCGGCCTTCCAGGCCAGATAAAGCTGTCCCACTGTGGCCAGCTGCCCGCCGAGGGACACACAGCAGTCTGATGCCGACGGCAGAGACAGCCTGCCCGGGACTGCGGAGTGAAAGACTTCACCTGGAGTACGGAGACATGAGACATGAACTTGTCAAGAGGACGTCTGTCTGATTTCTAGCGGGAAAACACCTGCATGGGTTGAGCACTGAAATTACATAATTATATTGGTATGTAAAGGATAAGGATGGTGATATTATGTCTTTGTTATGTTATCTAGATGTAAATATTTAAAAACAGAACAAATGTATATAGTTTCATTTTTTTAAAAGGCTTGATTTTAAGCAAAGGTTGCTCAGACAGGTGTAATTGATGAATGTATTACTTTCAACCGTGGATTAATATTGGTTGCAAAAGCAAGTTTCTTTGGTTTTTCACTTTATTGAACTTTAAAAATAATGAAAAGATTCTCACCGGTCCTTTAATATTGCAGCAGAATATGATGTGTGGTGCTATTTTGATGTGTTTTGTGTGCATGTGTGTGTGTGTGTGTGTGTGTGTGTGTGTGTGTGTGTGTGTGTGTGTGTGTGTGTACCATCCAGTTCTTTTGCCAAACAGTACACATCAAACAGTTCTTTGGGGTCCCTCTTCCCATAGTTCCTCACTCCAGCTGAGTACTCCTTGTGTCCATAGCAACCAAGCCCTGGCAACTGGACCGAATAGCTGTGAAGAAAACCATGCGGGCATCATAAACGGGAACGAACCTTTTATTTTACAAATTATAGGAAATAAGTGACAAGGTCTTGTGGACATTTTCCCGGATGAACATTATCTCAGCTCACATATCAAAGTGTTTGTTCTCATTTTCAAGACTTTAAATGTCAGTTAAGAATAAATTTTAATTATTAATCTCTTTTAAAGGGCAAGAGATTAAAATAAACTGAAATACAATCAGCAGCAAATATACAACAGCGGTGAAAAGAAGAACATGAATCTGAAGCAGGTGAAGTTACAAAACAGAAGAACTGAATATTAATTGACAGTAGATGAAACAAAGCAAATGTCTTCATATTATATGGGAAGAGGGTTAAGATTATATGCAGGTTTAGTGATACAAGTTATAACTAAGAACGGTATGATACATTTCTCCAACACACAACATTGCATCAAAAAATGCAGCTTGGTCAGTGGCACTAAGCTTCAAACTATGAAGGTCTTTGTCCCACTCTGGGTCAATATTTGCTTGTTACAAAATAAACTTTTTACAGGAATTTAGATTTAGGCTACAAAACCACTTTAGGAAAAGAGCGTGGCTGACCTTGACTGACTCACAAAATGTCAACGTTAACTTTTGGTTTCGCACGGGACACATACAGCGGCGTCCTATAAGTCCTGTGTTTGTTAGACATCCATCCACCTCACCTCAATGAGTTACGGTGTCAAAGGCCGAGCAGCAGAGACCAAGCTGCGTTATTTGACATGTTGGGAGTGAGAACGGGTTGACCACTAGCAGCCAGTTAGCTTAGCTTAGCATAAAGACTGGAGACAGGGGGATCTGGCTCTGTCTAAAGATAAAAATCATCTACTTGCACACTATTTCCACCGGTTTCCAGCCAGTCTTGCTAAGCTTCGCTAACATGTTAGCTTTATATTAACCATACAAATGTGAGAGTATTTTCATTCTTCTCATCTAACGCAAGAAATAAATGTGTTGAACTATTCCTTTAAACAATGTTTTTTAAATGAATGGGTTCCATTAAATATCCAAGGTTCAGCAAAAAAGTAATTTGTTTATGAAAACCTGGAATAATCAATCAATTGAGAAAATATTCTGCAGATCAATCGATACTGACTATAATTGTTAGTTGCAGCCCTGATTTAAAGCACAGCGGAACAACTAGTAAGCAACAAGGGTGATGTGACAAACAGAAGGAAGTTATTGAACGTCTCCTCACCGGACAGTCTGATCATCCAACCAGCCGGCTGCACAGCTGGCAAAGCCGTCATAGTGCGCTGCCCACAGCTGGGCCGGTGTGGCCATCTCAGCCGAGTTTTCCTGGCAGGCCCGCTGAGCATCGGCAAATGAGAGGGCGTATCTGGTGCTGGGAGCCTGGTAGTGAAACACCAGACCTATACAGGTACACACAGGGACATGTGATGAGATGGATGTGAATTTATTTAGGAGATACACCGAGTTTAAAACCAATAAATCAGTGGGAGGTAATCAGTAAACATGTTATTGTGGCCACAAACAGATCGATCTAATACTATGCGAGTTTCAGCTGAAACTTCACAGATGGGCACATAGAAAAGTGATCATTGGTATTCAGTCTAAACTCTTTAATTAAAAGAATTACACAATCACTCGAGTGGAAAACTAGATAAAAAACAACACAGACACAGAGAGCAGCGGGCTACATTAATTAAGTCAGTCATTTTGATATTGATATGGTGAATCAATGTTATTAATGTTTAATTAAACAAAAAAGGTTGGCAGAGCTCCTGTTTTCAGGCTACCATTATCTAACTGATTAGCAATCCTGGAATGCAATAAAACACAAAATGTGTCCTTAAGGGAGTTAGGGCACTAAACTTTTCTCACAATGAGCGGCTGCTGCACTTACCGGAGACCACCAGGGGCACCGTGTCTCGCTCATATTCGTTACCCAGGACAACCTGACAGCGGTAAGTGCCCGAGTCGTTGGTCCGGAGGCTGGAGATCTCCATGGTAGCATTCAGAGGGTTGGCAGTGTATCCTGGCAGCGTGACGCGGCCACTGAAAGCCTTATTCACCTTGATTACATCACCTTTGGCAGAGAAAGAGAGGTTTCTTCATTATAAGTGTCTATTGGCATCCTGCAGATTTGAGCGATAAAGCATAAATTTCCCACAAACAACTCTTGTACTTTTGTTTTTGTCTTTGCTTTTCCCACTGGTTGGAGGACGGCGGGGCTCATTTGGAACAATGTGATGTCACATACTTTTGTGGACCAATCAAAATTCAACACTTGAATGGTGTGGTTTGATCACTTTGATCACAGCAGAGTAGCTCAGTTTTTTTCATTTTTGACTTTACCTTTAAGAGTTTCTTTATTTTTCATTAACATTTGGCGTTGTAGAGGAAAGAATATCAAACGTTTTCAAAGACTTTAAAATGGTATCAACAATTTTATTTAGTTTGTGAGGTTCCATTTAAAGTAAACTTTTTAGAGCCTTTTCACTGAAAACAGCTGCCTTCTACATTTGAAAACCCAGGTTGATTAGTGGTGAGACTGAACCAAAACAGTAAATTTGCTGGTTGTAAAACCAAAACAATGACCTGAAAGACACCAAGACTTTCAAGGGGCCTGATATAGATGACTTCAATCTGTGCCAGCAATGACATTGCTAAAAAGTTTGGAGCATTTACAAGTACAGCGGAAAATCTCTACTTCGAAGATTTATCTCACTTTAATTCCAGGAGCTTCTTTTGTCAGTTCTTGGTCATTTGTTTTACTTGTGAGGCCTTCAGATTAATTCATTAAATAGGTTCATTAAATCAGGTGACGACTGTCTGTGAAAATACACAGTCATTTAACGATGACATTTTACTATTAATATGGAAATATTGAGCACCTTTTACGTGCACTTTCTAAGCATTCTAAGAAATGTTATCTGACTGAGAGAAGTAGAGTGACCCACTATAATAATCAACAGCTAGACCACGTCATCGTGTCTCTGCGTTACCTTTAGCAGAGAGCACAATCTGCTCCAGAGGAGCGCCCTCTCCTTTTGCTGGTGCCCTGATGCGAGTCCACAGGAGGTGGGAAGGTTGGCTGAAGGAGCTGGTCTGAAGGGTGAAGACACAGGGGAGGACGGCGTTGCCTGCCAGCGTTTGTTGTACAGTAGGATGTGTGATCCTACGCATGTTCACTATGGAGGAGGCTGCACCTACAGAGGACGAACAAGAGAACAGGACATCATTACATTATGCATGTAAATATGTTGGAGGATATGTTGCAAGGGAAGAAAACAATGAACAATACACTTTCTGACAGATATGAATAAGGCTGGTGTTTGATTATAGGGTAAATGACGAACAGTATTCTATACAAAGAAAGTGTCGGCTGTTCTCTAGCTTCTAACCAAGGTGCCTGCTACAGTAACAAGACCTCAGGGGTTCATTAGCAAGTTCACACTCGAGAACAAGGAACTGGTTTTATCATTCCAGCAGACGAACATAGCGCTGACCTATTATAAGGATCCTCTCACAGACAATTATATACACATAGACAAGAGTATAAAGACACACAAGTTACAACAGTGGCTCACAGGCTCCAAATTACAACGTACTTACCTCTAACCTATGTTTTCTCTCTCCGTGTTCACATAAATGACTGCAGCTGTCACTCAAACTAATTGATTTAAAGTAATTTCATGCAAGAGAAGCATCAATGTAAAGTCAATGTCACCGTGTGCGGCAATTTCTTGGTAACGCAGATTGATATCAGCAACTCACTTCGTCTGGTTGCCATGACATGCAGGTTCAATGTAACCATGACAACAGGATCACCTGTACAGACATTATCTGCAAACCAAATCCTGCCTTTTTGTGGCTTTAACCTGCGTGCACCTGACCGTCACATACCGAGCAACAATATGTTATAAAATCTTTAACAAATGTCCCCTTGCAGGACGAATAAAGTGTCTATCTATCTATCTAAAAGGTAGAAATTGTAATTTTCTTAAACATAATAAAGACCTTTTCTATAAAGTAATTTCCTCAAAATGTAATTTTAAGGAAAAGCGAGTTATTGCCATGATAACTGATCATACTCTATCTATTTCCATGAAGATTGTGAGATGCAGTGGAAACAACTAAAGGACCTTCAATTAAAATGCATTTGTTGCTAATTTTTTTTTTTTAAAAACAACGATCAAAACCAAATAATTTATACTCATTTATAAATTATAGTGAGTTAGTTGATGCTGTCATACTGAGCTGTATGCTGTGTGCGTTAGAAAGTGATGCCATAGTCCTGACCAAGCATCAGTATGTGACGAGATGGGAGGAAAACGTGCTGGTGAGGCGCGACCGTCTCTGGCACATAAGAAGACGAAAAGGCAAAAGACATAATTACAAAGCTTAATAAGGATTTTCACAATTGTTTTCTTTTGTGGTCCTCTTCATTCAAATCCTCACCATTAGTGAAAAGCACCAATGTGTAGAAAACTAATATGAGCGTAACAAGAGGTGCTGTGTAACAAAACAAAAAGAAATGCCTTATTTGGAATATTGCACATGGTGGAATTAAATCCTTCAAAAGATATTTGCATCTGCATTTAGATTGGACTGCTTTCACAAGCTGAACCCCCCGAGAGCATCTCTCTGTGCCGAAGAACCCCTCCGCCGCCTTCCCCCCAAATCAGATGTAATCTCAGAATAACAAATACCAGTGAAAAGCAGGAGAGCCAGAACAAGACAGGGAGCAGGAATGAGAGAGGGATGGGGGAAGAGAGTAAATAATAGGGAAAATCAAGGATGAGGATGGAGGATAAGAAGGAGTCTAAGAAACTGAATGGAGCAAATTCAGAGATTGGATGACAAGTATGCCCTGTAACATGGTGGTGACAGATGGGACAAAAGAAATACAACCTAAAAGGAGGAAGAGATATCTGGAAGTGACATGAAAGGACACTCTCTGTCATTAACAGATGCCTTCTCTTATTGCTGTGAGTCCTCCTCTAGAGTCCAGTGAGCTGTCCAATAAAGACAAACTGCAAGGAGGCTTTCAAGGCCAATGACAGTGTTTAATAAACAGAACTGATTGTGCTGGCTCAATACATTTGATGATTTCATGCTTAGAATAATATTGCTTACAAACATGTAATAAGGACATACTAATTAATACTACCACAGCGACTCATGTGGTAGGTCTATATTTAAAATGATGAGCATGAATGTAGGAAAGAGTGACTGGAAATCTGAACTAAAGGTCTTCTAACTATTCCTGGAGCTTTTAATTGCATCTAACAGACTTCCTTAGCGTGTTTTGAAAAGCACAGAAAAAAAACAAATATTTCTTTGTTGTGTAAAGTAATCAATATTGTTCCACCATTTCTTCGGTTCAAGAGTATTTATGCTAAGCTAAGCTGACTGGTTGCTGGCGCGGTAGTTTCATGTTTACCGTACAGACATGAGAGAGCTATCAATGACCTAATCTAACTCTCAGGAAAGCACATAAATGTTTTTTTATCCCAAAATGTGGACCAACTCCTTAAAGCAGAGGAAATGCGTACATCAGATTGATAATATGATCACATTTAGGAGGCTCCTCCAACTGCAGAAAATGTAGCTGTACACAACTGGTGCACTGTATCTCTTGCGGCATTTTGTATCCCACAACCTATGTTACTGATAACTGGCTTATTCAGGTGATTCTTATCAACTCATGAAGTCAGGAAATATCAGGCGAGCATGTATTTACCAGATATTCTCTAGCGATGGGCATCTGCCACAGAGTTGTGATAGCATCAAGAGTTGCCAAGGTCAAAACGTGATTAAATCCAAAACAAACAGCTTTAAACTCCACTTGTTCTTGTTAGCAGACTGAATATATTGTGCACTACACGTTACAGAGCAGATGGATACGCAGTATGTATCATTAACCTGGTACATTGCTTGCCAGCTGTCCATCATCACAGCTCATACAGTAAACTCTGTGATCCAGATGTCCCAGTTTGGTATATTGTGGTACTTTGTTGACTGCTTGAGGGCAACTTTGTGGTGATGAACTTGAAAATTACTGATTCAAAAGTAAAATAATATAAATGTTTTAACAGCTTTTACAACTTAAGAATGTTGTCTTGTACTTGTATCTTGGAGTAATAGCAGGTTCCAATCTTTTTTTAGTTTTGTTTTTAGTAGTACTTGGATTATTTTGTTTACTTTTGGAGGCCGGCGCTTCTGCAGCAAAAACAAAAACATGACTGAATGGAGTAATAACTTTCTGCGGCCAGAGCATAATGACCATTAAGGTATTGTTTTTTTGTTTCAATTTTGGAAATAAGTGATGCAGTTTCTTCTTGTAATGAAAATCCACACTAAACAGCTATCATGCATGCCAATTGCAGGAAAAGTAATTAAGGAGAGGAACTTATCTTTACCGCAGGCAGTCAGCAGACTGCACGTGGGGCCTCAAACCTGAGGCTCTGAGATGTTTTGTCTTTTTGTTCCATAATTGGGAATTTTATGCATAGTTGTAATGGAACAGATGGTCGACTAAACTTACAGAAATGGGCTTGGAGGTGTTCCAGCTCAGTCCCACCGAGCGTGTCTGAAAACATCCTCAGCATGTCAGCTCTTACTTACAACACTCAAATTAGTGCAGACCTGTCTTGTGTATTCATGTCTATGGAAAATGTATGTGGGAACTGATGTTTTTTCCATATTCTGGTCCAGCTGCTCCTTCCCTCTTTCTTTTTACTTGTGTGCCAACATTAATTTGTCAAATTGTTTTCCTTCAGATCATAAACTGCTGGTGAATTTCTGTAGCACACGGAGATGCAACAATTTAGGAGGGAGGAGGAAGACAACTTACCCGAGCCTAAATAGAGCAGCAGCATCAGGGCAAGGAGGATCTGCTGCCCAGCGGCACACAGACTGAGGGCCATCCTGGACCTGCAGAGAGAGAGAGCGAGACAGGGTAGAAATGTAAAGGTTTATGTACTGCAAATATTTGTTTATCTTTCAGTTTAGCTGCAGCTATTTGAGTTGTAAGAATCTCCATCTTCCTTAATGTAAGCATATTATCATCAAAAAGGTATTTCTTCATCCATAGTCATACAATAAGATAATTCATCTGTGCATGCATCTGTGTCCAGTGCTGTCACCCTCAGCATCAACATGCATACAATGTGTGTTTGTTTACAAACAGTAAGAAAGAATGATGTGAGTCTGCCATGTGAATAAAACAGCTCAACATAATGTAGATTAGCATAACATGAAGTCTGTTTTACTGCCATAAAGCTGCATGATCGTACCAAAAAACATCAAAAATATTTTGGTCAATAATTCCCAACATCGGACCTACAGTCATGTACAGAACCTTCTGTACTGAATTAGATCTATGTGGTATTTTCTGTCTAAATGTCGTGTATATGTGTGTGTGTGTGTGTGTGTGGGTGAATGTGAGAGAAATTGTAAACTGCTTTGGGTAAAAGTGTGATATAAATACAGTCCATATTCTGTCAGGTGAAAACAGTTTGGTGATTTTCGTGTTTAAGCAGATGAAGGGCAGCTTGCCGGTACAAAGCTCCCCAGCTTGGTTTACAAAAACCTTTTCGAAACCAATGAGACCAACTCAAAACCAAAGTACTGCCTTCTTCTAACTCTGTTGGTGATGTTCACATACACGCACAAATACATGCCACTCATCTTGAAGAGCTGACCGTCCACTATGAAAGCGACTTTTACAGGTGGTAAAGCAGCAGCATGACATCTTACATACACAAAAACGAATGCTGACCTTCACAAGGTTTTTGAATGAGCAGATTACTTGTACTTTATTTTGTTTTCATCCTATCTATTGGGAGTCATTGCACTGTGGCCACACCTATAAAATAAAGTACCCCAACATTGCCTTGAACATTGAATCCTTGAAAAGCCGATCTCAGGCAAATGAGGTGATTCAGTAGCATGCACACTGTATCACAGACAGGGACGGATAATGTATCATGTCCATTGTATTTATTGGTGTTATAATGTAAAAAAGAAATAAACAATATTGCATATTTAAGGGCACTTAGAGGCCAGTTGACGGACTTGTATTTAGTGCTTTCCATTTAGACAGTGTCTTTGTCCACACATATTTACATTTTTCACCCTCTCTGCCTGAGCTACCACTGTCTATTTAACTAATACAACATTGTCATCCAGTACTGGTCTTATACCTGGTGGAAACTGGCCATCAGACGGTGTTAAGTCTGATCACAGAGTGATACATCAAATGCAGAATCATGATTCTTAAGAGAACCACTCTTGAAGTAAAAAAATGGATTAAGTTTGAGCACACCACAGTGAAAAAAGTGATTCTGGTGCATTCCTACTGCACATCAGAAATGAGCTGTTGACATTGCCAGAGGATTTGGCTCAGGGCCCAAAGCTTCTCAGCTCAATGGAGAGACGCCTGAGACAGAGCTTTATTGCCCCGTACTGGTATTAAATGAAGAAGAGAGTTGTTTGAAGAAAACAAGCTTTGTATTATAATGCTGATTAAGGGGAGCTAAGCAACACAAATAAATCCAAATGATGTATTTACAAAATATTGGTTCTTTATACCTTCCTGACCACAAAGGCATCATCAACAGAGGCTTGCAATAGACCATATGAAGAATTTTAAGTAGCTGGAGCAGAAATGAATCCAACATGTTTGGACTGTCTAGATTTAAGTATTAATTTATCCTGGAAAGCAAAAGACCTCTTTGCATTCACCAAGGTAACAGCAACTCGTGTCACCAGCATCTCTGATGCTCAGAGAGAAGATTACGCAACACCAGTTCAACCCCTTATAAATTACAGGAATAATGGTCGCTCTCTTCTCTGACCATGTGAAAGCTCCGTAAAACCTTCAACCGTATAAAACTGGAGCATGTGAGGCAAAGCAAAACATTCCTCTTAGAGAAGTAAAGCGCCATGTGACGCCTGCCAAACTATACTGCCATTAAACAACAATTTGTTGAGTGATTTTTAAATGGTGGGCAATCAAGTTGGTGTCTGGACTCTTGGAAAAGGGGGGATGCTGGTGCGGGTGGGACCCCACTGTGCCACACACTTTGAGGCATCCAATCTCTGAAGGTGGGTTAGGACCCTGTGATGGGCTGTGACAGATTGGGGTTGAGCTGTTGGACTCTCTGCATGTTGAAGGCCTGAACCATTGGTGGAGCTAGCTGGGTGGGTGACAAAAGATTTCTAAAGGCTTGGAGAGGGTCATGACACTGAGGAGTTTGCCCAGTCTTGTAAGAGAGAGCGTTAGAGAGCGTTGTATTGGAGGGCCAGGGACTGGCAGGGCCCCAGAAGCAACAGAATACAGAGTTCAGCCTATGGACATCTCTATGGATGCTATACAACATATAACGCTGTGTGTGCTCTATAGATAGCCGCCTTTCAAAGTTTTACCAGAAGGGATTTACAACATACAGTGCACTGGCCAGCCAATCACACCGGCCGCATACTAACCAGTACCACCTTTTGTTAAGGAGGAGACATCAGATGTCGTGAACGCCTCCCTCTAAAAAGCCACTCTTCACTTTCACAGGCACAGCTGTGTCTTGAGGAGAAAAGATCCAGAAGTCTCTAAAATGCTTCAGTGAACTTCAATGTGGATGTCCACCCGACACATTTCCACGATGCTGTCTGAATAGGACGCATTCTCAGCTCATTGTAAGAGACGACGAGCGGAGTGACAGAGATCCAAAGAGAGCTAACAGACGAGGCTGGCAGTCCCACATTACGGCTCAGCGCTAAGCTGTCAATCTGTTGAAGCAGGAGACCAACTGGCCTCATGTTCGTCGTGACGCAGGCAAGACGGGCCCCTCGACCCAAATCTCCTTCGGTTCTGCAGCTGGTGGGAAAATAGCTTAAACAAAAAAACATGAAAAGTGTGGAACACGTCATGTCAGCTGATAAATCGTGTTCGTAAGCACAGCATTATTCTTACAATGCTTCCATCATGCTACATTAAAGTGTGTGTGTGTGTGTGTGTTCACAGACTGTAAAGGTTTACTTAATCAGGCCAGGTTGATTCATCACACACACACACACACACACACACACACACACACAAACAACACTGTAATTGTACATCTACGAAAAGCCCCACATCAAACTAAAGCAATGCAGGTAGGTCACTGAAACTCACCTCCTGAGTTCATGTGCACAAAGTATGTACACAAACATGCCGGTTTCACGCATTACACACAAGCACACACTGGCAGCTGGTATCTCTGTTTAAGTCAAGACAACAAATAAACTAAATGTATTATAGTTTGTGAATTAACCCACATAATGCAGTTTGCAAAGATAACAGTGGCAGATTTCCAAATCATTTTTGGAAACAATGGGTGCTGGTTTTCAGACGGAAGTAGATTGAAGTACCTCTCACTTTTAACAGGCGACTGTCAATTTATCTGGCAAATTCAATAAGCTAACTTTATAGCTGGCTAGCTAATTAACACTAACTCCTTGAGTTCTCCATCTGACTTTTTAATGTTTCCAGTAGAAACTCAACAAGAAGGGTCCTATATATTTAATAGCTACAGTAATTACACATTGGGCTACTAAATGGAGTCATTTAGCATGAGAAAGCTACATGTTCCTGGTAGAAAGTCAGCATTAAAATGTGATCTTAGATTTTAGAAAATAAAATTATAAATAAACAATAAAACATACCAGGGCTAGGTTTTATTGTTTATTTCCAAACAATATTTTTCACTTAAGCAGAGAGGATTTGAGAATGAGGACGAATCAACAAGTTTGAGAAATGTTGCTGGAGTTTAAACATCCCCAAACCACATACAGAAGCAAGACAGAGCCACCAACGTTAGCCTCAACTCTGATGTAGCAGGATGTGGTTTCCACACAGCTGCCAATCCTGAACTGACCTTTTTATTAAATAACTTGTAACCAAAACCAAAAAACTTGATTTGCTAATAGCTTTAAATGTTAGCTTTGGAAGTAACTCTTCCTACTCAACTTGTTAAAGGAGTAAATAAGTACAACTCTTGAGCTCCTGTTTATATGCTATATATATATATATTTATTTATTTTTATATTAAATAAACCAATAATAATGTTTTTTTTCTTTCTGCCTGGCATTTGAAAGAATATTGTTCTCTACCCAACAGAAAAAAAACTCGCTCTTCTTTCCCCTTTGGGGAAATGAATTTCAGACAGGAAAAATCCAAGAGTTTCTTTTGTATTTTTACAGGAAGTTCTTTTCTTGGGCAACGGCATGATGACAAGAAGAAGCAGCAGAATTAGTGTCTAAAAATATAACGTATGCTAGCTCAAGAGGAGAGGCTGAAGACTAAATCTGTAGACTTCGGGATGGAAGCAGAGGCAGTTCTACAGTAAGGAGTCAAACTGTCAGTCTTGTATCCCCCTCCTGGGACCAGACAGGAGAAGGTGATTTCTCTCCTTCCCTTTTTCTTTAATCATGTCTCACAAAACTATTACCTCCAGAGAGCGGCGGCGTGTACAGCAGAATAACAGCTCTGGATGAGTGACAGACAAAGTGGTGAGCTGGGAGAGGAAGCACATGAAGGAGGAAGAATGAAAGGAAGGTCATTTTATCACTGTCGTGACAATACTGCACTGCCATGATGAAAGCTCTTCAGAGAAGCTACGGTGGAAGCTCCATGATTCTTCTTAATTTGCTGTTTGTAAAAATGTTGCATTTTTAATAGATTAGTGGCCAAAATTGTAACTTCTGTGCGCGAACACAGACGCAATTTTCTTTAACGGATTGTAAAGACAGAAGAAAACACAGTGGTAGGTAGTATGGTGCAGTGGAGATTTGTTACCATTGAGAAATTAAACCAGAGTGTATGAACATTAATTGCTTAAAAAAGGAACTTTATAAGAAGAGAGCTGAGCTGAATCAGGTATTCACTTCCTGCTCCCTTCATGCATTGTGCACACTCTCTCTCTCACACTCTCACACACATTCAGACACCCATTGTGTTCGGTGTGCCTGTGTGGTGACTGATCACATTCAAAGCAACTAATGACTCATGCAGCTCTGGCCCTGGCTTCAGTTGGCGAGAGGACTCTGGAAAGCTGGTCTCTCCGATTCAAGATTACACACCTCTCCCTCTCACACTGACACCATTGATCTTACTGGGCATGGAGACAGAGGTTATTTAAACCAGCTCGCTTAGGACGGGCCAGGTTAGGATTTTATATGTGTGTGCAGTTAAGCGCAGAGAGGAGGAAATTTGGATTGCTCTAAACAGACAAGTCGGGTGAAAAAGAGACTTGTTGTAACTAGGTAGTTACACATGTTCTGTTATTTTCATTAATTATTCAGTGTGGAACAGCAAACCAAAAGGAAATATACTGATGTGATGTTTAATGCATGTATCACCAATTTGTGCATTCATGCGAGAGATTGACAGCTCTTATAACATCCATCTGTTACCTAGATTCCTGTAGAGCTGTTAAGCTGCTGTGGAGCGACACTCAACAGACCTGCAGCAGACGATCTCGGAAATGCTCTTTTTCTCTCGCCGCCTTTTCATTCTCACTCTCTTTCTGGCACCGTCACATGTGTGTTTTCGTTGTGTGTGCATGTACAAAAGGTCGTGTGTCAGACAGAAAAATCTATTTAAATGAATTTGATTAGAATATGAGGGAGCCACACTATTTATAAGTGTGCACATAAATATTTGAGAAGCATTGTAACAGCTTTTAGAGGAAATAGAAACCGGGGGGCGCCAGACAGCGACCTCGGTCAAATCAATCATCGCTCTTTTCTGTAATGCATCAAAAGGGATCAAATCACACCAACATTGTGTTAGTGAACCTTTTGCTGGAAGAGGAAATAAATCGTATCTAACTCAGATAAAGACTACAGAGAAAAGAAAAGCTGATTTGTTTTGCGAAATAAATTGTAAAGAATTTGTCCTCGTGACTCTGGTGAGCCATTCCAGCCAAGAAAACTGATGAAACATTGATATGAAAAACCTACATATTACTTACGTATTATATACACATTTTGAGAAACTACAATTTTGACTTAGTTACCACACTGTCCCATCATTTTGATTATTGTGTGATTATTACTTAAAACTATAATTTTGACTCATTAGATGTATGTAAATGAAGCATGAACTAAATACTGTCAAAAAAAATCTTTTAAACCTAAATTTTTTGAAATTTCGGCCACTTTGGGGGATGATATCTGGCTCTTTAGCTGCTAAATACTCCACTATATTCACCAGCTAATCGCTAACTTTGTCTGTCTTTGTTATCAATACCTAACCAAATATAAAACTCTTAATGATATTCAATAATATTCAAAAGGGCTAACGTTAGCCAACTATCTCGAAATTGCTAAATTTGATGTGCCTCTTTAAATCTGGGCCTTTATACCGGTACTTGTTACTTTGGTTGTCAATTAACAAAATTAGCATTTGCACTTTGTTTATCAAATGCTAGCCAGCAATCTCTCAGTTGAGACGTCCTACATTCATTTGGAGACAAAACAGTTAACGGTAAGAAATAATCCTTGTGAAGGTGTAAAAGAAACAGACACGTCGCTGCAGTATTGGGGAATGTTACAGCCTCTCTAGCTTAATCGCTGTCATTACTTACGTGTGTGCTAGCTAACAATAGGCTAGATGACTAGCATGAATGGAAATCGCAGAGGCAAACCCAGACATACAGTCCAGTCCTATAAGATATTTACCGGACTGACAGACCACATCATTATGTCCAGTGAATACGATCCATTAATAAATTGATTTGTTTATGATTGCAGTCTGGTCAGTGATGATAATTTGGCTTTGTATCATGATGCAGCTATCTTGACTTGAGCTGTATGCAGCTGTTGGACAGAGCCATGATCACGCACATTTAGTCGCCATCACGCAATGTGTTCTGTTTTTTTTACTTTGTGAAAGCATTTTTCAGTCAAAGGTGAAACAACACAAATACTTTGGGTTACAGTGGGGCTTGCCATGCCCGCCCCATTCACTTTAATAGAACTGGCACCAAAGTCTGGCGCCAATGAAAATTAGAACGCTGTCGATGACTTAATGACCCTTCCATCTTTTATAGGTTCCTTGACGCCTGCCAGGAACAAAGCTAATGAGAATTAACCGAAATATTAAACACATTTAAAAAAATTAGCTAAAAGATGCTAAAATGCTCCGCAGAAGGGAACTGCAGCGTTGGGTGGGTTCATCACTACGATCGGCCCCCTTTCACATGCCATGTAGTCATTTGATCCAATGTTATTATACAAAATGATAATAAAAGCAGCTTAAAGGAATGAAGTTCCCACGTATGGTAGGTAAAATGTTTATTTTAGTAAATAGCAATATTGAAGGGGATAATGATTTTAGGGTCAGACGACAAATACATGTAGGAACTGGCTAGTCGTGAGTAGCCTCTACACCAGCTGTGTTATAAAGACACCAGAGGTCAAAGGTGAAGGTTCTGAGGTCAACTCTTGGTAACAAAGTCAATAAAGGATCAGGTGCATGAGACGCAGCTATTAACTTGAGTATATTAGTCTACGACTCCACACACACAGGATACTGAGAGCTTCCATAAACAGGCACCACAGCACAACCACATTTCCATCCACTGGGAAAGGTGGTCAGAAAAACGAGTAGCAGTGAAATTATATGGAAGAATAGACAAACACAGACGTGGTGGAGGAGCTTCTTCCAAAAATCCCTCATCTTTAATGCTGTGCTGAGTCTGTGGAATATTAACTCGGTGAGAAAAGACTAAAAACAGAGAGCTCTGTCCTTCAAGTATGTATAACCAAAGCCAATGCACACAGAGGCACAAGCCATCTACTCATTCTCACAACAGCACAACAAGAAAGAAGTGTTGAGTACGTGTTCCATCGGTGAGACTTTAGGAAAATCCTAACTGCAATGACTATTAACTACTTCTTTGAAAGTGACTAATCATTCCAATCTTCTGTGTTGCAGAGGCAGATAAAAATGTTGGTCCTGCCTTAAAGAGCTTCTTCTCAGCCAACTGCGAAGCCAAACATTTGTCTTCCACCAGTCAGTACCTTAGAGGAGAGCCTCTGGCCAAAGACAAAGAGAGGCACCTCTCTCTTTGTGTGGGTGAGCTGTTCAGCTGTGGTCTCATCTACGCTTGTAATGATTGGCCTGGTGGGCTGCTTTAGTCCCTCCCAGGCTAAAGACAACTTGATTGATGGATTGGTTTGTCCAATCCCTTTTGGGTTTTGGTGGCTGGGGACTCATTCTGGTTTCAATAGGCCTATTCCAGGCAGAGAGGGAGACATTACGTTTCCATCCAGCAGCTCAAAACACAACTATTCACTGCTCTTTTTCTATTTGACTAATGTTTGCGGTTGGAACATTTGGGCTCTGAGATTTGGGAGCTGTCCAGTGCTGAACACGTTGACAGTTTTAGCTCCAGTCACTGTGAGGACATTGTTAGTCTAAAGCCTGTTCCCGTTCTGGCTATAAATGAACCTTAAAGTTCAAAGAGATCATAAACTTCCCACTTCAATTCTCGGTTTAATGTGCTGTTTGTGAATTACTGCTATGACAGACTGCAACAAAGAAGTCTCAAATATTTGCTGCATTGTACATCAGAACACATCACATTTTTATCCAAACAAAGTCAACACATTTACAGGGCAGCATAACCGTAAAGAAACAAGCCTGTGGCTGACTCAGATGTGAAGCTTATTTTGATTGTCACTACAAGCGAGCGCTTGCCATGATTTGCATTTTTATGGTGCTATTCTGTTAGCTATTAGCACGGTATTAGAGGGGGATGGACCCCATAATCACCTGAATGACATACTGGTGAGGGCACTTTCATACCATAGAGAAGAATATCAAACCTCGACTGAGGACTGACTTTAGCTTCTACTGAAAATACACCATCAGCAAGATTTTTGACAAAGCTGCTCACTTAAACTCCTTTATTTCATTTTATTTAGAAAAATTACAGTACTTTAGGACTTAAAGTAACTATTTAATGATCAATTAATCTGCAGATTATGTTCTCAGCCATCTATAAAATGTCAAAGAAATTAAGCCCAAGGTGACGTCTTAACGTTTTGTTCGACCAACAGCCCAAAACAAAGATATTCAATTTAAAATGATAGAAAAGCGTCAAATCATAACTTTTGAGAAGCTGCAGGCAGAAACATGGGAATGTGTGGCATTTTCTGCAGATCGGCTGATCATTTCACTTAGTGTTTCATCTTTCTGAAAGCATCTAGCATTGCTCTTTTTTTTTCATCTTCCAGTGATTCAAAGTGTCTCCTGGAATTGTAGCCATCTCAGAGCCAGACATGATAAACAACACTGAGGCTGATTGAGTGCAAAGTGTGCAGCAACAGACGGTGAAGCAGCCGAACTGAGCTTGTACTCTATTTTAGTCAGACCTTTTTCTTCCCCACAACACCACTCTCTCTGATCCCTGTGCTCGTATGAGTGCAGTCATCTACATATACACATCTCTGCTGTATGCGTGCCGGGGCTCATGGATGCCCTTTCAAATAGGCTACACACTTGCACACATCCAGACAGAATGAAAAATGCATGCTGTAAACTTTCAGCTGGGTCTCTTAGCCTCATTCCTCACTATTCTCATCCCACAGGCACTACTGCTCTGTTATCTCTTACACACACACACACACGTCGTACATTTCAAGCTCGTATAGCTCGGTGTTGCCTGGTTAACCACGTCCTTCTTTGTGGCATTGACACACAGCTGGTGGTGGACACACTAACAAGGCCAAGGAAGACAAGACTTGCACTTAGTGAATAGAAACAGAATGGGCTTTATTGGGCTGCAGGGGCTCTCATATTCTCAGACAATACAGCTCATTTGTCAAGGTGACCCGACTGTTCTCCTTCACTGTGATTTGTATATGCCAGTGTTTGTTTACAGAGAAAGCATCAATACAAGACTTTCACAAATCCATCCAATCACTCATTTTACTATAATTTGGTCACTTTTTAATCATTTTGTATCACCAGAGTTAGTTTATAAAGCTAAAGCGAACCTCTGGGATCACTGATAATCCAGTTCCTATATATAACAGGATCTTTGATGCCATGCCCAGGTGCAGATCAGATTTTTGGCATATGTTCAGCACATGTTGTTCACCAAATTACTCTGATTTACATAATATATTTCACAAACACCTGTTCAAGAGTTCAGATCTGCTTCCACAATTGCATCTCTCAACAGAAGGCACTCTCCCCTCTGATTTCTAATGATTTTGACATCTGTAAAGGAAGATTTAAAAGATGTATGTAACCAAAGTTCTTATGAAGACAGGACATCTCCTTAGCGTAGGACACACGATTACTTGGTGAGTTGATGATTATAGCATGCCCCAACATGGGTAGTAAATATAGACCAAAAATAAAAGCTCTGACCTGTAAATAATTAAAGATATCCCATACGGGTGCGATTTGTGTGCGTCTAAAGGTTGAGGCTGTGATTGCGCGAGAGGAAAGGCATTTATCAAGAATAACCTACAGCATATGCATATAATTAAATATTGCATGATTAAGCATTGTGAAAAGAACTTCACAATTTTCATAAATTGCAACCTCAGTTTTTTAAAGTGCATTTTTATATTTAAACCAAGAAATAAAACCACTTTGAATCCTCTTCTAGCAGCTGAGCGGTCTCAGGCGCTTCCTGCCACCCGGTGACTTGAGATATCACACACTGACCAAATGACTGATTTCATAAAGCCTGCATGCGAAGCAAATTATTTCCATGCTTTCAGTCCTACCTTTTCTGTCAAAACGAGACCCGTCTCAGTGGCGCAATCCTCAGGAATGTGAGCTTTGCGCCTCAGTGCAGGTGCTCCCCAAAGCTCCCACAGGGTGAAGAGACGGCCGAACGACGAAACAAGGGTGAAAACAGCACTTTGCAGAGGCAGAAGAAACCGGCGTGAGTGTGTGCACAGGCGCTAGACGTCTTGGACTTGTCACTCCGTCACCAACGTTATCCTCTCCTCGCTGAGCTGCAGCCTATGCGCCGTTCATCGTCACGCGTTGATATCTGCCAGATCGGAATAGATGCGCGCAGATACACACAGCAAGGTGCTGCCTCCGACCCCCTCCTCGCCAGCAGCAACGCTGAGGGAGAGAAGCAAGATCAGTTTGAACAAAGAGGCAAAGCAGTGACAGGCAGACGGCTCCAGCGCCCCCATTCAAAGAGAGAGGGGAGGGGGGGGGGGGGCACAGGGTGGGTGAGAGGGAGGGTGGGGGGGGGGGGGGGGTGTAAGAGAGCGAGAGGACGGGAGGTGTACTTTATGACCGTAATCCGATTCCTACATAAACCTCAATGGGTGATCCGGTGTCTGAATTAAATTGAAATTTACCCATGAGCTTACAGTCTGACCTAAACCCCCTGATATCCTCATGTCACATCCTCTGTTTCTACACATACCTTCGATCAATCAACTCAACTTGTGCATCACCTAACATCAGGCCTTCTGTTCTATTGAAATAAAATAAAAATCATACAGTATCTGACCAATTAGTGCAGGACTAACGTTTTGACCGATGCCGAGCAGAATTCAGTGCTGCCAAGTGGAAAACACAGCTGCCTCAGACACATCTCACAACAGCCAACATCTCAACACTGCAGCAAGGTCAATACTCAAGTCAGTCTTCATTAGCACATTATAAAAAGCTTGTTTGTTGCTATAGTTGGCAGCTTTGACCAAGGCCATCTGACCGCAGGCTCAGCTCCACCACAATTTTCCATCAACGAAGAAATGAGCAGAAGAGCATCAGACCCATACTGCAGGCCTACAGTCGGTTGCTCAACATGACATGCATTTCCCTTGAGTAATGGAGGCAGGAGTTGGTTTTGTACATTGATCGAGCAGCTAATCATGGGAATCAATGACTCAAACGTTTGAGGACAATTCCTCTTTTCACTTATGTGTATAGGAGGTGTTGTAGAACAAAGGTGAAATGTTTCTTTTAAAGTCTGAGAATTCAGCTTGTTTGCTTTTTAAAATAAGTCAGAGCACTTCTTTTGGGATTCGGGCAAGTGATGCAGCGTTGGTTTTTCAACATTCATTTGAACCTCAGTTTAACCTATACCTGTGGGTCAGTCATCAGAAATCCATGCTGTACAGCCAAACTTTGTTTCAAATGCTAGTGGAGATCTAGTTTTATTGAAATAAATCAGACATAATCAAATAGACAGGGACGGGGAGTTGTGGGGCAGGAAGTAATATTAATAGCCAAATGAAAATAACTTAAACTAAAAAAAGAAATACAAATTGTTCTTTATTACAATTTTAGTTTAATACAAAATGTAGACAATCCTTAAAACTACTAATCCACCATAAACTAAGCAGAACTGGAGAAACTGAGCTGATACCACCGGTGGAGAGGTCGACTTCACTGATGAATTCTAGCGCTGGCTCCATCGGGTGCAACGCAACAACCCTCACAGCAAAAATGGTGCAATCTACATTGTGTCCCAGCGCTGGTACTTTCCCGCATAAGGTGAAGGAGCCTCAAGCGTGAGTGCTTAGCCTCCCAACAATGTGGCACTCCGCTTCACTGAAAGAAAGGGGAACACAAAAAGAATCAAAAACAAACCCAGCTGGTCTGACAATGCTTCACTGGAAGAAAAGAAACAAAGAATCAAAACAAATAAGCCAACCAGTTGGCTTGACAATACAGGCAAAATAGTAACAGCAGCAGGTGAGCTTTCAAAAGGGAAAACTGTGCTCACGAGAGCTCACCATAATGCATGCTGAAATGATACACTCCCCACCCCAGGTATTAACACATGGGCTCACCCAAAAAGGTATAGGCAGGACAACAATGGGGTTCCAACACACAATATGCTCAGTGAACATCTGAGATCAAAGCTAGAACAGAGCACAGTCAACTGAATGTGCAGTGTGAAAAAGATGTTAAGTGATTTAACGACATACCTGTAACACCAAACACTATACCAGCCATGACAGGGTACTAAAGAGTGAGCAAAGTCCAACAGGTGTCTTATACAATCTGACCATAACTAGGGAATTGATTGGGTGATGAGCCAGGCCTGGGGCTGCATTCACCAACACTACACATGATTCATATTGACTTGCACATAGGGGAGCATTCCTCACCACGCACCAGACGTTTAGAATACTTCCGTTTTATGGTGCAGCCATAAACACAGGGTTGTTTTGTTCAGGTCGAACTCCCTGGAGCTGTGCCTTGAAGCTTTTTTTCAGTAAAACGTTTAATTCTCCTGCATCTCCTTCTGGTCCTCCTCCTGTTGTGTTTAGAGGGAATCAGACACCCGGTAAGAGCCGGATGAATCCCCCACTGTCCTGTTTGTCTCTGTTTTTCCCATCACTCTCACAGCGCCGATGAGGGTCCAGTCAAAAAACCCTTGCCCGTAAATGTGTCTGCTTGTAAAACAAACACGCTGACTGGATCAGGAGCCTCAGTAGGCCTGAACCACTGCTATTTCTGATCCAAAGTTTTTGTGGCCTCATATACTTTCTCCTTCTTTTTCACAAAAGTATTAACACGCCATTGTTTTTGAATGCCAACGAAACCGAAGCCAAAAAATAACAGTTGCAACGGGATTAGAGGCGAACTATGTTTACACACTCAATACGATTAAATATGACTAAACTATGTTCTCCAACACATCAAACAGCTTTGTTTAATCTGAATTTCTGCGTTTGAAATGGAGATTTTTTTGGAAGAAAGTTGTTTTTGTATTTTGTGCCACAAAGAAAGAGACAGACACCAAGAAAGCACGATGAGGTATTTAGATGATTGAACTAACATTTGCTTAGAAGACGTTTAGCTGGCTCAGGCCTTGTCATGAACAGTGTGTCTCGTAGAGTCACTCAGCACTACTCCCACCAGCCTGTAGATTTATGTGCTGACAGAAAGAAAAAGCTTTTCTGTTGACCAGAGGTGCACTTAATCACATTTGTACTTCATTGTCCATTCTGCAGGCTAGAACAAAGAATGACACAATGTCCATTAATCTTTGTAATATTTATGTCAGAAGACCACAAACTGTAAGAATACTTCGTCAATATCAGTAATGGACTGGATCAATACTTGTTATTGGAGACTCCCATACCTCTGTGGGCTGGAAAGAGATCAGTGCCACTGTGGAAAGACAATCTGCCCTCAGCTCCAATTCCAGAGGATCAATTTCCAGTTGAATTATAGCAAGTCTTTCCCCGTACCGATAGTCAACCTTGTTTATCCAGTCAGCTCTCAGTTCCTCAGTGTTAAAACTAAGACCCAGAAACTAACAGTGTAAAGATTTATTGTTTGTCTTTCCTTCGTCTGAATCCTCTTTCTGAGTTTATAAAAGAAACACTGCGTCACATTTCAAACCGCTTCTACGCCTTCAAATGTCTTACAACATTTCAGGCTTCAGGAAACACCATCATCAGCACATTTTAAAGATTCACATATCCCCTAACATACAATTGTACCGTTATTGCCCATTAAGCTGCTCTATGTTTGTTTATATCAACAGTGGATGAAAATAATGTGTAATCTCCCTCGGAGTGATGAACCCACTGAGTAGTACTGCGCTGTTCTCTTCAGCTCTCCGGAGATTTTTTAACGTCTTTCAGCTCATTGTTTTGGTTTTACAGTCTGCAACCTTTCTCAGCGTCATTGTGGGACACAACAGGCAGCTGTTGATACAATCGAGGTAGAAAGACAAAGTAGCTACTAGCTGGTGAACATAGTGGAGCAGTTAGAAGCTAAAGAGGCAGATATTTCCCTCAGGAGATGGTGGAGACCAAAGCAAAGCTACCATTAGAGTAAAAACTGGACTAGCATTGATCATGCAGCAGGGAACAACACTCCAAATGAAATTGCTGTTGCAGAAATATACTTATGAATATTAAACATATAATTTAGAGCAGGAAGTGAAAGTGGATATCTGAGCATGTTTGTGTCCAACGAGATTAAACTTTGAATTGCACAGTTTTACAGCATGCTGCACATGCCCTGCTCATAGCCACTAATTCATGCACACACACACACACACACACATATGCAAGGAGGCTTGGCTCAGCCTTAATGTGAGCTGTGACTTTTAGAAATGTCAGGCGCCTCGCCAAAGAGACAAACAATGTCAATCACTCTCCAGCGAGGGAGCAGCCATCCACGCACAATGGAGAACACACAATACACAAGGGAGGCAGGATGAGGACGATGACGCAAACATGACTTCTGGAAAGCTGTTATAGCTTCTTAACGGGAGCGAAATAAGACAGCCAAGTAGCACATGCTGTTTTTGGTGGGAATCAGAGAGTCTAATGAAGCTTTCAGCGGCCTCATGATTTCTTCACACTGATGGAGATGTGTGTTTAGGCTCCTGTGTTTGCTTAGAATTTACGGGGCGGCCTCCTTCATGTGTTTGTTTTTATGGTCATGCTGTTAATGTGAAGAGATCAAACAGGCCAGTAACCAAGCCACATAAAAAGAGAGGAAAACAAGATACCTCCCAGTAGAGAGAGGTCTGAACTCAACTAGATTTGATAAACTCAGCAGTTCTTCAGACTTGGTTTAGCCACCATGCTGCGTTTAAGTCTTTGCGAGGCAAGAGGCCCCATCTGGGAGGCAGCCGAGCAGTTATGGAGGAAGTCAGGGAGACGTGGCGGCCACCGATGATAACCACATGGGATACCTCCGATGATAACCACATGGGATACCTCCGATGATAACCACATGGGATACCTCCGATGATAACCACATGGGATACCTCCGATGATAACCACATGGGATACCTCCACACTGTCTAACCACAGGCCGACTAGTTAATATTTACTTTGGACCACATAGATGGTCATTACAGACATAGTTTCATACTTTGTTATGTCATCTCTGGTGGCTGCACAGTAGAAGTTTCAAGGTTTGAAGCTCGCTCTGAAACTGGAAAGACAAGCTTTTATTTCAGTGAAGTGGAATACTTACTGTGAGAGGTCATTTCTGTAATTCAGTAGTTTGCCAAAAAGCACTTAACTCAAGGTCCAGCGAAGTTCAAAGTAAGTTCAATCAGAGAGACTATATTCATGCTTACTCTAAAATGCTCAGCGATGCTTGACATGGAATGCTGTGTTGGTCGAACAGCTGTTGGATGGATCACGATAACGTTTTGCACAGACGTTCATGGTGCCCAGAGGATGAATTCTACTGGTGATATCAGAGATGTCCTCTGACGCCACCCTGAGATTCACATCTTTGGTCTTCAGAGTCATGAAGAAAGATCAAGAAGGCCAGTCACGTGGAAGTTATATCACTTAAAAGAGACAAGCTACAATTGTCCCCCATGTACGACCACCTGATGGTTCAGTTGTCATCACATGACCCAAATATTATGGATACAGATATCAGCCCCGATGCTGACCTTTTTAACAGACTTGCTTTCAGCCTTAACATGACCAATCCATGTTGAATAAACAGAGAAATAAAATCATAAAATTCTGTGTTTCCACTATCAGTTACTTTCATTCAGCCGACTCAGTTTTCAGTAAAACACTAAATCCTGAACTCATGTAGACGTTACCATCACCATGACAACTGAGAAAACTCCTTGAGCCGATGAGATGTGTTTGAAAGCTCCGGAAAAAGCCAACAGTGATTTGTTTTTGTCAAATCAGTTGCTCTGTTTTAACTGTAGACGTTCATACAGTCAGATTTGATGGAGCTAGTCACTGAGCCTGAGGCCCAAATGTAGCTTTATAAGTTATAGAAGAGAAATATATCTCACGAATCAAAGAGAGAGGAAGTCTTGGCAGCCTGGAAGAGATGAGAAATGTGTGGGCAAAAGATCAGACAGCAGTGGAGGGACTATTAGCAAACAAGGGGAGTGTTTAGGGGAGGAGAGAACAAAAGGAGCCACGAACTCCCAAATCGTGAATGTTTTTTACAAATGTTTGAGCTCAAGCTTCTGGGACTGAACAAGACTGTTTTTTGGTGAAGCTTTTGTTTTTGTCATTATTTTTTGATCCTAGAAAAATGTTCAGTTTCAGAGACACTTTGTTTGTGCATGTGCATCTGAGCTCGTCTTACAGTTTGTCTGATGTGTGAGCGCTATAATTCAGACTGAATGAGAGCTTTAACAACCCCAACCCCCCAAATAACACACACACACACACACACAAACATGCTGAAAAAAAGAAAAAAACTTTTACATGCTCAATTAATCACTTATCTTGGAAGTTAAAATTCAGGTCATGTGTGGAGGAGCAGCTGTGTGTGTGTGTGTGTGGGGGGGGGGTGGGGGGGGGGGGGGGGGGGGTGTTGAGGCTTGTTCACATGTGTCTATGAGTGCAATTGTTTACATTCTCAGGCATGATTGGGGTGTGTAGCTGAAATTATGTATTTGAGTGTGTGTGTGTGTGTGTGTGTGTGTGTGTGTGTGTGTGTGTGTCTAATGAGCTCTCCTGTGCAGCATCTGTGGTCTATGTCGCACTCAGCCTCCGTCCCTCTCCTCCTCCTGCTTTCATCAGGTATCTGTGGCAGTCGCTCTCTTCACAGAAGCAAATAAAAACAGAGCTTTGAAAAGAAGAAGCTCTGCTGTCAAAGCGTTCGCCTATTACACTAACCTGTACACACACACACACACACACACACACACACACACACACACACACACAGAGAGAGAGAAATAAACACACACATACTAACACACACAGGCTTATTATCGCCCTGGACAGTCAACTTGACAAAAATAGATAAAAGAGAAAAACATATAATCTTACGTATTGTCAACTCTTCCTTGTTCTACTCTACTGGAACGTATCTGTACTCACCTGTACTCTACCCTTCTCCACTTTACAGTGATAACTCTTCTGTCTCCGTTCTGCTCTGCTTTATTTGGTATACGTTGCTTTTAAAGCCACATTATTCTGCTCTTTTCTGTTTAGTACTTTGCAGTAACACTTATCTCAACCTACTATGTTTAAAGCTTTAAAGATAAAACTTAAAAACGGTTGTTGGGACAAACTGTAGCTAACTGAGAACACAACAAAGCTAAAAACAAACAACAAATAAGAGTAACTAATGAAATAGCAGGAAAAGACACACATAGATACATATTGAAATTAAATCTCAAACCCAGGGTTATGATTTCAAACTTTGGAAAGCTCCTTTAGAATCACAAAGATAACTTGATCTTTAACTCTTCTCGTCTCCATTATTCTATTCAGATGCAACTCCTCTCTGCTCTTTTCAACTCCAGTCTAGTCTGCTATAACTCCCCTTCACTCTGGACTCCTCTACTCATCAGTACTCCGCTCCCCCTGTAACTCAGCTATAATTCATCATTACTAAATTGCGACATAACGAAAGAATGTAACAAGTAGGTGAGCTCTTAATCTCCTCATCGCTGCAGGTAAGACTTGCCCTAGTTGGCCTGACAGTCGAGTGTTTCAGTCTTATTGCCTCACGCTGCCTCCCTGACACTGAGGGGAATCTGACTAAATGATCTTTAGATCTGCACACTCACTCCTGAACCTACTCTACTCCACTTTTAAGCCTATTTCATCACTCAGGTATTCAATCTGTGGGGGGGGGGGGGGGGTTTCAGCCTCATGCTTTTCGAAAGCAAGTTGCCAAAAAACATGCTCCATTTTCTGTCTGTGCCAATAAATGATTTCTCAGTGTGTTCAAGATTATATTTCATAACAGAGTAAACACTTCTCCTGAAGCCTTTTATAATGCCCCTCTGTGTGTTATTATCTCTCTACTGCTTCCTATTGAAATGGAAAACATGGACCTTAGATATTTCCAATTACTGCAAACAGGACGCTTTGCACAGAAATGCATGGTATTCACTGCTTAGGTGAGGGGGTATTAGCCTGCGAGTGAAAAAGCAAATCAGATGAAATTGTATTGATAAAGGCCATCTCAGATTGCTTCTAAAGGCTAAATATCCTGCACTCCAGACCTATTGGCCTGGGGATTAATGCTGAAATAAATTGGATGTAAAGGACAATTTCAAAGTATTTAGTACTGAGAAATAAGGCTCTTTCTGTTCAAATGTTTTGGAGTATCAAAAAAAAGGCTTTATAGAGAAGCTTTATAACTGTTTTTGTTGGTGGTGTTGATTAGATTTTTTCAGAAAACCAGGAAATTAACTCTGAAAACTTAAATTAACTCCCTCTCTCCCTCTCTCCCTCTCTCGTTCTCTCGTTCACACACAAACCCACGTTTAACGCCTCTAATGAAAATACCCATCTGTTTGTTTTTCCTAATTACAACGCATTTGGCTTGTCAGAACATTAACACAGCGTGAATCAAACATATTTTTTTAAACGCATAACTCCAGTGGAAATATTGTGCTCTTGAAGGCACACGACTGTTACAGTCCCAATTAGTGCTTTACAATCCCACGCCCACTACATTATCAGGTTCATGTAACAGGAAACATGGAGTATCCTTAAAGGAACAGTTAAACATTTTGGGAGATAATGCTAATTTGCTGTCTGTCCTCCCAGGGAGAACTACAGTATCAGTAGTTTCAGCGAGTGCCCCAAAACGACCTATGTTTGCGCTTGTAAGAATTTTGACGAGAGCAACGGAAGAAGTCAGGTGTTACAGAGCAGCAGGGTCCATGTAAGGAGGTGGTGGGTGGATGGGACTTTCATGCTTTTACAGTACATGTGAAGCTGCAGTGGGACCGAATATGGAGAAAACAGCTCACCTGGCTCCGTCCAAAGGAAAATAAATCGATCAACTAGTTAGCACCTCTAAAGCTCACTAACTAACACGCTGTATCTCGGCTTCTTTTTTAATCTGTAAAAAAATCAGTACTGTAAAAACGGAAATCAACCGTTTTATGGGGGTTACATGCTAAGCCAGTTCTCAGCTCTGACAAGCCACCGGGACGTTACTGCTCTTAGCAAATATATTCTTTGGCACATAACCCCTTTAAAACAGCAAGTTAATGTTTTTACACTTTGGTTTTATATATTGTGTTATTTATTGAATTTCAGAGATGCTGATAGGTGTGTTTTTTCCTTTGGATGGAGCTAGCCTAGCTCCTTGTTTGTGCTAAGCTAACCGGCTGCTGCATGCCTTATATTTAACAGCACAGCAAAAAGTAGTATAAAGTAGCATATAATGTTAGTTTTAAGACAACGCTTTTTGCAGATGAAGAGCTGAGGATGAGCGATGAGAGAATAAGTAATGCTGTTTGCTGTCAAATTTGACCTTCATGCCTCCTTGTCCTTTTGAGGAACCTGGACGTCCTTTATTTGCCTTAACATCTTTCTCTTCTGTCTCTGTTGTGTTGTTGCTGTCTGTCTGTCTGGAGAGGAGAGGAGGACGTGTTGTTTGGATTATGCAGACAGGCCTGTTAATCCTTCAGTAGCAAAAATATTCATGCTTCACAGTGCTGCAAATCATAGCACCATCCTATTGTCCTTGACTGAACGCTCAGATAACTTCAAGTAAAAGAACAGGAGGCCTTCATTTATTTTTTCCTACATTTGATTGATTTTTAGGTTTAAGGCTAGTATACCTATGCCGACATGCACACACACACACACACCTGGCTAGATTGCTAACAATCTCATTGATCACATAGTCTTTGACCTCTTGGGTAAAAAAGGTCAGACTAATTGAAAGCTCTGCATCCTCAGGAGAGCTGAACTGTGCCGAACTGTGACATTCACTGAGTCCTGATTTCAGGTCGCCTCCTTTTGCCCTCTGTCTCCTCCCTCTGCAGCACTCTGCCGCTAATGGTCTCGTCACTGCAATGCAACCACTGTTTCTCACATCCATCTCTGCTGTCACTTCATTTTCTTGAAGGACACCAAGTTGCTGCTGCTTGTCCTCGGTGCTCCCGTAAATTACACCTCAGGGTCAGTCTGACCCGACTGGCAGAAAGTGATGAAGAAGCCTCCTCGAACTTTTGTAACACCTCTGTCACTGAGGACAATGTCACCAGGCAGACTGAATTATATGTGTGAAATAACCCTTCAGAAATGTATGGTATGCTGTCCAGCTATTGAAAGCTTTTGTTGTTGCTCTGTTTAAAAAAAAAACCTTCCCTGTCCTTGCCATCTTTCACACAAAGCAACAAGAAAAGGGGAGAAAATTCAGGAAGATGAAAAAAATAGCTCAGACGGTGATGTTTTAGGGCCATCTAGTGGAGATAACCGGTGACACATGATGCTTGGTTGTCCAAGGAAACTGCATTGCATTTGTCAAAACAGAAGTTGCTTTACAGTGGAGAGCAGGAAACAAAAAGTGGTGATATATCAAGGATAATAAAAAAAAAGAAAGCCAAAGAAAACAAATTAATTTTTATGAATGAACACACAGGTGTTCTAGACATTTGTTGAAAATACATGTCTGAACTTGTCTGAAATTCACAAATACATCATTCCAGTTAAAGTTTGTTATCTGGAGCCGTTTTCTCTGCTGTTCACCTCTCGTCCAACAGGGGTCATCTGCTGCCTCCGTGGCGGCCTCTCCGTGTCTCTCTCCCTCTGATGAAGCTGCAGTTCAGCTCCCATTCATCACTCATCTTTTATTCACAGTGACAAAAGAGACATCAAATGGGGAGGAGCGGGAAAACACAACAATGCTTTTCAGGACACAGACACTTAGCCAATTTATGCAAAGTGGGAATAAAGCAAATCCAGGCGTTCAGCGTGTACTCCCATGTGTGTGTGAGTGTGTGTGTGCGTGTGTGTACATTAATAAGTTTGTATTTATAATTGACTTGCCTTTTTCTTGCATTTTTGCATTTTTGTGAATATAATGAAAATGAACCTATACATTGCACAAAGTCGTTTTAAATCAAAATCATTTTAAAATTGCTACATAGACATTTTGGACTCATGAAACAGGGGTCAGCACACATACAGTGATACAGTGTTCTTGCACTGAAATCCAAACAGTTTTTGCTCCCTGCCATTCTTGTCAGTCTCACTAGATCGGCACCCACAGTCCGCAAAATGAAGCTGAAACGATCTGTCTCTCTCCTGGCTGGCTGCTCGCTGTTTCCCAGCCAAATCAAAAGGGGTGAGTCGTGGGGGGGGGGGGGTCATGTCTGGCCACCCCTCAGGAGAATAACGGGGTCTCTGTCTGCCCCCCAAACCACCAACGGTTCTCCACTGTCCCTATGGCAACAGCCAAGGACCCTGGAAGACCCCCAGACTGGGGCGTCCAAGCAGATGCCCATAATTAACGTTGCTATATGGAGGTGTCAGTCCTGCCAGTCTGCCTTACATGGAGGCAGACCCTCTCCCAGACCTGTCAGAGGCCCATAGGGCTGGGTGAAAAATGACTGCCCTGCGGTGTGTGTGTGTGTGTGTGTGTGTGTGTGTGTGTGTGTGTGTGTGTGTGTGTGTGTGTGTTGGGGGTGGGTAATGTCTGCCCACCAGTATCTGCCCGGACCTGCTTATACGTTGGCAAAATATTAAAAGGATTTTACACTCCAGACCATCTCTATCAGAAAGAAACATCTTTAAAAATGAGTTGTTCATGCAAAATGAGTTAAGCTGAACTAGTAAAACAAAACAGCTATAAAACATGGAAAATTAGGAGATGAAGATAATTTCGTCCCCGAAGTGAAATCATTGGTACATGTCTTAAATCATTTGTAAAGTCACCAGAGTGTACTCGATTGAATATGAATATATGATCTTGGTGACATGTTGTGGTGACATTGACCGACTTGGGTTCTGGTTTACACGGTTGGCTGAGGATGAGATTGTGTCCCGTGTGTCCTCTCATACATCCAACCTGAAGATGCGGAGGGACCATACCAGAAATCTCCATATGTACTGAAACAACCGGAACTTGGAAACACATTTCTAAGCTTTGGACATTCATCATTTCATTTGATCAAGGTTCTTTATTAAACCAAAAAAACACACACACACACACTGGTTATGCAAAAGTTAAGAAATGCCTGGAAAAGTACGTTTGGTGACACTTTATTTCAACCCCTCATTTTAAAACTTTATAACACACTACAATGTAGTTATAAGTGCATGAGGGCATTTTTCAAGTGGTAATGACTGTATTTTTTAATAACTCTCTAATGAAGCAAGAGTAACTTGTGTATGAACAAATAAGGAGTGTATAATATAATATAATACAGTTCATATGTATTTATGTATCTGTAAATACTCAGATACGACTGAACAAACTGCTTCTGGGTATGAAGGTGATGGGGTGTGGCTGAAAGCTCTGGAAGAGAGAAAGTGGTCCTTGAGTTAAAAAAAGTCAAACTATGATAAAAACATTTCTAAATACTTTTCAACCCCCCAGTATATCATTTGTACGTCTGTTAGAAATAGTTATTGCTTTATAATACAGTGTCTGGATTTGTTGATAAGATCTGTTTATGTTTATACACCATACGTCACGGAGGAATTATTTAATTGATAAATAGTTAAAGATGATGTCCTTTTACGTATGTGTTTACAAGCACATTATTTCTCCCATTCCCCTGCTTCTCATTATTTGCACTATACTTAATAACTGCACCATATTTAGTTTTGTTTATCTTTGTAGTATATATGTTTTTTTGTGGAATATATTGTATTTTTTTGTTATTGTTGTTGTCAAGCACAGTACTGGAGGGGGCAACAAATGTAGATGTATTTTGAGTATTTGAGAAATAGAAACTACATTATAGTATGCCATTTAAAGTGTGTTGTCCTGCTTATGCCAAATGGAGGGTTTGAATAAAGTGTTAGTGTGTTTTTGAAGTGAATAAACAAAAGAAAATGTCCAGCCGGGTTTTCTAGCTTTTGATCAGATTCAATGATCCCCATCGTGGTTTCCTGCCTCGACAGGTCAACTGATCTGTGCTGATCAGGTCAAAGACACATCCTACTGCTGGCCGGCAAGTGACACCAAAGGTCACCAAATACACTGTCCACGAGTCCACCAGTTCATCATCAGCCCTGTGGTCACCGGCACACTCTACGGGCTCAGAGGGGGTCAGGGGGTCATCTCACCTCTGACCTGGCCAGCCCTCTTTGTCGTCATTACATAATAAGATGTTTCCCTCCTCACTGATGAATCTCTTTCTTTTTGCAGGACCACTGAGAGATTCAAGTAAAATAAATGATTTATGGGTGATGTTCAGCTTTTAAAGCCCAACTGAGGAGGTCTGTAAAAAGGAGGCTGGTGAAAAGGTATATGGGCTTGTAAAAGTGGAACAACAGCAAAGCTACATGCTGATTCAGAGGTTCAGTCACTCGTTTTATCTAGTTTTTTGTTACTACAGGATTGCGATGACCACAGTTGTACTGCAGATGTGACTGTTCTTAGAGTAGAGTACATATTAAAGCACTATCATGAAAATAGGTGAACTAAGGATAATGGTGGAGTGACTTCCTGATATGTTAAACTCTTCACTTCATGATCACAGACAGAACCTCACCATCCAAATCATGAGTGAAGGGTTTATTCCCTCAGGGGTCGTGGGATCAGCGAGCCAGACGCCGTTTTATGGGACCTCAAATGCAGGAACATGGGGAGGTGGGACGTGGGCTGTCTGGGAAAGAGCCAGCCAATTATACTCTGGCTAGACAAATCCCACTTACATGTCATATATGTGGGAATCTTCTGCCTCTGATATCAAACTCACACTGAGCTCCTGCTCATATATACAGACAGCTGCTTCTGGTTTAAATAACTCGAGAAAAATGTAAAAAGCTGATTCCCTCAATGTTATTTAAATGGTGTAAAATAGGATATAAATAATGTACAAATTGGCAGAAATACAAAGCTTAGCAAGCAGTTTGCACCACAGCAAAGACATGCTGTATGTACAGAACAATAAACGAACATCCTGAAAATATGTTTTTTTTAACGAAAAATGTACACTGAGACAAGTCTGGACTTTTTGAAGATAAATGGAACATTTTTAAGTTCTTGTTTGTCTGTGTTTTAATTAACTTAAAGTCATCATGATGCAACTACTATAAATGTAAGTGTAAAAGTTATGTTTTGGAACTGAATCGGCTTATGAAAGGTCATTAATAGACCCCGATTGCTTTTGAGTTATTGAGCTATGACATCTGAACAGTACTGATCTGCTGTCCTGATATTACTTAAAATACTCTTTTACTTTTACAAACAAAACTCTTAAACTTTTGGACATTCATCATTTCACTAGCATTTGATCACGGTTCATTATTGAACCCTCAATGGGAATTTTATCTTGCAACAAACTTAAACACAAGATGCTTAAAAAATCAAACAAAACATGTAGAAAACATACACTTGTCACATAAGCTCACATGAAATACAATGCTGTAACTGAACCAGAAATACTGAACTTAGATTTTTGTGGTCAAAGTTTAATTTCTTGTTACTGGAGGGGAAAGCAAATTTACCAAGAAATGATATAAACCATACAACACAATGCTTGACATTAAGCACATTGTTATCTGTCCATACACAGTATAGTAGAAATGAGCTCTTTCTTACTCCTGCAGTCCTTAAGACGTTTTCAGGAACGTGTTTCCCTGTGGATAAAATTAACAATGTTGAAATAAAATTGTGTAGTTTGTCCCAATATATACAACATTAACAATGATGTTTTCTGTGAAACCTTAGATTATCATTAGCCTTTTATTATTTCAGGACAGTACCTTTCAATATAATTGCAGTTAAGATCTTACATGCTCATTGTTGATGACTGCAACGAGTCACCCTCTAAAGGGGGGAAATAAAACATGAAGAGTAGCAGTATTTAAGCCTGTGTGGGCCTGTAGTAGTCTTTTTGTACATGGGCCAACTATGATCAGTAAGTCTACTCCAAATAAAAGTAGGCTCCTACAAAAAGAAATAGTATCCCACTAGAAAATAGTGACAGAAGAAATGTAACATGTAAATGTATTTAATCTTCAAATGGAGACACAAAAAGACACATTCTAGCCATTTAAGGAACATTGTATTTTTCCGTTTGAATAAATAATTAGAAAATTGAATGCTGTTTTGTGTACTTATTTACCGTTTTAGAAGAAGTGACAGCAGCAGAAGCCTTTTTGGGTGTGCTGTTTGTTTGACTGTTGGTGACAGCCTCACAGTGGGCCCATCCAGCCATCTATCTGCTGCTGCATTTGAATACAAGGTGACGAACTCTCCCACGGCAGGGAATACGCGCCTTTTTGGAATTAGCCACGCGGCAAGCCACGCATAGTAATGGTGGCTCGCGCTTTGAGCTTGAACTTGACCGTAGGAATGCGGCTCGTGGGAACGCAGGCTCGAGGGTGCCCTCCTCTATTCATGGAGCACAGGTCGGTGTCAGCTCTGATTATCATAAAGCCCAGCCTGCTTCAAATTAAGGCACGAGGGCTCATGCTCGCTCTCCCTCTTTCACACCAGGCAGAGGAGGAATTAACAGGTCTCTGCACGAGCCTGCTGTGGTAAGAAGTTTATTCTGTTTAATGTATTTAAACATTACAGTTTATCATAGGGCATGTCCTGTCTAAAGATACTTCAACATTTCTACAATGTCTTAAAGTTTTAACGGGATTACTTTTTACATCATTTTAAAAAGAACTGCATTTCTTCTTTTTCAAATATATTATAAGGTATTCTTCTGTTAAAATGTGTTAAAACCCGAACCCTAACCCTCATTTTGTCTTATTAACTGTCTCATGCAGATAACATGGCTAATGTGTGAATGCACACATCCCTAAGCTTTGTATTTGTTATATTGTCTCTTTGTTAAAAGGGTGAAATGTGGCAGTATTAGTCTCAACTGCTATAACTCTTATTTGTTTAAATAGATTTCTCAGTATTGCCATTGCACAAAATTAAGAAATTGTGTATAATAATAGAATATTTGTTATTTTTAAAATGTATTATACTATTGTAAATTATGAACAGTATGGGCAGTAATATTGTATTAATCTTAATCTTGTATTTACAAAGTCCCTGTCTCTCTGTTTTAAAAATTCAACAGGGTATCTCATTGACTTTAAAAATAAATTGTTAATTCATTAGTAATCTACAACACAGTATATAATATATGTAAAAAAAAAATGTTTGATTGGAAAATGCTAGTAAGCTAATAACAGAATAGAACAATAATTTAAAAAAGTAAAAGTTAAACATATACGTATATTTCTCAGACGACTTAACTAAATTCTTCTCACAAAGGCCAGACTTGAGCCTGATGCTGTATCTTGAGTTTAGTCTTCTCAGTCTAGTATGAGGCCTGTGAGTTCAGCAAGAGACATTAACACCAATGTTCATAAAAGAGACACGGCCCATATGAATATATAGAAATAAAACATTTATACATTTACGTCACAGATTGTTAAATAATTGTCAAGATAACGATGAGTGAAAAATGTATATGATGCTCAATATTAGCTTGATTAAGACCAGACTGTTCAAAAAAGTGTTTTAAAACAACCATCAAATTTTGTCACTTATTTAAAAGCTGGAAGATAAAATATCTATAGATCCTTTCTATGTTTCTTTGTGAGTGACAAAGTTACAGTTATTAGGAAAACCTTAAAATGATTTTCTCATCAGCTCGGCTCAAAGTAACTTAACTGATACACACAAGACATTAACTGAGTTCAGTGATTTATTCTAAATGCAAATGTTTACGGTACGTATTCAACAGATACTCTTTATTCCCTTCTTCTGCTCTAAATAATATGGTGTCATTATACATTGTGGAGAACTTGTCTGATCCTGTACCAGGGATAAATGTATAAAAGCTAATTAAATCAGAACATTTCTGTTTCTGGAGTTCATGGAGAAATCTGCTAAAAACAACACATTGCATGAAATCCCATTGACCATTGTCAAAAAGTGTATTTTCAGACATGAGAATAAGTTGAAAATGTATAATCATTCAAAATACAGTATTCAACAACTTTTGATTGATATTGCCAGCTGAATGACCACATTAGAGGTTTGCTGTTAGAGTGTTTTGAATACATAAATGTGCTTTTCATTCAGGCAAAATGCAACATCAAATCTAAATTTCATGGAAGACTAGAAGACATGTAGACCGACATTTTGTAATAATAGATTCAATTATATATCAAGAATACAGTAACCTAAAAGACACCGCCTCACAGATATGGGAAAAGAAAAATGATAATATGAATTAAGTTTTTAATTATTCATATAATCAAGTATAGACTTATTTTATCTGCTGTGTTAAGAATAATGAGAATAAAGAGTAAATTGTGTTCCTGTAAACGTCATCACAATTATTATGTCAGTTTTCTCAGCCTGCAGCCTGTGTTGTATGTTCATGATCTGAAATAATAATCACAATAATAATAATTATTATTATTATTACTATTATACTATTAATAATAATAATAAAGAAGCTTTTGCAATATTAAATATTTCAACCATTGTTTCATTCAATATTTTAACCTTTCAACCTCTTATTTTAGTTTTACTTTGAACAGGTTAACTTCTGATTTAAAAACTCAAATCAAGACTAAAGTAATCTTACTGGAAATTCATCAAACACAATTCTTCCTGATTTGTATGTATTCATTCATTGTATTAATACAGCAAAGCTGGTTTCTGATCTTGGCTTTAATTTCTTAACACCATAGTTTTTCCAATAAATATGATATACTTATATAAATACAAACATTTTCTTATATAGATATGACTAATTCTTATTCCATGAAGGAGATTATTGGCTATAATATTTTAGACTTGAATATAACACGTGCATGTAAAAACACCAGAGAAAGTTTTAGTTTTATACTTTCTTTTATTTCCATCCCTGTACAAACACATATGCTTTGTTCATTGAGTAAATATCCTTATAAAACAAGATTACAGTGTCACTGTACTGTAAACGGCCCTGTTGCTTCTCACCAAAGTGTGTCGCTGTTTCGTCCTGTGGATGTATTTTACTGTAAACTGTATTTATTTACGCCTCTTCGAAACGAGACATGCAGCATATCGTTTGTTTATAAGATCTAAACCGTTAACCCCGCCCACCCTCATAGTAAATATATATATATATATATATACTGTAGCTGTATAGTAAATATATATATATATTGACACGTTTGATAGGCCCCGTGCCGGCTGTATTCCCTCCTCCTCCTCATCATCATCATCCTCCCTCCCCTCGCCTCTGTCGCTGCCGCCGCTCCTCTCACACTCCGGTCTGACCCGCTTTATCCGGTAAGAGAGGATTTTTCCAATAATATGGTAGTCAGCTCTCCGTTTATGCAGGTACATAACATTTAAGATTTGAAGGCGTTGCGGTGCACTTTTGCCATGCAGGACAGGAGACAGATCTCTCTCTCTCTGAATGTCGAGCCCAGCTTATTTGGTTGGAGTGTAGAAAGGACACATTCTGGGACAAATTTTAATTTACTAAATTTTCAATATATGAGGATGTAATTTTTGGATTGAATTCAAGTAAATTGTCAGTATATTTAGAAAACATAGGTGCAACATGTCAAATCGGGCTTTACTTGCGTATAATCTTTTAATTTCACAGTTATTTGATATAATGATTGCATTTAAAGAGAATATGTTGTGTGTGTGTGTGTGTATGTGTGTGTGTGTGTGTGTTACCTTATAAGATGTTAAACGAAGAAACTAGATATTGCAATCTGTTCATTCTTGTATACATGTTTATGTTACTGATATACCGCTGCTAATATTTTTTTCACAACTATAAGCACATTGTAACTGTAATATTACAATAACATCATGACATATTCAAAATACTACAAGGGCCTCTTGAGCACCACAGACTCACTTCAAATCATCAGACAAATCGTACACATTTTTCTCACGATGCATGTCAATTAGCCAGCATTAGGGTTTATGCAAACTCCGGAATATTTAATGAGGCTCTTCGCTGCCATGTGCTCATGTGAGAAGTATTCATGTAGTAGTAAGGAGGAGGAGGAGGAGGAGGAGGAGGAGGAGGAGGCCCCAGGCAGCGCTGCAGTGCAGAGTTCAGCAGGGAGATATTGTTGTGAGCCTGGGAAAGTGTAGCGGGGCTGACGCCAGACTCTGTTGTGCAGGGTGGGGGGACCTCGAGGATCCCAGACCTGATTGTCATGTAAATATCTCTCCGGCACGTTGTTGAACTTGATTTTGACTTCTTTTTTTTTCTTTTCTTTTCTTTTTTTTGGGGGGGGGGGGGGGGGTACATTTTTCCTCGCTTGTTTGTGGGAAAATCCATCTGAGGACACACACACACACACACACACACACACACACACACACACGGACATCTCTTTCACCAGATTGTCAACCTTCTGTACAGTGGACTGAATGCAGTATATCTCTAGAAATTAAAATTAATTTAGTGGAATATCACACATCAGAGTTTAACAAACCAGTTTTCATTTTATTCTAAAATTCTTCTGAGATGTTTTATGGCCGTGCTAGATTTAATTTGTTTGGTCAAAACAATTAGATCATCAAATAGATACACTGTGGGGGAATACTAAGTTCAATATATGTACATAGATTTTAGATTTGTATAACACTGTTGATTCGTGGGTGTGACATGTAGGCTACTGTATCGCTGTGATTAATTAGGCGGCATGATGGTTTGCATGCAAAAAGCCTATACGATAGGGACGCACGTGTATCTAACGCCCTGGTCGCGCATGCTCAGGAGCAATGAGGATTCTGCATCCAATCAAAATGAACACCGCTCTCATGTTGCAACAAGGATTTTTTTTTTTTTTTCAAAGAATGAACTGGGCCTTCCCGCTCCGCTTAAACCGTGGCAACAGCCCAATGTTCTGTAAGTGCAATCACAGGATGCCAGCAGCAGAGGCCACAGCTGATTACATCTGCTTATAAACGATGCAGAGTAGAATTAGATTCACACAGTAGAGCCGGACCCGTGCAGCAGCCTGACAGCAGGGCTGCACCTCCATACTAACAGATTCCCCACGCAATAATCAGATATGTAACCGTTATCTGATGCAAGCTTCGTTTGGAAACACACTGAAGCTCGCTGCTCGTTTATTGGTTTGCCTAGACACACACACACACACTCACACACACACACACACACACACACACACCTACACCTACACTGATCCCATCCCCTTTTTAGATATCCTTTCAAACTTTGAGAGATATTGCTATAGTTGCTATTCGGGTCTGGTCTCTGCCACTGGCTTCTTTTATCAAAGTGTGATTGTTATCGCGCGCACTATCTCATCTCCTCAGCCGAGATATCACTCATATCATAATATCACAATCGATAAGGCTGCATATTGCCTGAATATTCTACCATGCTTGGCTATAGGCGTGGGCCTTTTCTGCACCAAGAACAGAAACCCCGGATTCCTCCGCTCGGTTCCTTAACAGCGAGTTTACTATATTAGCCTATTCAACTGAAAAACACAACAACAAATTCTCATCCTTTATGGAGTCTCTGAAACCTCGAAACAGCGTTTATTATGGGATGTTAAATGCTCTAACAAGGCTATTGCTGTTATAGTAATGTACCAATCATGGCAAACAATAATCCTCAGCAGCCATAATCAGGTGACATGAACAAGTCAACTAACTGTCTTTATTTCGCTACTGTTCCCATAAAATGCATTTAATCAACTTTTTAACATTGTATAAAACGTGCACAACAGATGAGAGCTGACTTGCTAAAATAGCAAGTAGCATTTCGTCCATGTAAGAGTTGTGTTTTGGGCGTTTTGTTTTGCTTCTCTAAACTATAAAATCAAATACTACCCATTGCCTCTTCCAAATGAAAATTAGCTTTTATGGCTGAATGAGTTCTAACTATAACACCTCATCTCTAATAAAAATATTAGAAGATTTGTTGCTGCAGAATGTTGTTGAGAACTACAATTATTTTATGAAGTTTGTTGTATTACATTGTCCGTGCAATAACGCGTATTTTAGGAGATAAACGCTTCAATAAATGTGACAGTAAAAGAGCCTTACAGAGCTGACTTCTTTCAAAATAGAAGCTTTTAAAAATGTCAACTTAATATCTCAAAATCACGTGCAATCAATGCTGTCAAAATATCATGTTCCACCCAGCTCCATTTGAGAACGATTTTACGCACTCCTCTGTATTTTACGGCCTGACTAATGCGGATAACTAGCAGAAAAAAGTCCTGACTGACATACACCTGCACTCATTTTCAAATTGGGTTTTTTAATGATTTCAGATCCCCGCCTCTCTCTCTCTCTCTCTCTCTCTCTCTCTCTCTCTCTCTCTCTCTCTCTCTCTCTCGCTCTCTCTGAGGCGGAGTTTATCCCCTCTGCTCACCGTGTGCACTCTCTTCACTTGGCAGTAGCAGCTCGCGTGTGGGAGAGGACACATGCAAGTCTATGGAGACATAGGACACTTTGTAGCTTTAATATTCTGCTCGTTTACACAATTTCTCTCATCGGGTGCGATCAGACCACAGGCTCTGATAACACGGAAAAATACAAAGCGGAATCTTAAATTGTTGACTGTAGTGGAGTGGAGTCAGCCTGATGCGCAAGTAAGTGATGCTGGCCTTATATGACTGGTATAGTTGATGTGGGAATAGCCTTGACTCTGATGAAGAGGGTTCTTGTGTGTTTCATTACATTGATCGTGGTTTTGTGTATCCCAGAAATGTAATTTTTAGCTGTGACATTATTGAAGGCAGTTTGAACTTTGCCTGTGTGTTAGGCCTGATGTGTTAGAATAACCGCTCAGATCTAGCAGTGTGAAGCCACAGTGTTGACCAAAGGCTATACCCGGACTCTCAACAAAATGTGTGTTGTGTAGGTGTGTGTGTGTTTGTCAAACTAGTTATGGAAGCCAAAATAACCTGCGTGTTTTTACTTGTTTCACCTCCATATCATGGGGGAAAAAAACATATTACGGTTTTATAAATTATTATATATAAAATCTTCTAGCATGCTCCCTCTCCCTCTCTCTCTCTCTCTCTCTCTCTCTCTCTCTCTCTCTCTATCTCTCTCTCTCTCTCTCCCTCTCTCTCTCTCTCTCTCTCTCTCTCTCTCTCTCTCTCTCGCTCTCTCTCTCTCCTCTCCTCTCCTCTCCTCTCTCTGTTTGTATCCGAGAGGCGGCCCCTTTAAGAGACGATGGGTTAGTTTGTGTCTTTGGTTATCTAGCTGTATGAGTTTTAATTTCATAAAGCTAGAGAACCGAAAGTACGAACTGACGCCGAGCACTTCGGAGCCGGGGGGCTTCCTCTCGCCTCGGCATGGAGGAGGAGGAGGACACGATGCCGGGGCGTGCAGCAGCAGCAGCGGCAGCAGGAGAAGGAAGCAAGAGGGACGGATACTGAGGGAGGCTGCACGCCGCGGCTACCGACGAGGAGGAGTGGTGGTGGGGATTTTAGTGTCGCTTGTCTACCTCCTCTAGACAGGTGTTGGCACGTTAGAGGAGCCACGAGCGTGTCCGCGAGGGCGTGATTTGGGGGTTCGTGTTTTGGGGCATCGCGGTGTCGCCGGGGCCTGTTGAGGATCAATAAATCGGCTGTTCGCTCAACTTTAGGACATGCATGTGGGGAAACATACAAAAAAAACACAGCTCGTGCTGTTGTGTATAGTCATAACTATGTGGGTGTTATAACAATATCTGCAGCAGCATCAGATCGCTTTTAAGATCTCACATGTTGGTAATGCTGATTATTCTAGGCCCTAGAAGTTGCCTTCATTTAAGCCAAGCTGCATCCACTGCACGTGCAGACTCCCTGACTCCTCTGACACTGAGTGTATTTCCTTTATGAGTGTAGGCTAAGTGATCTCCCCTGGCTGTAATTTACTTGACATTAGGAGTGTGATGTATAATTGGATGCACATGTACATCACTTGGTGCAAGATGAAGTCTTATTAAAGTATGGGCATATAGGACTGGACTACTGTGTGCTAACATGCCTGACAACAACACAGAAACTGTGTTTTTGCACCATTCCAGTATCAACTGGGCCGTTTGGTTCTTTGCTACCCAACTACAACCTGCAGGGTACAACACATCAAAACCATATGGCATCAGTCAGTTAGAGCAAAGGAGACTGTACACAATCATCGTCAGCCTGTTTCGAACATGCTTTCATCACTGAATCCGAGTTAGACACGGCAGATATGTTCAAATTTGTGTTTCGCCGGGTGGATTATTTTTGTGTTTGCCTGCTAGATAAGAACAAAATAGGACATCGGCTCAGAGTTTGATCTATTCTTAGAGCAGAATCAGTGGGCCTGGAGATGACTGAATATCCCTGAAGTCCCAGCATGCTCTATTTAGACCATGACTGACAATATTTGATGTGCACCGTTAAACAAGAGAGCTTGGATCATGTGAGTGTGAGTGTGTGTGTGTGTGTGTGTGTGAGTGTGTGTGTGTGTGTGTGTGTGTGTGTGTGTGTGTGTGTGTTGTTGAAGTTTGCGTTTGAGAGCCGGTGTACAGTTGGAGCCAGTATGAACGATGTGACCTCCATGTCCTCCATTTTAGGATTAAAATATTATGTGATTTTGTTATCTCTGTCTTTCTGTTTGACTGATTGATGTCATGATTTTTAAGCATTTATACCCGAATACTTTATTTTGTATACAACATTGTTCCTGTTCAATCCTGGTTTTTCCGTAGCTTAGCAACTGGGATGCTGCCCAGATGAAGCATTCTCTATGCTATTGCTTTGTGGTATAATTTCCCATTTATGTGTCTTTTCCATCACATTTTGTAATTTCTGACTTTTCGCAAACACTTTTATCAATCTTGACTCATTTTTCATGCAAAAGAAAATATAAGTCACCTCGCAAAGATACAAAATAATGAGAAGTGCATGAGAAAAAAAACACCAGACAAGTTTAGGTTGAGGGCTGTTAGCTGCAAGGTCAACAAAGCTGCATTTATTTCCCCCCTTATATTTCCCTCCACTCCCTCGCAAGCCACTTATTTATTCCCGAAAGATGTGGTTTTATTTAAAACGAGAGCTCCGGCAATGATTTCATCCACACTGATTCTCTTTTCTTTTGACTTCAAAGGAAAATGCCGACCACGTCAGCCCTGAAGTTTGCAACGACTCACAATGAAGACAAACTGCCACCAGACAGGACAATGAGTCACCTTACAGGTAAATATTTTAAGGACACATGGGTGTAGAGAAGTAGCTCACATGTTATTTCCATATACAGTCCAGGATGTTGCCAAATGCACAACATTATATGCCTGATATTTTTTTGTGTACAACCAGTCCATGGATTTAAGAGGCAGGTTCAGGTCAAACTTTGAGATGCTGGAGGCTTGCAGATAGTTGTGTTTCAGCAGAGTCTTGAGCAAACGATGGTGCAGCAATGCTGGCGGTTGATTGTTGTCCATATTTTGTAGAGCTGTGAGGACGGTTGGTTGTGTGTGTGTGTGGGTGTGAAAAAGACAGAGAACGAGAGACAGGCCCGAGCCTGAATTTTGAAATATTGAGGATTTTGTACTTTGCATCAAGAATGATTTTTAAAGTGTGCAGCACCGTAAACCTCACCGTCTCATTCATACGAAAAGGGGCAATAAGAGGGACATTTACTGCCAGTTTTATTTGCGCACAGTGTAAATGTCAGTTTGATATTATTCATGTATATATCAGAATATATACACACAGTGTGGAGCTGCAGTAGTAGCCTACAGCAACAGAGAGTAAACGGTGTGATTTGAAGAGTGAAGTAAGACCTCCATGTTGAATTCCATCATTCCTTTGAAGTATTAACATTTGTTACATTGCACATCATCCCCCATCCTCCTCAGACACACACACACACACACACACACACACACACACACACACTTCTCTCTTTCATTCACATACATTCAGCGTATTATTCCTTTAAACACTATGATCCTATTTGTCAGGTAGAGTGTGTGGTAGGTGCAGGGGAGGTGGCCGTGTAATCTTTGCTGCGGTTCTTTATCCCGTTAGGAGAGTGCAGGCGAGGTTTGGACCTGCTCATGTGTAAAGAGCGTTTGGGTGGCTCTGTCCTTTTCGCCCTAATGCCTTGACGAGCCACGCTTCCCTTGTCCAAAGTCTCCTGATTATTGTGGGGAAAGTGTTGATTTCCATAAAGGTATCGCACATGCATGATTACCGAGGGCAGCATTAAGTCAAAAATGCTTGATGATATTGTGAATTGCAAAGGAGACCTATTGTGCGATCAGTGCGGTGAGATATTATTGGTTTCACACTTACGTTAAAATTTACGTTCCCAATTTTAAGGCGTTATTTCACAAGATTGAAACGGAAACATTCCTAGCTTTAAGGTTGGCAGTTTGTTCCCTCCAATTCCTCTTAGTTCAGCATTAGGAATTAAACAATAAGTGCACATTGTAAGCAAGGTCAAATCTTCATGGTTCCACAACCTTGAAGCTCAATATAAAGCTCAGTTATTCAAATTTAGTGTGGAGTTCTTTGAGTAGCCCAGATTTTCCCAAGCTTCATATATTAGCATATGCAAGGGCCGGCCTGTGCTGCTGTTTTCTAAAGTGGATGTAAATTATAACCTCAGTATTATACAGGCTGATAGGAGATAAATCTCTGCAGTAATGCATTGCAGCGAATGGGGGTGGGGGTGGGGGGTGCGGCTGCTGTGGAGGGGGGTTGAAGAGTGGGTGTGTGAGAGGTACTGTACAATAGCCGGTGGCAGATGGAATACAGACTAGCAAAGCACTTGCTAATAGTCATGCTAAACTCTCTTTTCACTGGTTTGAGTGTCTTCGGATCTTCTGCCGCATTTCTAGAAAAAAAAAAAAAAGAAGAAATTTTAAGAGAGATTCTTAGAAATAGAAATTTTAAGACAGTTTCAATATTGGTTTAACAGTTTTGCAAGTGCGCACACATCGTTTCAAAACAAATATTAACACAGGGAGATTACTAAATCGAAATTTGCACTTGTGCGGTCCAAAAGGCTGAGGGGCTTCAGGCCTCACGAGCAGAGTGGAGATCTCTTTGGAATCTCTATGCAAACTAGGGCTTGAATAATGAGATGTATTTATGAAGGGCTGGGAAAAGGGTCCTGCTTTTGAAAGCCAGTAGGCCGGAGCCTGAATGGGATGGAAGGAGGAGGGGGAGAGTCGGACAAGGGGGAACGGGGGGTATGTGTAAAGGGGGTACAGGGCCCCCAGCAGCCCAGGCCTCGGCTGAGGCAGCTGTGAAAAGGGGTCCCGTCTTTTTCCCACGCCCAGCAAGACGCGAAACACTGCCGCAGCTCGCTAGGGTCAAGTCCCATCGCTAATATATACACACATACATACACATGCATGCACACACACATAGATGAGAGATGTGTGTGTAAACGTTGTGCAAATTAACAAGCTGTCTGGGAAGCTCTGTGACATGGTGGACACCTGCTATTCTCCCAGAATGCTTTGCACTCTCATCAGGGGCTGCTGTGCTTGATGGGACAGCAATTAGGTCGTAACTTCAACTTGAACTTAACATTTTGGTGAGGATTAAAAAGAGGCTGGATTATGATTTGTTTTTGTTAGTTGTCTTTGTCTTTTTGTGCATTTGAATTTACACAGTGCCATCTGTTCTTGTTACATTTGAAAATGACTGTGTAATTTATACATTTCTTTAAGCATGAGAATAGTATATTGTTTTATGCCTTGATGCAAAAAAAAATCAGTCAGTTCTGGAGAAATAATGTGATATAGAGATACTTCTGCAATTGTTGATGAGTCCATTCACTCAGTCTGTGGAGGCAAACTTGGCCTTGTGCTTGGACCGAGACCCTAACTGTCAACTTGGCATTGTCTGCCTGCACACGCGCACACACACACACACACACACACACACACACACACACACACACACACAGCTTGCTTCAAGGACACACAAAAGACACATTTGAACGTGAAATGGAGGAGAGTTGGGGGAAGATATGGCAACTATGGAGGAATGTTTTTGGCGCTGAACTCTCAGTGTGACCTTCTGTCCTTATCTAAATAAGGAGCTGAAAGACCGCAGCAATGTTTTAGAAAGAGAATACTGATCTCCATCTCAAAAAACGGATGCTTTGCAAAACAATAATTAGCATGAAAAAAAAAGCAAAGAAAGACAAATGAGTCAAACATTTATTTAGATTATTTGCTGCATGCCTGGTGTTCATCTGTATCTCATCGTTCCACATTTTGTGTTTTGCTTCTTGCAGTTTGGTTCAGAGCAGCATTTCTCTTGCAGCTTTTTGAAACGCTGTCCAGCTGCTCTTTTTGCTGCCTTCCCCATGAAGCTGGTGTCACACCCATTCCTTCCCTCTGTCTCTCTCTAGATACTGGCACACCAATCAAATCGGTGCAACACTCAGTTCCCTCCCAATTCCCCGCTACACCAGACTTACACAGAGCTGTGTCACACTAATTCAGGTCCCCCTGCCTGCGTGAGCTCCTTGCTTTAATTCCACCCTATGAAACACGCGACTGATATCTCTTTGAGTATATTCCTCTCTCCTTTCTCCCTTCTTTATCCTGCATGTCCCTCATTCTCTGTCTCCTTCTCCCTTCCTCGTCATCATCTTCCCTCCTATTCAGATGAGATTCAAATAGAGAGGGGGGGACCCTTCTAATTAGCTCTGTAAAGATGCTTTGTCGCGGTCAGTGTGGCCACCAGTGTGTGCATAGAGAGGGGATGTTTTACAGCTAGTGTTAGCTTTGAGAAAGTGTGTATGGGCTCTTAATGAGGTTTGTTAGCTGAGTGTGTATCCTGCTGTTTGAATACACCCTCGGCAGCCTTTGAAGGAATAGAGATGAGGAGAGTAGAGAGGAGTCTTTCAGCGTGGCAGGTTGCAGAATGCAGAATATGCAATGTGATTTCCATTTGAACAGCAGGTGAGAGGAGAATAATGCTTAACTTGCCCGTGTAAGTATACGGGGCTCATCATGCTCCTCAGACAGATACTTTTCCTCACCACAGAAATCTGTAGCGACTCCAATTAATGCTCCTTGGATTCGTGTTTTCAACAGATGCTCAAGTAGAAGTATTAGCCGAAATGAATCTACTGGTTTAGTATAAAAGTAGTTGTAGTAGACACTATAGTTTGCTGATGAATAGGAGGCCAAGTGCAGAGAGAGAGAGAGAGATTCAGCTCCTCATTTGTGGTTATGATTTGAAGCCAGCTCACTAAAGAAGAGAGGGCCTGTCAGAAATCATTATTGTGCAACTTAAGTGTTCGGCAACCTAATACTTGTTACAGAGTTTTCTTTCCTTTTTCAATTGTAAAAAATGAAGACTTGCATGTCTCTCATTCAGCACAAGGACAATGAAGATGATGGTTTCGACAGATGCTCAAGTAGAAGTATTAGCCGAAATGAATCTACTGGTTTAGTATAAAAGTAGTTGTAGTAGACACTATAGTTTGCTGATGAATAGGAGGCCAAGTGCAGAGAGAGAGAGAGAGATTCAGCTCCTCATTTGTGGTTATGATTTGAAGCCAGCTCACTAAAGAAGAGAGGGCCTGTCAGAAATCATTATTGTGCAACTTAAGTGTTCGGCAACCTAATACTTGTTACAGAGTTTTCTTTCCTTTTTCAATTGTAAAAAATGAAGACTTGCATGTCTCTCATTCAGCACAAGGACAATGAAGATGATGGTTAATATAATTGGGGATCAACTGTGAACAGTGAAAGGAAATAAATATTTTAAAATGTAGACAAAATGCAGAGGAGAGGTGGTGGAGGTGGTGGTGGTTGAGATTAGAGATGGCTGGAAACAGATGAGAACCAGAGGTGGAAGGGAGACGGAGAGAGAGAAAAATGAGGAATTGTATATGGAGCCAAAGAGCCGACCTGCTGAGATTGTAAACTGTCACTCAGGATGCAGACAGACAAGCAAGACAGACATCATTTCCCCATATTACCTTCCACTACTGAAACTGTCGTCCATGCAGCCCCTTCTGCTCCCCTTCTTTTTCCATCCCTCACTCATGATATTTTTTTCCGCCCGTGCACATGCATGAATATGAACCACCTGATCTATTTCTTCTATCTTCCTCCTCTCGCAGCTCCTCCACTTTCTCCAGGTCTGTCTTTTTTCCATTGAGGAAATGAGTCAGCTTGCAGAATGCTCTCCCCTCTCATTGTTGGATGGTTCGTTGCCTCTCCATAGGAGGTAGAGAGTGTTTGGGCTCTTTCCCCTGTTTTACCAGTTTACCAGTGTAATCCTCTACACCGGCACAATGAGCTCTCACTCCAGCCACAGGATTCTATTAGGCTCCCAGAGAGACTCAGGATCTCCATAAACATTTTCCAGCTACCCCCCTCGCCACAGCTAAACTGATAGCTTCCTTTGTACATGTTAAGCAGCGCTCCCCTTTGTTTAGCCAGAGGAGATTTTACCTGTCTGGAGAAGAAAGGCAGAATAAAAGCTGATACACTTACATTACCAAGGGCTTGTTAACGCTGTCGACTTCACTCCCAAACTGACTCCCAAAACAGTGTTTCCTTTACAACCGCAGAGTATATAACAAGCAACTGCGAACAAGCAAACGCTTGTTATAAGGTCTTTGGAGGAACGCTTAAGATGTTTAAAAAATGCTGAAGTCTTTGGAGGATGCGATTCCTGCTCGCTGCTGCAAAAACGATGCCATTAAAGTCTGCAGATAAACTCTGCAATCTGTCATTTCATTTGGAGATTCACAACTGAGTCTGTATCTCATTGAAACCTTTGAAATGTAAAAGCAGACATATATTTTGGTATTAATAGCTCTCCATCTTTAAGAGGGAACATTGTTCACTCTTGCACAAATGCTGCTGCTTTAAAAAACTGTTGCTAATATGTCGCCCTCTTCATCTATACCTTTTTGGGGGGGAAATGCTCACTTAAGCTATAGAGTCCAAGTATATAGTACTTTCCTACCAAAATACAAAAAGAACACGGTAGCAAAACTAAACACAATAAGAGAAATGAGCACGTCCTGAAACCAGTGTGCTCTCCAGGCTTCATAGCTTCATTTAAATTAACTAACAAGTATAACGGCTCTAACATGGTCTTTAATAGTAATTGATTCCTTAATGCTGAGTAAATTATTTCTTGATAAATTGTATTTATTTCATCCTATTTTTATTTATCTATTTATTTAATACATAACTGTAAATTTGCCAGTTCAAGCAAAATGGCTAATTTTCAACTATTGTCAGTTGGCCAAATGTTGAATTATCCATCAGAAATAATAAGACACGAGATCTAGATTGACCATATGAATCGTACAGGCTGATGACTATTTTCTTAAATGTTATAGAATAGTCAGAATGAATATTGCTCTTAGTTCTATCAAGTTTTGTAATTGTTTAAGGCAGTAGGATGGCTGAAGCTGCTGCGATGTGTTTGTCGATGTTTTTTTCCTCAAGTCCAAAGCCATGGGTCACAGCTAGGGCTCCTCACTGCCCCCTCCTCATACACAAACATACTCCTCTATCTCTCCTCCTGCCCCCCCCCCAATCCTTCCTTCCCTCTCCTCCCATCTTGATAATGCCGTTCTTTTATTTCGTGCTGGATGGACGGCAGCCCTGAACTAACATTGTCCCCTATGCCGGCTCTAGTGGGGGGCCCTATTGTGTGTGAAGGAATGGGGAGTTAACACCCATGTCTGAACCCTCTCAATGGGGGCATTGTGTCTGAATCTTCCTCCAGCTCACCCAATCTCACCCCACGTCACTCCCCTGCACAGGCCAAGCCAGGGGCTACTCCGGGTGCTCCCCCATTATATGATGAAAACATGCACATAACAGCGAACTCAAATCCACAAACAAACCATCCCATAACTAACCCCGGCCGCTTTCACCCGGTGCTTTCTGTGTCCTATTAATTTTGCAGCAAACCACACTGAGCTGAATGCTGTTTTTTTTACAGAAATGGGGGCCACTCGGTGCACGGTTACTGAAGGAGGCCCCTGCAATTCGTTTTTCTTATAGAAAAGAACAAAGCGACACATAAAGGACAATGTTGTATTAGCATGATAACAGGATTCAGAATGCTTTCAGAACATTTCAAGATGCACTGCAGTGAAGGAATCCATGCAAACTATTCATTTAGTATTAAAACCGTTATCATGCTCATTGTTTTATTTATGCCAGTCATAAAACATGGTAAAAGAAAATGACTAGACATAATAAATGTCAATAGTATTTTAAAATAATGAAGGTTAAGTGTAAAGATTTTAAATGTGAATGATTTATATTTATGGGACAAAAAACCATGTAAAAACTATGAACAGAGATGGATGTGTCTGTGTTTCATACAGTATGCTGAGCAGTTTTATTTGTTTCTGTATAGCAGCGAGCGCCTTGGGGCAGGTTACAAAAGAGCAAGTTGGCGTTTTCTTCCCACATATTTTTAATCAAAGTGTTAGTGTTTACATTTGCATTTGCATTAAGCAGAGGGATGCTGAATGCCAAAGGTGAGATTTTGAAAAACACTCTCTTTTCCCTTTTTCAGATGGAGACAAGGGTGGGTGGTTGGAAGGCTGGATAAAGGCTGGTAGATGACTGAACTCAGAGACCCAGCGCTGCTCATCATCATTGCCATGGGCTCTCGTCTTCCTCCTCTCCTCCTGTGGCCGATACCTCCAACCAGGGGTCCAACAGAGCCAGTGAAGCCCAGGCAGGGAGCTAGTGAGTGGGCTGGAAAGGATGGAGAAGGTCCCTGATGGCTAGAAGCACCTCTGGAGCTACCGGCATGCAGGAGAAATCAATATGAAACACAGATCCAGCACAGCTCTGAGTGGGTCTTTCCTGTGTTAGTCTGTGGCCTAGGGGCCCGCAGACCTCCAAAGGACAGGCCCTGCGTGGCCCCCTCAGCTGCAGGCTGAGACTGGCTCCTCAGACTGGACCTCAGTCCCAATCTCCACTGGCTGTGTGTGGTTCAGCTGAAGGGGATCTCTCCCCAAATGATACCCCGAATGCTGAGAGACCGCCGACAGGGATATTCCTTTCTCTTTCTTTTTTTTCCCTTCATAAGATTGACATATCCCCCACCTTCTGCCTCTGGCTGTTTAAAAAACAGTTTGGCAGTCCTGCTTTTGACTCTCTCTCCATCCTCAACACGCCCGTTGTTTATTCCCAAACCAGTTTTTACATTTGACAAAGAGACAGTACGATCTTTATTTTCTCTTCCACTCTTGGCTTGCTGTTACCATGGTAAGCTGTAGACATGTGTCAGTTAAGACCCGAAAAAGTGGCACATGATATGATTGTCTTTTTCCCTCCGTGATGTCTGGTATTCAATCCCAGAATTTTTTTTTTAACTGACTAACTGAATGTCAAGAAGGGCAGAAGATCACAGAGCAGACAGACCTTCTCCTCTGGTAGTGGAGATGGTAAAATGGCAAGTATCTCTCTTTAGCACTCCACATTTTCCACTCTGAACAACTCTTAATGTGCTCTCATTACCTCATACGTCACCTAAAATCATTTGTGTGTGTGTGTGTGTGTGTGTGTGTGTGTGTGTGTGTGTGTGTGTGTGTGTGTGTGTGTATGACTGTAAGTTTGCAGCCTCTTTAGTTAATAGAGGATCATTTTATGATTTTGATTACAGATGTAAAAGATGCTTCTTTGACTCTAAGAAATGTTTGGAAGTTAACAGGTTAATTTAACTTCTAAAATGTAAGATGTCCCTCAGATCTGAACATTTTGAATCAAATGAGAGAACTGTTCTCTATTTACATTTCCCCCAATAGACAGCTCTGTGTGTGTGTGTGTATGAATAGATATGCTTGGCCTTGAAAGCCAGCGAGCAGCAGCAGTGCACCCACAGCTCCCAAACTGCTGCCGTCGTCACAGTAATGCAGTGTGGTTGTTTCCATCCAGATGGGCACAGCTTCAGACAAAATGGCCGCCAGTCTCTCCCTCTGCCAAAGATGGAGGGCGCATCTCTGTTGTCTGCCATCTGTGCATCCGTTAGCTGTTGTCGAATGCAAATCGAGGCTAATTGCATTTGCATAACCTCCAACCATCATGTCATTGGCATGTGCTGATAATTGCTCCTGTGAACGCGGCGTAGCGGCAAGCGAAACAGGAGCGATGTTTTAAAGTGTATTTTGCCGCTGTTTGTTTTTCTCGTAGGGTCGTGAGTGCGCACCCTGAAATGTGTTTGATAGGTGTTGGGCGCTTGTGAGATCAAGAGTCTGGTCCTATACTGTGCCATATGGTGCGCGTGTTTGCATGTGATTCCCTCGCATGCAAATGTGACAATGTACAAAAGATTAAGTCGAGACGTTTTTTTTAATCAGATAGCGCCCTGTCGAGCATGCACAGAGTTCTTTAACATGCGGACATATATAATGCACTGATGAAAGCATTAAGCAAACAGAGAAGCTCAGACATGCACACAGACTCTAATTAAAAAGGGATCCATAGGCCCAACAAACTCCAGACTGACAGACCATAATAGTCTCATTTTCATGCACTTGTGTGTCTGGTTACCATGGCACTGAACAAATCAAGGGGTGACTGATTTTGCTAGAAAAGGGCTGCACATGAAACATATAAATGGGAGGTGTGAAGTATCATATCAAGGCGTTTTGCCAAGAATACACCAGTTAGAGGAAAATGAGACACAATCAAAGTGCTTTTCATCTTTTCGAGACTTGAAATAACCTGAAAAAATATTCAACATGCAGATCTCATAACTTGGCATAATAACGTTCGGAGCCGTTCATGTAGTCAGAGGATTGAAGCATTGTATAAATGAATAGCTCACGTTTTTTTTTTTGCATTTTGGCAGTTCGTCGTTTTGTGGTTGCATTTGATTAAGCAGGTCTTGTTTTCGGGGCGTTAATTCATGCGATGAGAGTCGGCTGAGCGGCTGAGTAACAAAGCAGCGTTCATATTTGCATTCGCCCATCAAGGCAGCTGCTGCGCTGTACAGTTAGGTCTACTGTGGGCAGCAAAATGGCGGTCACGCGAATCATAGGGTCTGTCTGCTGGTCGTGGGAGCTGAGGAGAGGAGAGAGGAGGAGGGGGAGGGGGGGTAGGATTTTTGGGGCGTCTAGTTCGAGTTAAAGAGAGGGTTGCGGGGTCTAGACTGTGGGGTGGGGGGTCGCTCATAAGGGGAAGATGGAGTGGGGGGGTGTTAGTGGAGAGGTTATTATTTGAGAGGGGGGGGGCGTCTGGTTTTACGAAGAACAATTAATAAGGGACTGGAGGGGAGGGGGGTAGTTTGTCTGCATTTGTGAACATGTGTCTGCATCTCGTCCATTTGCATAGAGCGATCAGGGCGTCCATATGCTGTGCGGCGAGGCAAATTCAGTCACAGTCTTTTGCACGCCTCTCAAGGTCTCTCACATGATCTGAATGAAAACCCAGCGAGTGTCGCACCCCTCCACATCTGACAGTCACATTATCCGTCGGTGAGCAGGAACACGCTCTACCCCATTTCTCACAATAACACTTAAACGCTCCTACTACACTGAAGCCTCATGTTAGCCGCATCACTGTTTCTGTCTGTTACGCCAGCCAATGGGGAGATGCGAAGCTGGTGTCAGCCAATGGCAAACAGTAAAGAATCAGGAAGAGGAAGGAAAAGGCGAGGAGAGTCACGAGTTTACCCTTGAAGTGCCGTTGAAAACTGAATCAACAACACAGCTTCGGCGGGAAGAAATTGAAGAGATGGGAGCAAAGGATAGTGGGAAGGGGAGGAACGACATGAGAGCGTTATTTTGTGATCAAGACGACCTAGTTTTCCAAACATAAAACAAAAAAAGAAGGGAAATAAAGCAGCTTATTAGAAACAAAAATGATGACCGTGTTACATTTCCTTTGTGAGCTAGTCAGACACGTCATCGCAGAATATTTACAGATCAATTTGAGGGGGAAGAAGGGAAAGAAAAGCCTCCTCTTTAGTTAAAGGCATAGACGTGGCGGTCGTCATGAAGCCAGACAGAGACACAATGCAGATCTCCATAATGTCCGACATGAATACTGCTGTATTCAAAGTGTGATCGTGCTGGAGGCCTGAGCTCGGAGCGTGGGAATGTTAGGAGAACATATGCAGAACAGTCGGCCGCTGGCGAGACAGCCCTGCTAGCATGAATGCTGTTGTAGCAGGTGAAAGAGGACCCTAGAGTTCATGGGTCAAGGCCAGTGAAGGGGTTGTCTGGCTCACGAGTGTGTGTGTGTGTGTGTGTGTGTAGGGCCACTTCTGTCGTCGTCTGGGTCATGTAGGATGCTAATGAAGTTGCCAGGCTGTTTGATAAGCACGGCTGTCTATTGTTAGCTCAGTCTGGTTTGTTCAGAGAGGCCTAGACTGGGTGTCGACTTGGACAAGAGCTCCTTCATCATCTTGTAGTCGCGGCAGAGTAGCAGACAGGCAGATAGACAGGCAGCGTGAAGTCAGACCTCCCCTGCTGAAAGTGTGATTGTGTTGTGTGGAAGCCTTTTCTCCCCACATCTCTGCTTTCTGTAACATTTCTTCTCTGAGTGACACATTGGTCTCAGGCTCTCCAGCATGGTGCCTGTCTTTTGTTTCTCTCTAGATTGATGGCAGCTTTGTACCACGACTACACATTTCCATGATGGAGGAAATCGTCAAGAGTGCACTGATTTAGAGCATACTATTGGATGCCGGCTTTACAGCTTTAGCCGCTGTGATTTCTGTGGAATCAAACTTAAAAAAAACACTGTTTCCTCCACTGTTGTCAAATAAAACTCTTAAAAACAGCAGTATGAGCCAGATCATTACACTTGATGATGTATTCCTTCATTGCAATGAACATGAGCACTGTGATTTATTTTGAGTGCTGCTGTTAACAGGATGTTAGAACATCAAATGTGTATTATTCCGCAGCAGAAAATAGTCCCCCACAAATGCTCTGTTTACTCTTGTTTGAGTGAGATTTGTTAAAAATGACATTGCCCAGCTGTTTTAGGGAATACCTTTTTTAATGAAACAATATAGTTGTGAATCATTTACATCTTCAGGATGAACGAATAGGTTTGGGGCTAAGGAGCCACAGAGCATAATGCAACCAGAAACCAACTAACGCTTAATTAAAACATACAGTATTTAAACAGCTTTTGTTCCACCATGCTGGAGACAGCTTGGTTTGATTCCTGTCATAAGATCCTATCCAGTTTCCTGAGCGGGATCGCGCATAAAAACAATTTATTTATGAGGTCTCCTGTAATCGTGAAGGGCTGCATGCGTAAAGGTGCGTTACTTATGGTGTCCCTTTAAGACGGAAAGCATTACCTCATCAGGAGCTGTGTAAAGGAAGGAAGTGGGTGAATGGGCGAAGGAGCGCAGTGCTAACTCTCTCCACTCCTTTATGCCTGTGGGTGCAGGCTTCATTAGCTCTACAGAAAGGGACAGCTCCCTCCCAGTCCCCTCAATAGACCCATAGACCTGTCTCACTGGCACAGGCTCTGGCTCAGTGGGGAGTGTGTGTGCGTGTGTGTGTGTGTGTGTGTGTGTGTGTGTGTGTGTGTGTGTGTGTGTGTGTGTGTGTGTGTGTGTGCCTGTTTGCGTGTGTTGTTGCCGAACCATTCACACACCACCAGGCCTCATAGCCTCTCACTCATGCCTAAAGGAAACCTGGCATTGACACGTTTTTTTTGAGACTCATATCTCTCTTTGTTCCTCGTTCTCTTGTTTTCTCTCGCATGCTTTCCATTATTTTCCAGTTCTCAATTTTTCCTCATTGTGTTTTCTCTCTCAGTCGCTTCGTCTCAGATCTCTCACACAACTATTCAGTGAAGGACCATATGCTGTACAGGCCTTCTGTACTCTGCAGCAGATCTGGATTTTTAGACACATTTTCCTGGTTTTATCTTGACTTATGTTACTTAAAATGGACCTTTCCTGTCTCTTTAGCCTACATTTGAGATTAAAAGGGCTTTCCAAGAATGACTTGCACCTAAAATTTGAATTTCACCGTTATTTAAACTACCGCTTTTGAACAATGAGCAACTGATCCTAACTGTATTTGCAATGATTACTCGGCAGAACTTTGACAGTTTACTCAAAAGACCAACTGAGCTCACAACATGCAGTGGTTTAAAGAAGTTAATCTGAATTTGATAACTGAGGAGGTAAATTCAGTGTGCTGGTACTTACAGTAGATCCTCTCATAAATTATTATTATAAGTTATATCAGGGGGCTCTGAGGTTTAAAACAACAGATTCCCCTGTAACCAACCAAATCTGATACAATTATACCATTTATTTTATTGTTTCAAGACGTGTTCTGTTTGAAATAATTACATTCATTGAAATATTTCATATTTATTCTACAAAGTTATTGAAATAATTCAGTGTAAAATATTTTTGCTTTCATTAAAACCCTTCCTGGAAGCATCATTAAATAAACTTGGCGTGATCTAAATGAAATGGAAACACAAAGATGGGAGACTAGTCCTCAAAACCCCGCTATGACGACCTCCATTTCCCATCAGGAACTGCGTGCAGGCAGCTATTCAGGGTCCTCGTCTAGTGAGGGGGGGAGGAGACGCAAACACATATAAGGTGCTGGAAAGTGGCGGGCTAGCAGAGATGATTAGCATGGGCAGCCGCCATCGCGTGCTCTGCTTATTGTTGCAGTGCTGCATTAATGAGCCCAGTGTGCATCCAACAGTCTGTCCATGATAAACACATGTACACACTCGCATCTGCTTTCACAGCCAACACACAGAGAACACAGCGTGGTAGAATAAAACACATACAGCACGACTGACCCCTTTTATTCAGATCACTCACCAGTCATTCACTTGTGCAAATAAATTGAGGAGCAGAGCTTCTTTCTTGTATCATACAATTATTTTTGTCTAATCAAGACAGAGTGAAAGATAACTCGGTGTGGATATTTAACACACCCGCTGGTGATTTTAGTTATTCTTTTAATTATTGATTTCCAGTAGAGTCCAGGTCATATCTCTGGAGGTTCAAAACTTTGATGAAAGTAGATGAGGAAGAAATTGTTATACCCGTAGAGAAATGCAAGCTTTGACTCAGAAATAGAAGCCTTTATAGAGAGAGAGAGAGAGAGAGAGAGAGAGAGAGAGAGGGGGAGAGAGAGAGAGAGAGAGAGAGAGAGAGAGACGAGGAGGAGGAGGAATGAGAGTACAACACTGTGGCCTGGTTTGTGGTTCCAGAGGGATAGAGACACTTTCCCCTGCAAAATGAGATAGGATGAGCTCTTTTAACACACATACACACACTCACACAATTTACACAAATATACACATGCACACCTTGTTCCCTCCTTCTAAGTGAGCCAGGACTAGATTCCTGTGGCTTTGTTGTTGAGGCAGCAGAAAACTTATTGCCCCAGATTTAAGCGAACCTGCTTCACACATGCAGCAGTAAACTCTTCCCACACTCCAACTGAATCCAACTATTTTCATCACAATTTCATCCTTTCTCTTCTTTGTATCACTTCTTATCGCAAATATCCCATAAGCTGTGTGTGTGTGTGTGCGTGTATGTGTGTGTGTGTATACATGTGTATGTAACAGACAGCCTGACCTCTGACCTTGTCCTGCTGTGAGGCTTTAATTCCCATAGGCTGGTTGCTGTGGTCGTCTCTGCACACACACACACGCGCACACAGACACACACACACACGCTGTTGGCTCTATTGGTATAGCTGTCGCTCGGCCACCCATTCAGGGCTCAGTCACGGCCACTTAGAGCGCAGCAGACTCAGGGATTCAGACGAGCTGTGATCCAATGACATGTATTTATAATGAGGTGGCTGTGGGGACGTCTTTGTTGGACAGACACACAGACTCAGCATAAGAGTGTGTTTGTTGGTGGGGGGGTTAAAGTCTCGTAGACCCCCCCCCCCCCTAACACACACACACACACACCCTCCTCGTTGATACAAATTCAAGCCTTTTTTTGCATCTATTTACGCCTCTCCTATACTTCACAGCCTAAAGATTTACCTCGTTACTAAAGTATCGTCGGACCGACCTTGTCGAGTGGAAGAGAGGAAGAATTTGGTGGACAATCTGTTCTTCTGTCTCTGAAAACAGTTCAAATCAGAGCTGTTGTCCCGTCAAAGCCAAGTTTCAAGTTCTTGCTTTAAAAGATGATAGGTCAAGGTGCCTCTCGGGTCTCTTATTGCTGATTATTACAATCACACAGCTGTGTCAACATTCTCCTGTCAAACCTGTCAAAACTCGAGACTTGGATTCTTTTATTATGAAGTATCAAGTCAAGCGATAAATCGAGGACATCAAAATAAGAACATGTCACTCAACACATCGCCATCATGTTTCATTCACCAAATGGTTTCGGCTGTCTCGCCTTCATCAGGGTGACGTCTGTCCTTATATATACAGGGATGACTTGTAAAACACCACAGATACTATACAAAATATACAAGTATACAAAACATCATTACCGCCCCTTTTTAATGCTTTTTAATGAAGGCAAGACACCTGAACATTTTTAATGAATATCTCACTGTGCATGTTCTCCATCTTACAAAGCGTTAAATTAGGGACAACAATACGTTTTGAGTGGAGGAGATTACGATCTAGTCTCTTTTTCTCCCAAAGATAAGAAAAGTTCTGTAGCTATTTTAAGATTATATGACACAGAGGAGTCAGAGAAGGAATAGCATTACACATAATAATGTCACACTCTTTGCAAGTTACTCTCTGTGTGTGGTGTGGAGACAGGACTGCAGTCTCCCCTCTGCATACATTAGCAGGTTGTTGGGACTCGTGCGTGGGCAGAAGGGGAGCCCTGGAGAGCCCTACAGGCTCGGGAAGGCCCCTCATAATTGCCCAATGTCTGAAACCCTGCTATCTATCCGGGGACTGTGGTCCAGCTCTGATCTCCTCTATCATGACTAACCCTCTTCTGCCTCCTCACATCCCACACACACACCTTGCTTTTGGAGCATTAACAGAAATAAGAAGCTATCATATAAAACCTATGAACTTTAAGCTATTTAAGTTTTTTCTAGAAGTCCAAATTCAAAGGCAGTTGGTTTGGTCCTGTTTCATTATAATCCTGATTAAAGTCTGGACAAATTAGGATTAAATCCCTTATCTCTGCTGCTCTCCTTATCTTGTTCAGTCATGACGTTGCAAAACCAGACAGCAGAAGTGTGTCTGGTATGTGTGTGTGTGTGTGTGTGTGTGCCTTTTCCCTCGGGCATTGTTGTGGGGTTCTCTGCTGACTATGTGTCCTCTCGACGCTCCAGGCTTTAGAGGTCAGAGGTGGATGAGTGTAGACTCCAACACAGACAGATATTAGTAGTCATGAGGAGGGGGTCCCTTCTGTATCTCTCCTCCCTCCTCAAACCACTTTTTTTCTTAGTCCAAAATTGCTGCGTCAGTCCTGTGACGTGACTCATATTCATGGGTATTCACGGTGAAAGCTCAAGCGTAGTATAGGTGTATCTCAGACAATCTCTCTGGCCTTTATGATCCCGACTGTAAAAAAAACAGGACAATTTTGCTATATTTTCTATTTTAGTATTATTCTGTCACTAATTTCCTGTGTTTTTTTGTTTCTCTGCAGATTGGTGATGGTAGAAAATCACTGTTTGGCTGAACAACTTGACTCAACTGACCCAGATTGGACCGGACCAATTCAACCACTTTTTGTTGATTTCCTGCTAAATGATTAAAGCTTCAGACAAAATATGTTGTGATAGACAGTCAGTACTTTGCCTCTGAACTTACACACAAACACATGTTAAGGTGAGCCGCTAAATCTTCAAATCCAAGGAACAGTCACTGACAAAGAGAGACTTTGAAACAGATTTTTGTTCTTCAAGATGTGTTTAACAGCGTGTATATTTAGTGGGTTAATACATTAGATATGAAAAGGTATTAGAATTAAAGTGATTTTATTTTTCTAAATATATTAAGGATCATGCTAATTGATGTAAACTGATATCTGATTGTGGGCTTAACTACGTTAATTGATCCTGTTGTACGTTGTGGAAAAGTCATTGGAGGTGTGGTTTTTAAAGTGTATTTTTTAGTCGGCGATCACTCCACGATGTCTCGATGTCGAGGTTGAATCCATTGATAAATACTCTGAGGTGTCATATGTTGAAACTGTACTGTGTGAATATTTGGTCAATAAAGAGAACATTGACTTTGACATTTCTCTCCGGTGAATTTTTTTCAGTTTTCAAATTATATTTTCAGTATAAAGTCTTGACTTTGACACAATGCTCTCACATTTATATAATTAAAGAATGAAAAATGTTTATCCCTGTATCTATAGAGCTAAATCTGTATCCTGTTTTTAGAATTTTCATGAATTAATTAAGGTCTGACATTGTCATTTAGTGGAAATTGTAAAACAGGGAGATTTTTATTCACGTAACAAATAAACACAACTAAGACCACAAGAGATATGAAAGTTAATTGAAATTAAACGGCTGCATTTTTAACTATTTCACTACCCCAAAAATATTATTATTTATTCTTTGTCTATTGTTTTTAATTTAACCTGTGTATTAGACTTCATTCAATCTGTTATGTTCTTCAGATTTTGATGCTGTTACAGCACTTTTAGTGATTAAGGGTTTTCATGCCATTTTACTTTTATTTGTAAAAATAAAGAAATAATTATCTATTAGTCCACAGGCCCAACAGAAGCTAACGAGCTACGCTGTACAGGCCACACTCCTCAAAGAATATGAAATGTCTGCTAACAGTACAGTTTTAATATTAAATAGACTATTATATAATGGGCAAAATTACAATAAAAACTCTATTTTTCTTTTAGTTAGTTTTTTGTTACAGAAGCTTTTTATCTAAAAGTTATGCATCATTTTCTTTTTGGAGCTAATCTTGAGAAAAAAATGACGCCCTACATGAAACTATCCACAGGCCTAAAGCACAGTGCAGAATTTTATTCTTTGTATTTTCAATTAATGAAAGAGAGGAATGGATATATAGTGTTTAAAAAAATAAGCAATAATCTGGTATTAAATCTTTCAACTTCAAAATCGAATATAACCTAACATAGCCAAAAAGCATCTTGGTTTTCCGACAGAACATTTTGTTTTGTGGCACAATAAAAAATAAAACAAATATATTTCATCATACTTCAGTAGGCTAATGTATTTTTGAATCAGTTTTCACTGGGTTTTACATTAAAAAAATAAAAGGAAATTGAGTTAGAATTCATTTAAAATGGAAGAGATGTGTGTTTTGCTGCTTTTATAGAGAAGGAAAGAGAGAGAGAGAGAGAGAGAGAGAGAGAGAGAGAGAGAGAGCGAGAGAGAGAGAGAGAGAGAGAGAGAGAGAGAGAGAGAGAGAGAGAAGCGAGAGAGAAAGAGAGAAAGAAAGAGAGCAGCCATCATCTGAATAAATGCAAATTGGCACTGCCTCCACCTGGCATCATGCCAAGTATCTATAGCAACCATGTCCTCCGACAGCCTCCGTCCATCCCTCCTTCCTTCACTCTCTAATTAGTCCTCTATCTTCCCTATAGCTCTTTTCTTTTGGTGCTTTTCCCCCCACGTTCCCAGAGATCTGCGCACAAAGAGTCTGGTCTGTCCGGTTCAAGAAGGACCAAACGAAATACTTCACCTCATTTAAACAGCCGCTCAATTAACACAAAGTAAAGTAAAATACCCTTTAATGAATAACATATGGATTCCTTTCTTTCTACATTATATTAATACGTCTAAATCTGATCTCAAACAACATTTGTTTTTAATAATATCAGGCATTTTAATTCATTATTATTGTTTTCAGTTTGCTCAGTTTATTCCTCAGGTTCCTATGTTGCCGTGTTGCGTTCATGGTCAAGTTCAAAGCTTCATCAGGGCCTCGGGCGGAGGAGAAGCACCGCTTGACCCAGCTCACCTTCCTTTGGCTCCCAGCGCGATGCTGCACCCCCACCTACCGGCCATCTGTGGAACTACAGCCGGAGGAGTTCACTCATTAATGGGGGGACCGCGTCCTCTAGTGGTCACTATGTATCAATACATACCACGTGTATTCGGCCTAAACAAAGACTCTTTTTTCTAAAGTGACCCGAGAAATAGATTAGATAAATAAAAGAATCAGCATGAGAAATTGAAAATAAATACAATGTTTTGCCATAAATCAATTACATATTAACGAATGTTCCATTTTTACTGTATGCATTTATTTATTTATATACAATTAGATTATATATATTTTTGTATTAATTTGTTATAACATTATTTATTTATCAGTATATTCTCATTCATTTTCACATTAATTTACTTATTTATTTATACATCCATATGCATGTATTTATTTCTTTATTTCCACATTTATTATTTATACTTTTTAAAACTATATTCCAAATGTATTACTTTTCATATATTTATACACTTATTCATATATTAATCTCCAATTTATTTATTCATATTCTGTGTCACTTTGGGCCACTACTGTTAACGGGCCTCTTAATGAGCTTATAATTAATAGTAAATGTGTACGTGTGATTAATATGCTTCAGACATTTGAACAAACCAAGTGAGTCACTTCGTTTACGTAATATTTTCATTTTTTTGTATTTCATATTTTTTCTTAATTGACATTTAATCTAAAATACAATAAACTGTTTATTTTAAATTAAAATAATGACACAATGGACTAGTCTGAGTGTTAAGCGTTAACGTCAAGAACCACACTGAAACTATTGTTCAAATTTTAATTTTAGATTCTAAAGTTTTAATCCACAAGAACTAAAAGACATCATTCAGGCACAGAAGAAACAGTGAAATAACAACATCAATCTGGTGTTAACATCCACTTTTATTTTGGGATTTGATATTTCAAACTGTCCAACAGATACATCATCATCAATAGAGATCAAACACAGGGTGTGGTATTAGTAGCTACGTTTACATTCAGTTGGCACAAATCACGAGGATTTACAACACAGCGGTCCTATCGCTGCTGCACTGAAGCAAACACGATACAAGATGTTGGAACATGCAACACAGTATGTCTGCATGTCGACATAGGGTTACCCACAAATAGGGTTAAAACAATCAAATCTGCTTTTACAAGAGCAAATTTAAAAATAAAAAAAATCACATCTTCCAGTTTTTTAGTTGTTGTAGTGATTTAGTATTCTTCATCATTAGGCCACTGTCAGGTACTCAACAAAAAATCTACTTTTCTTTCAAAACGTTTTTTGGCATTTCATGATTGTCTGGTGTTTTCCCAGGCTTGTTGTTACTCTCAGTGTATTTCATGGTGTATTAACCTAGTTCCCTTGATCTATAGGGAGATCACATTACAATGCTCTTCCAATTGAAATCAGGACACAAATGACCATCAGATGTACTTTGAAATGAGTCCTGGACTGGTTGGAATGGATTGTTCAAGTCTGCCAGGGAGCCACGGTTCATGCATCTCACCCTAGACAGCAGAACACTGCAAGGCAGTTCATACGTTTTACAAAATTCACATACAAAAGCTGGACCTTAAGTAATACATTCAGTCACAGAGCTCTAACAATCTCCAAACTTCTGCCCTTAAATATTTGTTAAAGGCTAGAAAATGGAAGCAACCTTCAAAAAGGTGAGTAGAAGTAGCTCAGTCATAGTACAGACGTTACTATTCTTTGCTAGGCACTTGAGATTCAGTAACTATCCGTCACTCAGCTTTCAGTTACTGTATACTTTCTACATTACAGCACTCCTGGACGCTTCAGCTCAGAACATGTGCGGGTTTCAAGCTGTCAGTGATCAAACCTCAGCTGAAATTAACCCTGAGATGGGAAACTGAGTTTGTGGTTCCAGAACAGCTGATCACAGTTCGTTCAACAACTGGGTTACAGACCCAGAGTTTATGTTGCCTCTCCTCAGAGAATGAAAACCTAGTTTCCCTCATCTCAGGGTTACTTACTCAGAGCTTTCAACAAACCTGCTTTCTTGAACAGCGCTCTGATTTACTGAACAATCAGGAAAACAATCACAACATCAATGACCAGACAGATAAAGAGATGGTCAGACAGGCAGGTGAGGGGAGAGTCGGCTTCGGGGAATGGGGGCAAAGTGTAATAGTCTTTCCAGTACAGGGCTGGGCATCGAATCTCAATACTTTTTGGGGACTGACCCAAAGCTTTGCGATGAATGGGCAATGTCGTCACCAATATGTAAATGAGCATGTGACCGCATCTGGCGACCTTTAGCGACTTTTGGAGCTAGTGCTTGTTTGGCCTCTTGTTAAATGGAGAAAAAGTTTATATTTCTTAAAGTGCCAACAGATAACCTTTGTGCATCCGATACTTCGCCCCGTGTATCATACTTAAAGTTATTATGCCGGCTATATAAATATATAAATGTTGTGGGGCAGCATTATCTTTTTTCCTTTGGTAAAGGAAGCTCCAGTGTTTCCTATGCTGAAGGAGCTAAGAAAGGAAGCATTGAAGCACCTTTCCTTAGCATCTGGAGAATTCAAACAGCTCTCATCATGGCGGCCACTTAGATATACGTCCGGGTCATTTCACTCAGTTAAGAACCGTCCGAAGCAAAAAGGACTTTTCGACCGCAGCCACGCGCCATCATGTTCCTGTTTAGGTTGAACAATAGTTAACGGTCTTCCTTTGTACCATAAATCAAGCCTTCATTTTTCTATTGCCACTTTAAAGCAACTAATTTGATAATCGGTTAATCTTCTTTTGGTTAGCAGTGAAATCACAAAACATTGGCTGATTAGAGATTATTAAACACTCAACACATTTTTGGGTTGTTTGTCTGCTGGTCAGTAAACGTTCAGTAAGCAAAGTTAAGACATTACTCAAACTATGACAGTCTGATAATGTATAGATTAACCAATAAAGAAAAAATATTAGTGAAAAATACTAATTACAATACCAGTACTTCAGTATTACAATATTGTGTTTTTTGAGTATCTTAACTAACAAAGCAACTTGAGTTTCAGTGGAGATCCTCACACTCGTCTCACAGAGCAAAGCTCCATAGAGATGAAGCTCTGCACTCAGCTGCTCCCTCGGCTCAACCATCCTCCCTCGGCATGTGTGGTCTAAGTATAGAAACTATTGACACTCTTCAACTACTGTGAGCCCCCTGCATCAATACTGTTCAAACTGTATCAGATACAGTCAAATGAAAACTACTCCACATAAAACATTGCTATGCAAGAATGTCATGTTCGTTTGACTATGTACTGAGGTAAAGTACAATACTAAGAACACTAAAATATACTAAATCACGCCTGTAACAGAGAACTCAAATCATCTCTTCGCAGTTTTAAACAATGCCCCCTGCAGCTGCCAAACCAACAGCAAATGGAAGACAACATTTAAATGCTTGCATGTGTCCGTCTTCCTCCTTTACCGGTGACAGAAAATAACAAAACACCTTTCAATATCGAAATCCAAAACAATACAGCTAAAAGATTACCGGAGATAAAGCGACACCTCAACGACAGAACATTGTACAGTTGATAAAGGTAGCGCTCATTGCAGAGCTGTTGTAGTGGCTTACATTAGACTGGTCATGTGTTCCTACTAAACTGTTGAATCAGTATATGATCTTCAATTTGGAAAATGGCCCATTAACTTGCATCATGTGCATAACATGGGACTCTATGTCCAAAGAACTTTCCATCGAACTTTCCATCGCAATTGACAATATTTTTTGAAAGGTCCACTATATATGATGACAGTGAAAACAAACTAAATCATTTGGGCACTCTTTATACTTCATATATGTTGGCACTGGCATACTATCGAGCTCATTAGTCTGCAGTCATCACTACAGCTGAACTACAAATAAAAGTCTGTGAATTCACTCTCAAGGAGCTCCGCTTAAAGATACTGGACTCATTCAATACATTCAACTCTAAATAAAACTGACCATGTGAGGACAGTAACAATGCTGTTACCTCTGTGCTAGATTTCGAGGCAAGATTTTGGCTCCAAAGTCGTACTCTGAGAACTTTTGTGCTTCGATATACAAACACCACGAATATCATAGAATCTGCAACAAGCTCATATAAGAACAACACACTCATTAAAAAACGAATCTCAAGGGGGAATATTTTACTGTTGTTGAATCAAATGCATCTTAGTACGTTACATATAAATTACCTGCATTACGCTGGAAGGTGTCAGTTGTAAGCAGACACACAAGGCAGTATGGAGACCTCAGTGTGTGTGTGTGTGTGTGTGTGTGTGAACCTCTAAACTCTCAGACTGACACTCACGGGCCTGGTCCACGAGGGCAAACGCGTTATAAATTATGTGCACACACAAACACACGGAAAACTCACTGAGCATATTGCACTTCGCTGTACATGACAAGTGTGTACAGGTACTCTGTACCATCCAACATAGCTCACGCCTACAGGGACTGTACATCCCGCGCTGCACACAGATAAAGCGAGAGAATACATTAATATCCCGCATCCTGAGCCAGTGTGTGTTTGCTTCTATCCAGCAGCACACAATCGTCACTCTCTCACTTCCTTTCTCTTTCGGAGGGTGTAAGGGGAGCTCGTCATCCCACTATCCCCGTTTCCCTCTCTCTGCAGCGTTATTATTACCGAGCCGTATAGCCCATCTGATGCAGCTTCCTCAGGAGAATCTGAGTGAGGTCAAAGGTGGTGAAGCTGATCCCCACTGCGATGGGCCCTTTGACCCAGTTCATACTGAGACCTTTGTAGAGTCCACGGACGACCCCTTCCTCAGACACAATGTCCTTCATGGTGCCCAGGATGGTGCCGTACGTGTGACCTGTGACTCCTGCGGTCTGCATACGACGTCGTACCACATCCAGAGGATAAGACGCCGACTGGCCAAGAAGTCCTGCACATGCTCCGAACGCCAGACGTTCATATGAGTAGGGGTGTGGGCGCCCACTGCGCTCTGCATGGGAGAGGAGGATGTTAAGAAGGGACACATTAAATATGCTAGAGCTGGGGCGACTTGCGACATAATCGACATCATCGATTACAGAAATACATCAATTTGCATGAAGTCTGTTGGAGCGTCACACGAATGGCTGCGTCTGGTCAAAGGAGGCATTCCCTCGTTCAGGTCTTAATGTGTCACAGAAACCTTTTGAATACGAGGTCCAGTACTTTTCTGATCAGGTATCTGACTAATGTTATCTACTTTTACATTTGTTTGTTTTTAAGAGAAAATAATTGAAATAATGAAACATTAATCCGACAAGTTGTGTTGGGTAAATTAACATTCATCTGGAAAATTGTAAAAAAAAAAAAAAAATCTTGAATATAAATCGATAAATAACTCGTTAGAGTAATGGACTAAATGAAAAAATAATCGCTAGATTAAATGATTATTGACCATTACCTGCATGTACTTTCTTCAGTGTCTCATAGGTAAAGAAGCTCAGACCAGCGTAGGGAATAACACCCAGCATGGTGGGAGTGAAGCCTCGATACAATGTCTTCAGGCCCTCTTCTCGGGATATCCGCACAAACACGTGCAGGATGTTACTGTACCTAAACAGTGGAGGCCCCAAAAACACAACATATTAGCATGAAACTGGATGAGAAGCGCTGTGTAACGTCTATTCAAGGTTAAACAGGAGCACAAACTACCTCAGACGCCTGTGCAAGTATCCATATAAACAGACATGTAATTGTCAGTTGTTTTTTTTCTGACTGGCAAATTTGAAGTACACCGATCAAGTTCTAAACCTGAGCCTTGAAGGCGCACACCCCAACGCAGCCCCTTGTGTTATTTAGCTGTAGTGCTATATGTGTTAAATACCCACTGATGACTGTGCACTGGTAGTTAAAGGTGACCTTACATTTCCTTTGGCGTTACAGCCATCCTAGCTCGCACCATGTCCAGAGGATAGGTCACCATGGCTGCCGTGGTACCCGCCATAGACCCAGCCAATAACCTTGGAACTGGAGGAAGGACTCTGGAACACACAGAACAACAATCGTATGTGCATCAGCCTTCCAGATTGTTTATTACTCCACAAGACAAAGAAAATCTGTCGCAGTAAAAGTCATTAGATGAGCCAACAGACCCGAGTCGTAGGTCTACCCGCATAAAGCGACACTTACTTCCCCTGAAAGCCATAGTAGCCTCCTAACAGTCCCTTGTACTGCTCGTGTGAACAAAACTGGATAGCAGCGTACGGGATGACTCGCACCATGGTGGCAGAGTTGCCCCTCCACAGACTGAGGAAGCCATTCTTCAGGTAGGTGCGGTAGATCAACCTGTAGGCCTCCTGTAATGTAGCGTGCACACATGAACACATGAACTCATGATTGATTGATGACGATCGATTTTTGTCTAGATTTTTGTCTTGAAACTTTGAAATGACGCTTCAAAAAGGTCAGACTGACAACTAATATGTTACTAAATGAACATGCGTGAATTAATCTCTTGACAATAAATAAGTGATCAAACTTACCTTGGCGGAGAATCTTGCTGAAGACACTATAAAACAAAACAGACTATAAATGTCCAGTGTTTCTGTAAGTCACTCATTTTCTAATATTCTCATTGATATAAATACATCACAAACATAACATTAGTTCCAGATATAATTCCATGGCATCCATGTGGGTCATTTCTAATTTAAAAACACTTTCCACTTTAAGGTCAGCTGAGAATTCAACTTGCCTTGGAAGATGATTTTAGTCCTGTCCAATGGGGCGACAGCTGTCTTGGCCAGGGCTCCCGCTAAAGCCC
>NW_027466470.1:13957500-14002500 GCF_050575085.1 Anarhichas minor | reverse complement strand
CTCGTATTGCACTAAGGACCTGCCGAACCAACTCCTGCAAGAAGAACATCAGTTCAGTGAGCATAACAAACATGGAGGTTGAATCTTCAATCAGTTTGTATCACAATCCCTTGTTTTTAGTTGGCTACCGCTTTCTCATAGCTGTCCGCAAGCAGCGTCATGATGAGCTTCAATCCTCCGAGATCACAGATGTCTTGACAGAACTCGTTCCTTACAGCCAGACGGGACAGAGTTGCACACAGCTCACTCAGTACAGAAGTATTATCGAGGTGAGCTGTGAGGGAGGAACACAGGAGATAAAGAAATTACATTAATGAAATCAGACAAAGTAGTTGAAGCTATTTTGCTAAACACCCACATAAACTAGGCATCAGCTGGCCTCACCTTTCGCAGCGTCAATTAAAACCTTGAGTCCATTGTGCTCAAGAACAATAATCTTTGCGTGTTCATGAGCCTGCCCAAACGGAACGCGGATGTCATCGTCAAAGCACATGACCCTGAGAGCTGCAGAGGCTTCCTTAACCAGCTCAGCAGATCCACTGTGTTGGGTAATGACACCGGTCAGAAGAGGCACGACGCCCCCTTTTACCAAATCCTGCCTGTTCTGTTCATGTTTCAAACAGCAGTGACGCACGGTGCAGATGGCGGCACGCACCACAGAGGAATCTGCCTTGTACTTCTTAAGGACATTCAAAAGGAACTGCTTGCCCTCTGCATCCAACAAGTCTGGCTGTCCGTCTGTCAGTGCAGCCAGAGCAGACAGTGCAGTCAACACAGCTTCCTGCTCCTCCACACTCTTTTTGCAGTAAGAGAGGATGATGGGGTAGGCGTCTTTTTGGGCAGCCAGGTACCTCTGGGCAAATCCAAGCAAGCAATGCTTAGTGAAGCGTTTCATGTCTGCCGTCACTTCCTTCAAACCGGCAGAATCTTTCCCAATGCGGAGGGAATCCAACGCCTGCAAGTAAAAAAAAAGAAAAGAAAAAGACGTGAGATTACGACACTTTTGCGGTCAGCAATCCCCTTTCACAAAAGAACAGAACTCACCTGTAAGACCTCGTGTGTTTGCTCCCCATCAGATAAGACACTTGGTACAGCTTTTACTATACAACGGAGGTTCACACCTGCGGCCACACATAAGATTGGGGTTAAAGACAGAAAATATCAAGCACAAAAACCTTTTAAATAATCATAATTCGGTAAGCATTGCAAAACTAAATTCAGAGGCAGCCAGGCTGGTGCTTATGAGTGTATTATCTACTTTGAAACTACACACTTTGAAGGTGATGACAAAAATCAGAATGTAGGAATATCAACTGTTCAAAGAGGATTTTATAAAACAGATCAGTCACACTGCAGCCTCACTCTGTGTGCGAGTTGGTGGACAATTATTCAAGACAGTTACATCCAGTTAATTAAGGGGTGAAAAATAAATCACTTTTTAATACTTAATCGTCTCAAACTCCCCATAAAGGTACAGAGATGTTTATATATGGCAGTCTGTAAAGCCACTAAGAGCATTTTAATTTATCCAAATTTTCAAGAAACAGCTAGACATACTGATATTTAGCACTGACGTTTATATAGATCATAACATTGCCTCATTCTCATAGAGGCAATATACACGCTCAGCTGTACAATAATCAACTACAAGTCATTTTTCTTTCTAGCTACGTTACCTTGAGACTCAAACTGCTCCATAGCCTCCCTCAGAGCCTCGTCGGGATCCATCTCAAACTCCTCCATGTTCTCCTTGACAGCAGCGTCAAAGGTTTCCTGTGTGATCCTCCGCGTTTCCATTGTTGCCATTTAACGTCAACAGATGAGAAAGCTGATTGTATCTATTCAGTTTGATCAAAGATAGCTAGTAGTAGCTAATGTTAGCTAATAGATGCTGTGTTTCTGCTCTTGTTGCCGACTGGCTGTTGAAAGTCACAAAGTTACCGTGACATAAAGCTGTTGTAATGTAGTGTTTTTTTCCCACTTGATAAAAATATCGTCATAAATAGCACGAGTCAAATCACTTAACTGTTCTCACCGCCAACTGACATGAATCGACCGTCCAACGCTGTCGGTTTACGCCTTTTCCGTAGTCGTTGTGTTCACTGCATGTAGGCATGGATGTGCTTAGTTAGGGCGTGAGTTGTGCGCAAGAATTGTAGTGAATAGTAAATTCCTCAAACGGTCCGACTCATAAATATTCTCGGTTGGAACATACACTGCACTACATTAGTTCCACCAATAGACCGTCTGCCGTTTCTCCCTTGGTTTCTCCCGAAGACAACTATTTCATGACTTTTATTTTATCACCGGCTCACGACACGGGAATAAATTTACAAATAGACAAATAGTTTGTTCCATATCAAGAAAAGGGAAGCGCTCCGTGATATTTTACAAAAGGGTACTTTAAAGCGGAAGCTATTTTGACGGCTTTCCCTTCAAAATAAAGGAAGTATTTTAGTAATTGATAACATCCCCGTGATAAACTCTGTTATCTCCTATTTCTAGTGGATACACATCGTGAAATACCCATTAGAGGTAACAGTTTTTTTTATTTTTGTTGCTGTTGTGTCACTACAATAACCCGAATTACACGAATATGACGAATATGTGAGAATATGTGAGAATATGTGAGTTATTTTCTCCACCACCTACTGCAGGGACAGCGGAGCACTTTCTCCAACAGACTGATTCAGCTCCGCTGTCACAAGGACCGATACAGGAAAACATTCCTGCCCTCTGCTATTAGACTCTATAATAAATCACCTCTGGCCAAATCAAACACAAGACTATAACAATGCTACACTGCTGTTGCTGCTGCTGGTGATCTTGTGCACTACTGTTTTGTTTATTTTTTCCTACTTAGTTAACTTAATACGATTCTACTTAGTGTATATACTGTGCATTTGTATTACTTTATCTTCTTAAATCGAATAGGTCCTGCTCGGTTATTTTATTTTATTACATTGTATATATTGTACATTTTCCACACTTAATATTTTTATTTTATTGTGTAACCCTGTTTGCTGCTGCCACAGACAAATTTCCCCTTGGGGATGAATAAAGTACTATTCTATTCTATTCTATTCTATTGTCTCACTTTTACGCATGTGGTTTTATTTTGAAGAAGAAAACGGATTTTCTTTTTATTCTTTTTTCTAAATTTCCGCTAGTACTCAATATCTTGCAAAAGGATTGAGGTAGATTTCGAAAACGTGAGAGGCTAACTATTGTTGGAGCAAATTCGGCGAACGTTGGTTCAATTGGTACATTTTGTTGTTGTGTTGTCTTCTTGCAGAACATTTCCGCACGTCGGGTCCGCCGAAGATCCGCATGTGCGTCCACTGTCTGCAGGCAGAGTTTCACTTCACGTCGCCTACTCGGGTCGAGGCCCGGACTCATCTCCAGCTGGGCTCGGTTCTGTACCGAGTACCGACACACAAAGAGCAGCGAGCTGGCCCAGTTTCACCTGGAGAAAGCGGTGAACAGCAGCCAAAGTGTTTGATACCAAGCTGTGGTACAATAAACCACAAGTAACGTTACTAGAAATATATCCATCAATGTTTTGTGCTTTTCCTTTAATTGCACCAGCTCACTGTCCCAAAAAATAAATAAAATCCCTGCTCAGTGTGATGCTGTCACTAATATTTGGTTTCATTATGTTCCCTGCAGTGGTTCATATCACAACAAGTATCCCTTTTGTGTATATCATGAAATTGCCCACAAACTGATACAATGTGTGTTACCAGCATCAATGTATCTCCTCACAATGATACATATTCACGTTTTATAAAGAGCTTCATCTTGGCACTAACCTATCTGATTATATGGCAATAAAATCCCTTTATGATTTATATCAGATCTACCAAATTACAAACCATGCTGCCCAGCTTCATACACTACTGGTAGGTCTACAGACAAAGAAAACACACCTTTACGGTAAAGGAAACACAGGCATGCCTATGATAAGAAAGAATAATGACATTATTGAAGACACAAGGTGATCATGACAGCGCTAAATGCAATATTTTGTGACACTTCAAAAGAGAATAGCTTGGGGTCTGTGTGACTATGTGATGCTTATATGACTCAGTGGCTCTCTTTTTTTCTTCTTCTGTTCGATGACAACTCACCAGGAGCTCTGGACGTTTATTGTGACCAACCTGGCCAACATCAGGGAATGCAACAAACATCAAGAGGTCAGGGAGTGCTCCTTCCTCCAGCATTTAAACAGTTTATATATATATATATATATATATATATATATATATATATATATATATATATACTGTATATATATATATATATGAATCAGTAGCTGTACAGCCTTCTATAGAGGATTACTCCTGATCACAACTTTCCTGTCAGGTAAACTATACATCATGATAACATCATGTGCGTTTGTTTCATGCTTTTTGCTGAATTTTAAAACAATATAACTTGTCTACAAGCTGCAGCATTTTACATCAGAGAGCTCCTGTCTTTCTTCCAGGGACGTTACAGCAAGGCCAAGTAAGAACATCTGACTCATGATTTTAATACGTGCACTGTAAACTTTACATCTAGGATCCTGTTCTGCCCGTATGTTTAGAGCAAAAGAACTTAAAATGTAAACTTGCATCAACAGAAGATTTCTAAGGGAGACCCCGAAGATGTCTAATGCTGAGGATCTTAACAGATTGACTGCCTGCTCGCTAGTTCTGCTGAGTCACGTCTTCTTTGTCCTGGGAAACCAGAGCAGGCGGAGATATCCACTTGTCACCCACACAAATACACAACTGAGTAACGAAGCCACAACTGATTTAGAAGTTGACGTAGCTTAGGGGAAACAACAAAGTGACGGAAGAAGCAATGAATCACTCTTTAGTAACCTGATAAGTCTTAGCATCCTCAACGGTGGATCTGACATTAGGAACCAGGGTCGTGAAACATAAAACTGCAGCTGTCATCAGTATTCACAATGATCCTTTACCAGCAGATCTGAACAAGGATTGTGGGACCCCCACGGGTCAGCTCAGATGCACCAGAACTTTTCCCAGCAGCTCCTTGACGACCACATCGCCGCCTCCCTGAACACATCCTCATCAGTGTAAGCACCACATCAACCAGTCGTCCCATAAACAGTGAGACCATCCTTCCTATCTGGAATCTGAAAGAAACTGTAATGTGTTGTGTTTCAATGGACAGTTCTGATGCACAGTATTAGTTAGGATCCATGTGGATATACAGTATGTCTGTAATGAGCTTCATGTAGTGTAGTGGTATGTTGATGGTTGGGTTGACAGCTGTATAAAGTTTATTCACTGAAGAGGAACGAATGTAAAATTAAAGACATATTTACTTTAATCGACCCTAGAACCAGCTGATCATTTTATATTACGGCAAACATTGGCTTGCTTCACATCTAATAGTATTAATTCATGTTTTTTAAGGTATGAAAAGTGTACTTTAAACCTTTTTTGAGACTGTGATGTAAAAAAGTATTTGGATAATTTTTGGACACTGCAATTCAGTTGACTTGCTGCTTGACCTTTTAGATTTTTACCCTTTCACGCTCACTGTGTTGTATGTTTTATATGCTGTGCACATTTTGCATGGAGTCAAGAAATCAGTAATCATAAGATAACAATAAGATTGACTGTTACCTGTTTGCACATAATATGTTGTTTCATGATGAAACTCACATTTATTTCTCATTTCCTGTTATACTCATGTCTTCCAGATGATGGCAGCATAAACCACTATTTTGATACCTTATTTATTCAATGCTGCTTTCCATTATACCAGAAGCGGTTGAGTGCTGTTTACCGTTGATATATTATCAAATGACTAGGACTGTTGATTTAGTAACGCTGTTGTAGGACTGGGGCATTTTTTTTTAGACATTTGTTATGCAGATTTCTGCACTGGTACTTTCAAAATAAACTACTGATTTCAGTCATTTGCAAAGTAACTAGTAACTTCATTATGGATGCTATTTATTTTATATGTTTATTTTATACATGTTATAGTATGTTATGAAGCGGAATGTTGTATTTGTGTTCTCTCCATTGTCATTTTAACTGTTGAACTTCAACGCATCTTTAACTTTATAAATAAAAAAATAGAAGTAGACTTGATTATTTTTGATTATTCTGTATCAGACTGTAAGTGCTGACTGAAAGAACTATACCAGTTTTTTTATGTTGTAGCCCAATTAGTACAAAACACAGTAGGCTACACTTTACATCACAGCCTACTGTGTCGCAGTGTTTTAGACATTTCCATTTATTTCCGTGCATTATAAACCTTTAAGCAGACTTGATACTTCCGTTGCCACTGTGAAGTCTGCATCAATTTATGTCAAAGTTGCTGTATTGTCTTTGGGTAATGCAGTGCACACTTTTCAGAACAATCTGCACTTATACGAAACAAATACCACACAGCTATGGAGTTAAACAACTCATGCAAGTTTCAAGTGTCTGCATATTCAATTTTACTGCACACAGAAATTCTTGGATGCTTGTAACCGAAGAAGAAACAAATCTAAAAATCTGAAACGTAGCATTCATTTAAAAAGGGTCAGGCATCTAAATTGTATTGTTTACATCCTATATAGTTAAGAGTTTTATATTGACATCCTAGTTTGAGAGAGTCAAATTTTTAAACACAAGAGCTTAGATTTGAGTCATAGCCCGTCCTCTTTAAAAGTTTTAGGTTCAGAAGATAACTAAAAAAAACGATGACCTCAGAGGAACCACTGAGTAAACTGTGAAGGACATGACCTTTGTGTCAAACGCAAAGACCATCAAGACGTGAAGGAGCCGAGGATCAGGTCACCTGTTAAGAAGAAGGTCATCATCAGGCCACATGTTTCCAATGATAACCACTGGTCTCCAACTGTCTATGGAGATTCTTTAATCTTAAACATGGGAGATAAAGTTACTGATTTAGTTGTGACATTCACAATATATTCAAATCTCAATATCCTCCATGGAAAACAAGACTTTTGCTGGTTGAAAGATAAATCATTAGGCTAAAGCACAATGTTACAGATCATTCAGGGTGATATATTTGCCTTTCTATAATATATAAATCAGACATTTAAAGATGTTTGCAGCACTAGTAAAAGTGCCTACAAAAAAACGTCTTAGTTGAATATTATCGGACTTTGACAAAGTCATTTAAACGATAAAGCAATTCAATTTACTTTATGCTATTTTGGCTGAATCTGAAAGTATGTGACATTACATTGTTTACAATTGGTATTAATTTGACCTGTAGGATTCAGATGTCTTTTATTTTATTTCTACAACTGAAAATATCCAACATATTACCCGATTTGGACAATGCGACTGTTGTAACATTAAAGTAAACACACGGCAGAATATCAACTTAAAGTGATGGTTGTGTTGATTCGTATATATCCTAAAAATGTCTTATTAAGAAATTCAAGACAGGCTCATCGTATATATGAACGTGAAGTTCTGCAGCCCATCGGCATTCAATGGAGATCCTCCGAGAGCTCATGTATTTTTGTCCCCAACACAAATACATATTTTGTGACATATTTCCATCAAGTTATAACATATTTCTCCCTTCTCATATTTCCTCGTGTCCGCAGCTGCCGGGAAACCATCCTTCACCAAAATAAAGAGGTTTAGTGAGAAGTGAAAACTTTTGGACGCTCTAGGTGTCTCGGACGCAGCTGAAAGGAGCCATTTCCTGCCAAATAGTGAGCCCGTCTAATCGTGACTGCAGCAGCTACTTCCTGCATTGTTACAATACTTAATGAGGATTAAGTTGAAGCTGTCATGTTGAAACGGGCGGCCATTAGGCCTCCTCCACACGGAGAGAGTCTGGAGGCTGATCTTACCCCTGTTTGATTTCAGAGCTGATCCCTTCACCTGGTCAGGACCTGCTGACTGCTCTGTCCTGTTCATATTGACATATATGTATATATATATATATATATATATATATATATATATATATATATATATATAAAGATGACCATATATATATATATATATATATATATATATATATATATATATATATATATATGGTAGTCTTTATTAAATAAACAATCCATTCATAAAACATTACAACATATCAAATAATTTGAGAAATAATAACACGTGTGTATAGCAATAAAAAAAAACTCACATCATCATTGTTATGTAATAGTTATGAACGATGAGTAATAGCAATAAGTATATTTACACTTGTTTAATAGATGAGGTGGACAAAGAAACAGGACCACTTTACAATATTATGTAATCCAACACAAAATCCTATTCAGCCTCAGAAAACGCTCTGACCTGACCTTTATTATAAGCTCCAAAAACTGTAGATTGTAGGCTAATTATTGTAGGGATGTTTCATTTTGTCATATGTCCAGGTATTTTTTCACCTCTGTACATTTACACATTCAAATTATTACAAATGAACCTTTAATTTACTAATGTCTGCAGGGCTGTAGCCAGGATTTTAGAAATACTGATGTTATGAGTCCTCCAAGAGTCCCCCATGCAATTACCACAACCAGACAAAGGGGAGCTCTCTAAAATTGTTTTTCTAGAATTGTTGGATTATTATATCTATAATTATTCCTCTATCCTAGTGATCCCCTGACTTGTCCTCTAGCGCCACCTTGAGATTGACATATTTGGTTGTTTTTTTAAGCTAAATATCTTGACATCCACTGGATCGATAGCCATAATATTTCGTACAGACAGATCGTTAGGATCTGGACAGATCCTAACGGTTTTTATAGCGCCACCAGCAGGTTGAACTTCTCAATCATCCAATAAATGGTCTGTCGTACTGTGAACTTCAGTGACTGACAATAATCTTGTCATTTATCATGTTTCAGCTTGTGGCCTTCATCAGGGTCTTGAAGTTGTGCCAGAAACCCTCCACTCTACTATAATGGAACCCCCCCAGGTTGCTCAGTGTCCTGAGGTCATGTCTTCAAGCTGGCTCGGATTGTTTCTTACTTAAGTTATATCTGGCTGAGGTAACATCTACTTGTCCCTGGGTCCACAGGAACAGTGATAATATTTACAGAGTCATCGTTATCTGTAAACTCCAGAGTGTTGTTTAATTTTTGCTTTCGGTGGGGTGATAATGAGGTGATAATGAGCCCATTGGTACAGATTTGATTGCATTTATATGTGACAATCAGTAGCCTCAGGAGATGGAGTGGATGTGGGGATGGAAACAATCAGACTTGATGACACAGCATCATCTCTAAGGAGAGCTTTTTTTTGTCATTTAAAGAACAGCAACAAAGAACGCTGACAAAGCACTCAACCCCCCACCTGTTAGAGAACAGCAGCCCCCTGCCCATAGTCTACTTCTATTACTTAGATCACAGTCTTTCAAATGTGTGTGTATGTGTGCATTTCTATGGATGTCTGTGGATTAGTTCAGTTCACAGTGATGCTTTGAAGTGATGCCATGAAAGAGGCAGCCAGCTGGACCCTTCTGCAAGCCCTGACGTAGTAACCCTGCCATATGTGCACTTGACTAACATGTATGGATCTGACTGTAACTGCAAGCCTGCTTGAATGGCTATTAATGCAACTCTCCTTTTAATCTCTTTGATAAAGTGAGATGTGTTTTGGGTTGATGGTTTGGAGTTTTATGTGGGGTCAGGGAGTCATATGTGATGCTATAGCATCGGTCCTAAAGAGACGTGAGGTAATTATTATGTGATGCTGAGGTTGGGATAAGGATCCGGATGTGATGCTGATTCCCTGTTGAGAGCCTGCGAACGTGAAGTGGGGTTGCTGGCGTGAGACCAAAGTTTGACGACTTTATTTAGGAACATGTGCTCCATAAGCACAATATAAACTAAAATAATTAGAACTTAAAGCTGCTTTAAGGAACTTTCATTTTGTGGTGATTTTGCCTATCACTGTGTAAATAAGCAGTCGTGTTTATGAGCAACAGAATCCTGTTAGAATGCCTCTCATTTTACTGCAGCAGGGTCTGTCAGTCTTCCCCGCGTAGTCCTGGTTCTCCCGAGCCTCCCTTCACTCTAGCGGACCCAGAAATACTGGGCCTCCAGCAACATGGTGTTGGTGTTGGCCGGACGAAGCTCTGCTCCTGGCCAGAGGAGGAGCTGCTGGTTGAAGGCAGCAGTGAAGCTGGACCTGGATCTGTCCACGTTGGACTGGTCTCTGCCGAAGACTGTTTCGTCTGATTTCGTGGGGGAATCAGACCCGATGACAGGCATTAAGAATAACTATATAGAAATAGCAAAAACTCTTGCTTATGGTCTCGTCATATATAGACATCATTCTTACATTTTGACTGTTTCATAACCAGTTAAAAGTTTATTGAAGTAACTTAAAAGCTAGATTTAAACCCAAGGCATCTCTTCATAGAATAATGAAGAATACACATAAGCTTTTATTGTGCTTTGGTGGTGTAAACCTATGTGATTATCAAAAAAAGAAGTTTTGCCTAACAACATTTTTTTTTTAAATCAACACGCAGTAAACACAGGACTTTGGAGGGCCCCCTGGGGGTCTGGGACACTTAAATTGCCACCTGTGCCCGTTTGGCAAACCTTGGTTCCTGGCTAACCTGCACAGTATATCCGTTGTGCTCTGTTGGTGCTGCATGCATGCTCTTGCAGATCCTGCTTGCCCTCTGTTTACTATATGAATTGATTTTGTTCTACGTGTTGCTCTATTGTCATATGTTTAATGTTTGTGGTTTAACCAGGTCTGGGTGCTCATCATACCGGCAATAAAGTGGTTTTGTATTCCTGACCTGAAGTTGCTGGTTTCCATCTTTATTGCATGTTTGGGGTCAATTGTGGTACTGGTGAGTGTTTTGAGTGAAATGTGTGATGCCGTCTCATTGTAATGTGGTGTGTGTGTACGTGTATGTATGTGTGTGTGTGTGTGTGTGTGAGAGAGAGAGAGAGAGTGAGAGAGAGCCTTAGTGAGTGAGTGAGTGTGTGTTGAAGGGATCTCTGTACTTGTTGGTACAGTCATGGGTCAACCCGAGGAGCCCTTGGCCCCTGACATGGGCGTCCTGCTTTGGCCCTTGGTGGTCAGTGGCTTACATGATGTGATCCGGTCGCCCTGGTATGCCGAGGTGCGCATGCCCACTAAGAGGACGCAGCGGCTCCATGTGTGTTGAGGCGCATTATTTGGCAACAGACGCGGCAGTGGGGAGGGCCGAAAAAAAGAGGATATCCCCTGGATTTAAAAAAAGCAACGATTTATCGAGGTTAACTGCAGATTAAACATTCCTTGGTCGACCATCGGCGAAGAACGGGCGACAAAGCGACCGAGTAAGTTGACTGAGGTGAAGCCGAAGTTTTTTAGTAAGTGGATCTTTTATTCGGAGTCGTCGAGAGGAGCCAGGTTTTCCTCCACCTATCTGTGACGATAAAGAAGCTGATGGGCTGTTGAAAAGTAACACTTCTCCGCAGAGCCAAAGGTTGAGCACTGGGGAGGAGATGGGGGGCTCGCTCAGCCACCGATTGTCTTGTTTTACGTTTTCATGCGCGTGCCAGCTTGTAAATATGATCCCCGGACATGATTGTGTGCGGTAGAAGTCGTTAAATGAGGTAAGGATTACAACGTTTCATCGCCAGCGGCTCGGCTCTACGCGGCACGCTCGGTCCTTGTGGGCCGGTCGATGAAATGTATGAGTTCCGACTCGTTTTTTTTTTTCCCTACGGGAGGGGACACCCAGGTAAACAGTCCCGCTGAGCCTCATACAGCCTCACTTTTACTATAGTAGGGTAGAAAAGTTTGTGCCCGCTTTTCGAGCTGATGCTTGTCCCGCATCGGGGGTGCTGCCAGGTCAACGGTCCCGGGCTCGGTTCTGGTTGTGCGGGTCACGTTGATGAGCTCGGCTGGAGGAGTTTGCTCACTTTGACTTGAAAGTCTCCGAACAGCCGTTGACGTTCAGACGTTTGCGTCCACGTCGCATCCGATGCTAAAGTGGCTTCGTGTTGTTGTTTGCGTCGATGTTAGCTAATGTTAGCTCGCTAACTAATAACACGCTCACCTCCTCTGAGGCGGTGTCAATAATAAAAAGCCGGCTGGTTGCACATGTAGTGTGGGCTGGGTTTAGCTTTTAAAGGGCTGAGTGTGGTTTGGATGGTGTACTGGGTGTCGGGACGTTAATGGTGGACGCTGCTGCTGCTCGCTTTAAGCCCCTTGGCACCAGTGTTGGTTCTGCTATCTGGTAGCTAATCTTCCTACTTCGCTCTATGACAACCGTAGTCTTCCTCTTCTTAAAGCTGAACACACGCACACACATACTCTCTGGCACACACCGCACACACTCTATCTCACCCAGACAGGCGCACACACACACACACACACACACACACACACGTTTCTAGCCACCACAGCCACACCAGTGGGGCCCAGTTTAATTAGTTTATACTAATTTGTCTGTTGTCTCTTTATTTGTACGCACTCGGATAAAAGCGTTTAATATTTAACCTAATGAATAAATATGACGGAAGCCGGTGTGTTGACAAACCCACATGCAGCATTTTAATGTTGTGCTATGATGGCTGCTGCTGGTGTTCACTTTATTTAAGACTTTCAAGCTTAGTTGCACTTGTAATGACATTGGTTTCGATTGCGCTTTACTGAGGTGTTATTACATAATATGTGTGATGTTATTCAGTGTCTCAGTGACAATTATAATGTAGTCTACAACTTGAACTGCAGTGTGCTCATAATAAGACTAATTAAAAAAGGAATAAGTAGAGGAATAAATGAATGGCTTTAAATTGTTTCATTAATTATTGATCTTATTACGTAATGTTACAGATTGCAGGGTTATTGCTATTTTAGGGCTACAACTACGCACTGCTTTCAATATTGCTTGTGCTGATTATTTTCCAGGTTAATCGCTTTGTTTATTAAATGATAACAACTTTTGATCCATGTCAAGTTTACCTGAGTCCAAGGTGACATCTTCAGAAATAGAAAATATTTGTGAATTTTGGCCGTTTTGCCTGAAACATTACTTGAACAATTGATTGATTATTTAAAGTTGTTTCTGATTCGTTGTCCATCAATCGACTAACTGTTGCAGCTCTACTTATTGTCACATATGGTAAACGTCCTTATCAGTAATCAATGATCATTGTTTGAGTCGGACCTGTGGCTACTGTGCATGCCATGTAGACTGAGGATGGTACGAGGATCTGCTGTTAGGAGGCTTTATTGCCTCTTGTGGAGATCTGGAATAAACAGTCAGTTGTTCATGTGAACAACGCCCCTGTAAAGAGTTATCTGCATGTTAATCTGTTACATGCTGGCATTGTTTATGACGTGTCACTGTGAGTGAACAAAATACATGTTGCCTTTTAGAGAAGGGGTTGACTAACACTGGTTAGAAGAGTGGAGAATGCTTTGCTTTGACACCGGCAGTGCTCGCTGTTGTGACAGACAGTGTTGAAGTTGTATGTCCACTGGTCATATAGAGTGACTGTATTCATGGTGCTATTACAAGAGCGAGTGGGTCAGAAAGTGTTCAGACGTTTCAGTTTTGTTGTTTTCCAGGAATCACTGTTCCAGTGATCACACGCAGTCTTGTACGTATGACAGTTGTGTAATCGCCACTGTTCTGGAAAGGGTCGTCCGCTGACCATATTTTAAGCTGTTGCACATGACTGCAGGGGTCACAGGGCAGCTGTTCAGTCAGGCCTCCATGACTTCATCAAATATATAGGCAGCACTGATTGCCTTTTTCGGCCTACTTTGTGAAGAAAGTGGTGCTGGTTGCTGTATAAAGCACTGACTTTTTTAAAGAGTTTTAAGTTATTTAATCTAGCAAACCAGTGATCAGCTCCCAAGCTAAATTATTAAATTAAAAGCCTGCCAGCTCATTTTAAATCTTTTTTTTTTCTTCTTTTTTTTGACAGATGCAACCAGATGACTGATACAAATATTTTGCTGCTGCAGCAGTTTCCCAAAGCAAGTGCGACTGCGTGGGTGCACAGTTTTCTGTAAATCCAGTGCAGTGTTGAAATATGTGTTCACAGGTTGAAGGTTTGTCAGTGGTTAAATAATATGCTTAACACATACTGTATGTGCAGCCAGACATCGATGATGGTTGAGAGTCAGCCGGCCTGACTGAAGGGTGATTGAGTGATTGATGGTTGGCGTGATCCACGAGTGACTAGATAAATAACCACCTCGGGGCAAGAAGAAAAGGCACTCAGCAAAAAAAAAACAAGACAGGTGCAGATAAACTGTGGGTTCGGCTGAGCGGCGCCCTGATAGTGGTGGCAATCTGATACCAGATCAACGTACGAGTGTTCTGCCTGGTGAAGAGTCAAGTACCTGCATGGTGCAATTAGATGACATGGTAGTGATCCTTGGGATGTAATTACAAAGCAAATGTTAATGGTATGATTGAGTTGGATTAGATACATTTTATATATAATTTTTAAACCCAGACTACAATCTTAAGGCCCTCGTGAAGCAGCAACTATAGTTGCTTGATTAATAATTTATGTATATGTATTATTTTGTAATGCTTTTGTAATACCCAAACATAAACCTTGTTTCACTGCAGTTACTTTACAAAGCAGCAGTGGCTCAAAAGTATTTCCTACATTGTTGTGTTGCATTTAAAGCACATATCTCAACTAGTGTGCCGTTAATAACTGTTTTACAGAAATATCTCCCTCTCTTTACAATGGAAGACCCAAATGCATGCTGGGAAAAGGCAGAGAAGTAATGTCAGAAATAAGCGCTGATGGAAAGCTATATTTCTATGATAAAAATGTAAATACACATTTATCCAAAGGCCTCAAACTTAAGGACAGTATGCCACTTCACCATGACCACCACCACACACCGGACAATGATGTCTTTACAGAGTCGTTAAATGCTGTTCGAGGATTTGCATTTTATTTGAATATTTATCCAGATTATAATGTCTAGCGAGATAATTGTGGTAGTCGTAACATGAAACTGTCACGAGTCTGATTAGAAAAGTATAATATTGAATTAGGCAGCTTAGCTCTTTATCCTGATGTGTGTGTTAGTGAACAGTCGTTCTACTTGTATGTTAACTTTGTGTACATAGAATGATTTTAAAGTGTAAAGTTGAATTTTCCTTTCAGTTTTTTTTGCTTTCAGAGCCTTTGCACTGGTTGCATGTGAACTCAAACTCTTGGGTGTACGTATGTGTGTGTGTGCGTGTGTGTGTGTGTGTGTGTGTGTGTGTGTGTGCTTGATGGAAATGTGTGTAAACTGCCATGGAGATGAAATGTGAAACCTGTCAGCCATTCAGATCGCCTGTTATAAAGACAGGGTCAGTGTCTGGGAGAGGTTGGGTGGGTTTGTGTGTCTAACTTCTTCCCCCAGCATCATTTCACAGCTGTATGCATCAGAAATCATAATGCCATCACGACTCTCCTCAGCACTCACACATGGACTCGCATAGTGTGTAATGGCCGTCGTTGTGGAAGCACGCCGTCTACTCCGGCACCTGAAGGGTTAAATCCAGCTTCAGCTTCTCTCTCAGTCACACACACACACACACACACACACACACACACACACACACACACTGGCCAACCGGTTTAGACCGGTTGTCAGGAAAAGTGCTTTGTGTCCCACTGAATCCTGGGAAGGGTCATGTCATGTGTGTCTCAGTGATGTCAGAGTATTAAAAAGAACAAACTTAAGTGAGCTCTCTGTTATCAGATGATTGCTCTGCATGCTGCATTGTGACTCTGTATGTGTAGTCTGTGTAGGTACATCATGGATACACTGTGCTTTATGCTCGCCGCCATAACCACTCTGAGAACAGGAAGGGGAGGGGGTAGAAATGTGTGTACAGTGTCACATAGAAGTAGCAGGTTGTAAGGGTTAAATTTAGTCCTGTTTTCCCTAAAAAAAAAAAAACATAGCTTCCTGTAGTGCGTCACTGGGCGGACTGGGGGCCTCAGACAGACTTGGCAGGACCGGCCTCGATTTTATAACAGAAATGCATGAATGTGATTCAGGACGTTAACGGTTCTGTGTTTCTTCTTTGTGGTCGTCCAGTAAATAGTCAACGTCTGAGTCAGTCTCTCAATGTCTCTTGTGCTTTCTGTTTGCGACTCTGAACTTGGAGCACAGGTCGTCTCCTGCAGCATGCCATGTGGGCCAGCACGTGTTCACCTTCTACGCATGTACGTAGCGTGTAAATGGGAAGTAGTATGACGATTTTGAGTCTCATCCTGGTTTTGATCTTATTCTGGATATGAAGTTTACATGGAGCATTGAAAACCTGGTTATTCGCATCCTCGTTTAAATGGTCGTAACAGTCTTTAGGTTTCTGATCATCTGCATGCAGGCGAGTCTTGATCTTTTGACATCTGAACCACTTTGTCATTTCTATACTGACTGAGTTACCTCATCAGCTGAAGATAAACATACTTTCCCTTTTTTTCAGCGTTTTGACCATCATTAGATCATTTACCTTCATGTTTTTTTGTTTTTCTGAGTAATTATAAGGTACAGGAAACCTGGATATAGTGTCCACATGCCACAGTATTGCAGTTTCCATCGGAAAACCCCAGCTCGGGACAAGAGTTTATCCACATTTCTGAAAAAATATCATGCACAACACATAACGAGGATAAAAACATTTACTCTCCTATAGACACATTTCTTTTGTTGTTGAGTCTATTACACATAACTGGTACTTTATACACATGTGATAGGCCATTATCAAAACCATGAAGGTAAACATGTATTGACCGACGTAGTCCACCATCTCCCCGTGTCTCCTCTTACTTTCTGACCCAACACTGAGCGACTCAGAGCAGCCACTGTCAGGGTCAAATGTGTGCCTGTACGTTGTGCTGGTGCACATCTGTGAGTGAACTAGCAGCCATCTCCTTCTCCGTCTCCACTACTGCTGGCATGTCAACATGTGGTGGGATTGGATTTGTTCTTCATGGCATATCTGATGGTAATGGTTCTGGTGCTCTCTGGTGTCGGACTCGAGGGAAGAAAGGTTAAACACAATTCCTTTTGAAATGAATACAAATATATTTCACTGACTCACATAAATAACTAACATACTTGGATTCGTTATGAATATTTTAACAGAAATCGTGCTCCAGTTAATTTTGTATATTCCCCAACTTTAACTCTGATTTTATTACAATGCTGTCTTATATTTCCATCTGTTTGATGTCTCATTGCAGCAGGTTTTTGTTCGCACCCCTCTTCCAAAAGTCATCTTCAGATATTTTGTTTCGTTTTGAACACTGCGTGCTTACAGACATTTGGATAATTGGATGGATTGGATTGTTGTGGAATTATACTTGAGTTAACATCTTGGTCATGTGACCTTCATAATCCCACATGTTTTGTCTGGGGGGCCATTTTAGTCACCCCCCTCCAGCTGACTCAAGGTCAGCTTTGTCTGCTTACATTCTGAATGATAGGCCCACAATCAGCACCACACTTTCAGTAATATTAACAATTTATTTTGTTAAAAGCTCTCTATTGTTGTTGTTGTTGTTGTTTGTCATATAATGTCAACATGAGGAATGAAATGTGACATCCAATCAGAGCTTAAAATAGTCTTTTTAAGTATTGTGCAGCGCTGCTTTCAAACGCTCTAATCAACAATCAGAGCTGTACGGAGAAGCTTTGGTGATGTGTGAACATGTTTCTCATATACCCATATAGCTCTGGTCAGATTTGAAATCAATGTGGGAACAAACTCCATTTCAAATATTTTGGTAGTATATTTTGGAATATCTAATAATACAGGTATTTCTTTCTTTTTTCTGCAGGGGATGTCTGAGGAGGCTGTCCGCCAGACGCGCAGCCAGAAGAGGGCGCTGGAAAAGGATGCTGCTCCCCAGTCTACAGAAACTTCTGATGCTGAAAATGAAAGCAAAAAGCCTAAGTTGGACCCTTCTGAACCCACAACACAGGAACAAACTGAACCTGAACCCGACTCTGTGCTGGCACGGGAAGATCAGGGCCAGACTATGGTCGGACCAGAGCACGACAAGGAGCAGGAGAAGGAGCAGAGCCTGTCGCCGTTATCTTTAGTGTTACCTTTAGCGTCACCTTTGGCGTTACCTTTAGCGTTACCTTTAGCGTCACCTTTGGCGTTACCTTTAGCGTCACCTTTAGCGTCAGCTTTGGCGTTACCTTTGACCTCTCAGCCAGTGAAGGAGGATCAGGAGCGGACCCAGAGACAGCAGGCGATGGTTGAACCCAGCTCAGACAATCGGACTGACTGCAATGACAGAGACGGCGAGGTGAGGACAGTGCCAGCTTTGGATACAAGGAACCAGGTCCGACTGGCAGAGACAAAGGCGTCCAGTGGCATGCTGGCTGCAGGAGAGGTGAAAGCCACCATTAAAGTGGAGGTTCAGACGGAAGAGCAGCCCGTGGACATGAGCACCTCCAGAGGGTGAGAACATAAATATATATCTATTATAATAAACTCTCTTCAGCTGGGACAAACACATGACTTATCCGTCAAAAAAGTAAAGATCAGACAGAAATACTGCCTTACCTAATGTACAAAAGGATGAATTATACTATTTTAATCTAAAGTTACTTTATGATAGTGAACCACTGTGTAGGGTAGAGGAGGGGGGGGGAGTGGGGGTGTTGTCCTCAGAGGTGATGTTTAACTTTATCTTTTAGACCATCTCCATTTTCCCCCCACTCAGCACCTGAACCCTAAAAACTCCCCTCACACAAAATGAAGCCGTGTGTCACAAACCGGTTCCAGCCGGTTGTTGCCATGGTTTCCACAGTGGAAGGAACAGTGAGGGTAGGGGAGGAGGAAAAGTGAGTGGGTCACGTGGTGATGACTTTGAGGTCATGTGACTTCTTTGGAAGAGAGTAGTGATTAATCCACAGGAAGTGATGATGGCGCTAAGCCCTGAGGAGAGACTAACACACACACACGCACACACACATACATAAAGAGGACGGCGAGAAGAGACAGGTCTCACGATTTCGTGTGTAGACTTTAACGAATTCATAGAAATACATAATCTGTGTAATCACAAGAACACCCTTGTTTTTTAGAAGAACATTACTCGTGTTCGTTCCATCTTTGAGTGCCACTTGTTTCAGAATTTAGGTCATCTGCTTTCACATTACTTGCTTTAATTTCCTTGGCGTGCTTTGAATGATATAAGCGTTCAGAAATACAGGCCAGCCCCAAATGACTCAGACGCCTATAATGTGCTGCCACAATATCCTGTTTCAACAGGAAATACGTGGCACAGCCGTAGCATTGTGACTGAAAGACCTTACTGGAGCTTAAGGTCCCAGGTTATTTAGGATTGTTCTGTTGTTGGAGTAACATCAACATGAAGATTAGCTGTGTGGAGGATGTGTGGACCTTCTAGATCGTAGTGGAGCGGATTCAAATAGTTAATGTGGTTGAGGAGCAGATCTCCATGAATACAGACATTACATAAAAAATGACTGTAATGTAATGTACTAATGGTTGCTATTATTTGAGTAATATTTGCCTCAAACAGCCATAAAATGTTCTTAACCTCAACCTCACTGGATCAATGAGTACGAACTGATAATATCCACACATTGTTTTAACCCAAATAAAATGCAGTTCTGTGTTCACTGTATCCAGTATAATTGCTGGATATTTAAGATACTAAAATCTAAATTTGAATGTCATTGTCCTACTTATGTCCAGCAGTATAAAAAGAGAGAAGCGCCCTCCATCCTCTGAAGATGATGATGTCATCGTCCTGTCAGATAATGACTCCCCCAGTCCTCCGATGAACGGCTTGAGCCACTTTAAGGAGCTGGACACAGACCTGCTCATGGTGAGACACATGCACACAAAGCTAGACATGTTTAAATCATATGGCCTAAGCTTTGACTATTAGCTTTTTTAGATTTTGTTTTAAAATATGGACACGGCAAGTTGGTTCAATTGGGCCTTGGTGTGAACAATTTATTTTCTAACCGTAAAGATTTAAGTTACACTCTGAACAACTGAAAATGAGGTAGCAGATAAGGGTTCAGTAGCCCAGGATGCATGGCTGTTAATGGACAGTTTAGGCTCCAACATCTAATGTTTTATTTGCTGGAAAGGATTTTATGAGTGATGTTGTTATCTGTGGAGTGTAGAAGAGCAGCCCAGCAGAGAGGGAGCGCATCATTAAGCAGCTGAAGGAGGAGCTCAGACTGGAGGAGGCCAAGCTGGTGCTGCTGAAGAAACTTCGACAGAGCCAGATACAGAAGGACACTCACCAGAAGGTAAACAGTTATTACCCGTATCAACACAGGGTCACACGAAGAGCTGCACATCCCCACAACACTGGCCTCCACTTCAAGCATCCTGTTTATTGTTTAATATCTTTCTCCATTTCCTTTTTAGCCCACAGGTCTGTCTGGCTCCTCCGCTCCTCCTCCTCTCATTCGAGGAACAATTACAAGCAATAAAGGCACTCAGCAGGTTAATGCTCTTCTCTGACACACGGGCTGCGGTTGAATAGTCAAAGTATTATGTCCTAGTGTCCTTTCCTCACCACTTTTCCTTGACCTCGATTGAAAACGTCAGGAGTTCAAAGAAAGATATGAAGAAGAATTGATATGGACGACAGCAGTGCTGAGAGAATCCAGTTGCACTTACAACACGCAACAGCGTTTTGTTATTGTTTTTTATCAACTTCATTATAACGCAGAAAATGAGTACAGTGACAAACTTAATGTTGTACTAATTAAGGATTCCTGTGCAAAATAGTATTACACCTCCTAAGAAGGATGTTTTCAATGTCTCCATAGTGTACAATTAATGGGGCGTTGCTTCAAATGTTGCTGTCGCAAGGAATTGTTGGACAACATCACCTCCAGCAGTGTACCGCCTGCTAAAGGAGATAAAAAAGGAACCACCTTTCCTTCTCTTATCATGGCTGCTACTTCAATACTTCTGGGTCATTTCACTCAATTAGGAATCTTTCTAAGCAAAAAACATCCTATTCAACCGCAGCCACGCACCAATCAGCATATCTGTGTCACGGCACCTGTAGTTGACCTGTTTTGTCGTTGTGTTTTTCTCTGACCAGATTTTGACAGGCAGGAGTTCAGGCACAGTCATCCCTCCGCCGCTGGTGAGAGGAGGGCAGCAGTTGTTGTCCAAACATGGCTCCCAGATTATAATGCCGCCTCTGGTCAGAGGGGCGCAGGTGAGTCATGGAGAAATGTTACCAATATCATTAATACGGTGCGATATTAAAATGACAATGTTGTCTTTGTCAGGTCAATGGTAGTCTTACTGCTGTTAGTCACTCTGGGACAATCAGCAGGGAAATAATGACTCTTAAACTCAGGACTTATGATCTCTCTTTGCACCTTTCTCTCTTTGTGTGTGTGTGTGTGTGCCCTTTGCCTCGGTGCTTTTGATGCCCCTCCCTTGTCCTCCACTACCTTTGTCTGTGATGTCCCTTCGTGTCACCCCTCTCATTGTCCTGGTTAGCCCATCTCTGTATCTCCACAGCAGATCCAGGCTCTCCGCCAGCAGCAGCAGCAGCAATTGGCTGCCTCTGGAGGCTCAGGACCCCCTCCTCTGCTGTTGGGCCCCAGGAACTCCGCCCCTGCAATCCATGGCCAGAGAGTCATGGTCAACTCAGGCTTCATTAGAATTAGTAGTAGTGCTAACTCACTGGTCAGTATTTTACAGGTGCTTTCAAGTAGTAAAAAAAGTATATTCCCGGTTAATATCGGGGAAATGCAAGCCAGGCTTTCCTGAATCCTGCCACATCCTGGCATCAGCAAAATGATTCCTCTCACATTTAATTTCTACAATCTGGCTTCAATTCACCATTTGTCTTGGCAATTACCCTGTTTCCAAAATGTCCGTATGCATGAGTCAGAGTTGCGCACATTCATGCATGGATCACAAATCTTTTGTGGGAAGTGGCGCACGCCTTTCAGGCCCTGTTTTGTGCATACTCAACGATTATAAATGAAGTCCTCATACATATACCCATATATATATTATATACCCTCATTGGTGCATCATTTTTGGGTCATAAGAATGTTGTTGTACCAAGTAGGTGCAGATGCACAAAAAGATGCGTTTCATGCAATAATAACACCTGGTTCAATAAAATCTCTTTAGAAAGAGAGTTGAACTTCCACTGGCTTCTCAAGCTAACATTAGCTTCTGTCAGACTTAGCCTTGTCCGTACATGCATTCTCTCACTGAGGGTTTCTTTCATGGTTCTTCTTAAACGTGATATTGGAGGCTTCTGTCCATATTCTAAGTTAAATATGTATCTACAGCTACAGTCGACTAAAAACAATGGAAAACGTGTCATCATTTTACCTTGAATAAAACTATTAGCATTATTTTTGTTCACATTTAGAGCTAAGTTAGCATATTTGTGTCCCGCTAACGTTAGAAATCATGGAAGCTGTTACGTTCATTACGCTTCAGCAATGCCTTTTTATTTTTTCTTTAAATCATCAGTTGAATGCCTGCTTTTCTCTAAACAGTTAGCTTTAATAATTATATTATTAACTGCTGGATTTTACATTTATAGCAGAATAACAATACAAGTGGCTTTCTTTTGCAGTGTTCAGTGTTCTTTGATCATTAAACACCTTGCAATTAATCAACACCAACAGCCCTTTGGTTACGTCTGTATTGCCCAGACAAGTCAAAAATATTCTGATCTTGACTGGAGGTTTACGCCCGTCTTGTTTCTTCCCGTCTTTGCTTGTTTTCAAAGGCCTCGGCATCCAGTTTGAAGAGCTCATCCTCGGGAAGCAGCGGTGTGTCTGTGGTTAGCATGAATGACTCTCCGGCCAGCCGCCAAGCTGCAGCTAAACTCGCTTTACGGAAACAGCTGGAGAAGACCCTACTGGAGATTCCCCCGCCAAAGCCTCCTGCACCAGAGTTTAACTTCCTGCCGTCTGCAGCCAATAATGAGTTCATCTACCTGGTGGGACTGGAAGAAGTGGTACAGAATCTGCTGGATACAATCCACAGAGGTGTGTTACTTTTCTTTTTTGAAAATGTTGTAGAGGTAAAAAGATTAGTTAATTAACCAATCAGTCGATTGTCAGATTCATCGATAATGTAAATAGTCGCTCATTTCAGCCTTAGATGTTAGGTTAAGATGTTGGATCAGTTTCAAACAAGCTTTAGCAATTGTCTTATTTTTACGGAATTTAAATATTGTCCGTATGTAGTCAGGACATTCCCACTTTAATCCAGGATCTAAATAGCTGCTTACCTGTGTCTGTTGCTTTCTTATTACTTCTTTGACACCATTCAAGCAACTCTTTCCGTTTTCAATCAGTGCCTCAGGGTTTCCCATCTCTCTCCATCCAGGAAAGACAAGTGCAGCACTGTCAAAGAACATTACCAGAGACCCTTTCACCTGCACCCAGTGCAAAACCGACTTCACCAGCCGCTGGAGGCAGGACAAGACAAAAGGCGGGGCTGTCCTCTGCGAACACTGCATGTCATCCAGTCAGAAAAAGGTTTTGAAAGCTGAGCACACCAATAGGCTGAAAGCTGCGTTTGTCAAAGCACTGCAGCAAGAGCAGGAAATAGAGCAGCGTATTTTTCAGCAGACGTCCTCACAAGTTTCCCACAGTAGCTCCTCGTCCTCTTCGTCGATGAAAGCAGAGAGGGGGTTGTCTCAGCAGCTGAAGCAGGCTCACGCCAGAGCGTCTTCCTTCCAGCACCTCCACCAGGCCAGTCGAGCCAACATGGTTCACCATCACTCCATCAAGCAGGTTGGAATCTGTTTTAATTAAAGAGAAGCATTTGTGCCGCTGATGCAACTGTAACACAAACTCCTCTCCGTGTTTCTTAACTGCCCTCAGAGCTCCCAGGGCCAGCTGTCCCACGGTGTCTCGTCACTGGGGGTGAGGGGCGTCCCCCACTCCTTCTCCTCCTCCTCCCAGCTGCAGAGTGCAGTGGCGGCTGCAGCTTTAGTCAGCCGGCCAGGTAAGCATGCCCACGTTCCCCACCGCTCTGTCCAGAGCTCAAAGGTGAGCAGCAGTGGAATCGCCGGCGGCAGGAATATCAGCGGAGGTAGTGCCTCATCCACTGCATGGAAGAAGCAGAGCCACAGCAACACAGGTAGACTCACATTAACACCAGCCCGCCTGCTGACATCGGCTGTCTTTCAAATTCCTGTCTGGTCCAAAAGCAATCCTTGAACATCCCATGTCCAAATTTTTCTAGCGTTCGGGAATCTTATCAAAAAGTGGCCTTCTAGTATGATCTCAAATAGTAGATTAAAAAAAAAATAGAGTGAAGGAGGAAATGTTTTCGGACAAGGCAATCCCACTCTCCAGTTCTCCCCCTGCCAGTGATCTCAATCTTCCTGCTTTAGCCCCTCGGTTTGGTGGTGTACTGTTTTTCCCTGGGTGTCACTAGTAAACCCGAGAGTAGACATTTTTATTATTCATCATTTTTCCCTTGTATCTGTCTGTATGTTGTGCGGGACATGGGTTGCTAGATATTCAGGTGCTATGAAATCATACTGCTTTTTTCTTATTCAACTCAAAAGGCGTTAAAAGGCCAGCATGCAGCTCGCTCCACACCTTGACCTGCTGCTCTCTTGCATGTTCACAGGAGTCACCATGGCTTACGTGAACCCCAGCCTGACAGGCCACAAGACGTCAGCCGCGGTCGACGCTCGTCAGAGGGAGTACCTGCTGGACATGATCCCCTCTCGCTCGTCGATCTCGCAGACTGCAAACACGTGGAAATAAACAGTACTCTTGTGCTACTTAGTTTTTGTTCCAATAATATGGTCAACAGCAACCCCCGGAGGACTGTTAAGCAAATACAATCTCTCAAATCGAAGAAACCTTCCTTCCTTACTTTTGTATGATTGTTGTTTTAGTATTCTTATTTTCTGTTGTTTATTTTGAGATTTGCTGTTCTTTGGTGATTGTGTAGAAACTATTTTGATTTGATTAGGGCAAAGAAAAAAACAATACTTGAAAGGCTTCCCCCTGCGTTCTTCTGTCCTCCAGAATGGGTTGTTAAATGATTGTGTAAAAAGAGGCTATGTGTGCATTGAGTACTTTGATAAAAGAAAAATTAAAATAAGTAATATGATCCGGGCTTATTAGCCCTTTCTGCCATGATGTGGGTCAAACTGACCTAACATTTTGACACATTCAATATTCAACAAACACACATTCATTTTAAGCAAATACAAAATAACTGAGTTGTAAATGTTTCAGTACATCACCCCCGTAGTTAAAGGTTTGAGTTTATTTTGTATTTACAATAAGTTATTCTGTTTCTTTAATTATATTTCAGTATACGGTGGTTTCCACAAATGAAGAGTTTGTTCTAGCTTTTGTTTTTCCTGTTAAACAGCATGCCTTCCCTCAAGCACCTTAGCTGAAGAAGCATGGTGTCATTGCTGAATTCATCTGTAATTACCATCTGTAATTTGCTTATTTTATATTAATGTCAACATTGTAAGATTATTTTTGAGTGTTTTGTCATTGCTGAGAAAATGCAAACTCTGAAGGAGCTGAATCTTCCACACTTGAACCAGAGATCTAGTCTTCAAACATAATGCATCCAACAAGGCCCGAGTCCGTTTTTAAAGGGCCTATCTCCTAGTTACCACGAGTCTGGAACACATAAGATATCTTTATCTTGTACCCATCACAATATCACATAATCTCTCTGCTTCCCGATTTTAGCTACATTGTACAAACTTATGTTAAAAGTTATTTGGTTTACTTTTTTCATAGCTCCTAAAAAAATTAAAAAATTTACATTTTAAACATGTTTTCATTGATTATTGTGTGGATGATATAACACAAGCTTAACTATTCATCTACTAACAAAACCGTGTGGGATGACATTTGCAGTGCTCTCTCTCATCAGTTCATGGGTTATTGAATCAATTCACTGGCATTCACTATTGCATCTTTACAAATTTGAATTAGTGAAATGATATGTTGAGAGGTTATGAGATCAGTTTTTCATTACAAAGCAAGCGAAGGTCTTAAGACGGAGACAGAGAGAAGAAAATGAAATTCAAAAGCAAGGAAAATGGAAATGTCAGTGAAGGAAAGTGTAGCATAAGGGCAGATCAGATAACAGTTGGGAAGTGAGGTGAAAACAGGAAAGACAGGTTGGTGAGATCACACATAACAGGTGAGCAAACCGCCACCTTAGGCCCTGTCCACACTACTCCGTTTCTCCTTGGATGCAGATTTGTCAAATAGAAACGATCTCCGTCCACACGGGAGTTTCAGCATCATTCTCGAGTTGATCTGCGTCCACATGGCAGCCTTCGAAGGCGGACAGCACGTGACCATTAACGTACACTGGGCATGCGCGTGGCGGTGTAAACAGGAAGTGGATTGCTTGCTTAGTTTAAAAAAAAAAATATGACAGAGTAATAAAGTAGTCTTTAATAATGAAAGGTTGTATTTGATACTTAAGATCTTCCTCTAAAATCTCCCTCTATAAACTCAAACAGACACAGTTCGTGGAAAGTTTTAGAAGTTTTATTTTTCAGACGTAGTTACAGCGCTGCGGGTCTCTCTCTCTCTCTCTCACATCAAATTTACTTTAACATCAACACTTACACGTTTACTAGATGATGGGTCCATCAATGTGGTCAACACACGTCTCTCACTCTATTCTGCTCTTGCTTCGTGCAGGAAAGCTTAGCAGATCGCTAACAGTAGATCCGTGAAATAAAGACCATGGAATCCATAGAAGAGTTTCAAGACTTTAGTGTGAATCTTTCTTATTTGTAAAACTGTGGAAACACAATATGAAATATGGCTTTACAAACTGTCCCTGTACACATACATGAATACAAAACAACAATCCATGATATAGCCAGCATGTAACATGTCCGCCTAGCTAGCTTCTAAGCTAATTTTAACATTACCGCCAATGTAGAAATGCTAACCGCGATTAGCATTTAATACAACACAAATGTTATACTAACAGAGCGAATATAATATATCTACGTACATATTTTCATGCTTCATAAAGACATACTTACAGACTAAGGTCTCAAGGCTACCAAACGGAAGAAGTAAAACGTTAGTGCAGCGTGTCTTCTCATTAGAATCTAAAAACAACGAGCTGCTCCATAGGGCTGATGCTGGTCACGCCGCTCGCTAATCACTCCAATAACAGCTGCTTCGTCTACAGAAATGCAGACTTTTACTGCACAACAGCTGCTAGCAGCAACGCTTGCAATTAGTTATCCATGTTGAAATGAATCGCTGGTAGCCCAGTTTGTTTTCTTCCGGGTACGGGTCACGTGATAGTGAGTGTGACGAATCAGGGACGGAGACGTCATAGTTGCCAAGAACCAATCCAGTAGCGAACACGGGTGTGGGCATAATTTTTTCTAAGCACATCCGTATCCGACCGTCCACACGCAAACGCAACCCCGGAGTTCTCAAATACCTCCAACCTCGGGGGAGTTTTCAGATTCCTCCGTTTAGGGTGCTCCAAAACTCCGGCGTAGTGTGGCCGCTCAGTGTAAACGTAGCAAATACGGAGTAAAAACGGAGTAATGTGGACAGGGCATTAGGCACCTGATCTACAACATTGCAATGCTGCTTACACCTGTTCCAATAGTACATGTCACAAACATGTGCCAAAAAGAAAGTCCACACAAGGTTATACTTAAAACCAAACTATTTAATAAACCAAGGTTAACTCAAAAAGTGAACAATTGCGTGTGCAAATCAGCAAAGTCAGTGTGTGCTGAAAGCCATGCCATGGATGTGTGGCAGGTTTGAAAACCCGGCAAAGCGAGACAAAAGTTATGCAGGGGGATGTCTGCTGCAGCAAGGGAGAGAGACGAACACAAGGACCCACTCTTATAGCCTGAAAGACCCAAGTGAATTTAACAACCCTCCCTTGTCAGCCAACTGCCTGCTGAGGAATGTAGGAGGGGCCTCACATATGAAATGCAATAATACAACTGACTGGAGCATTTGTATACATTTGTACTTCCCTGCAATACTTTTGTACTTCTACTTAAGTAGGATTTTGATTGCTGGACACTGCTTACATGTGAACCATTGAGGTAATCTGTCACCAAACACAGCATTTACGCTCTTCATGTTTGTGACAAAAAGTTGACACTGCATTGAGACAAAACAATACTATTAATTTGATCAAATTAAAGCAAAATGAAACATCTCAAGCAACTTTCAAGACTCTACTGGTTCATCTTAAAGAGGAATAAAACTCCAAACCAAATGTTTTCAACTGAAAACCAATTTAGTATTCAGTAGTGTTGTTACTATAAATTCAGGTTCAGATCTTGACATTTTTGTGCAAAGTATTTGAGTTCTACATACTGTGACTGCCCTCTACTAGTAATTTGCAATTGAATTTAGCTATTGGCTGATCTGGAGCTGGGTGGCTTTTATGGAGATATCTTTTGTCTCTAACCAACCCCCGTGTGCAGACTGTGGAGAGAGAAGTATTAGTGAAGAATAGCCCTCATTCTTTCAATTAGCCAGTGAATAGCTGATGCTGATTGCTAGAACACACATACACCAGCCTCCCCTCAGACAAAGCTGGTGAAAAGACGGCCCTCTTACCCTTAAATCTCCAGGGGTAGATGCACTTCAGCCAAAGCTATGGGGTCTCTTTAAAGGCAGGGTTGGTAATCTTCTTCAAAAACATTTCTAATACTTTTTGTTGAAATTCTCATTAGACCCTTACAGAAATCAATGAATCAAATGCTTTGACAAAAAAAAAAAAAAAAAAAATCTGGTATCTTTGGATGTCGCAGGACGGTAATAAGCCCATCTAATCATTTAATATCGTCCCGAATGTAATGATCGGACAGTCTACCTGCCTGTCTGCCTACTGCCTCACATTCTGCCGCGCACTCATCTGAGTTTTCCCTTCTTGTATACAGTACAGTCTGTGAGTTTACCCATAGCTTAAAAATGGGAGTGTTTTTGGGTAAAGGCCTGAAGGGACGGGCTGTCAGTGTTGCCTACTTGGTGACTTTCTTGCTAGATTGAGTAACTTTTGGAGCTAACTACTTTCATTGGAAAATAGTTGGCAACACAGAGCTTGGTTTCTCGGTTGTATCATCAAATTTAGCAAACTCTTGCTAGTTTCTCAAGGTTACCAACGCTGCCTAATATATGTAATACTTATTATGGATGGAAACTGGAAGGATGTACAAATTAAAAACACTGGCAGCTGTATTCTTAATACTGCGTTAATATTGACTTTTGTACATTTATTAAAACATGTAAATATATAAAATATAAAAGCCAACGCGGTCCTCTTAAATAAGCCAAACTACGGAATTGTCATCCAGACCGGTGGGGGCGGTAGAGAGCCACAGACGCTTTGTCCAACGAGAGAAGAAGAGTTACTGCAGTGACGTCACCAGCGTGTTGCGGAGAAGACGGTGGAAGATGGCGGGGTCCAAGGTGAAGCAGGACATGCCTCCTGCAGGAGGCTATGCTTCGTTTGACTATAAGAGAAATCTGCCGAAACGAGGACTGTCAGGTACTTACATTACATACGCAGTCAGCGAAATATACAGGTCCACACACGAGCTGTTAAATACGCAACCTCTCAACGTAGCCCGGTTCATTGTTGCCTCCCAAAGTACCGTAAAGACACGGAGATGACAAACCAGCAGAGCACGAGTCCCAGTGCTAATGGTGTCACATTAGTATAATAGCATAGTAATAGAATAGTAATCTTCTAAAATGTGAGCTCATTGAGGTATTAAATGTTGTAGTAGCCATACAGTATAAATATACAATAAAGTCTAGCAGTACTGGCTGCCTGTTCTATCTTGCATCATTACAACTCACCAAAATCAAATAGTCAACAGCAACCTACGTTGCGGTGATACGTTTACATATTTATACAGTGGCCACATTAAAGATAAAATATTCAAATCAAGCTCGACTTTCTCCTTAACTTCACTGTGACAGAAGGAACGAATATTGATTGAAAATCAGCTTTATGTGTAGAAGTTGTCGGAAGCTGCATGAAAGCGTAGACATGCGTCAGATCGACCTGACGTCAGATATGATACAAATATAAAACGGAGAAGAGCCTTTTGTAAAATGTCTATTGTCGTGTTTTGAACAGGCATCGACATTAACCTCCTACTTTTGTCCTCTCTCTCTCGTGCTCGGTTTCGCAACCACAGCCTGACGTGCGTGTCATGACCTCGGGCTGACCTATCAGTTTGTCCCAAAATGTTTATTTCCTGGTTAGTCGACATATGGGTCTCGAAAGGCCACGCACGCGAAAATGTAGCAGTTAATTCAAACCCCGGTTAATATTTTACAACGGAAGTAGTGTTGCAATGAAATCTGCCCGACCAGATTATGTGCTCGTGTTTGCTCACCAATGACGAGCGAAACATTCCCACTGATCCCTTTGTCAGGTCGATACGCACGTGGGCAAACTGCCTCCTGTATGCAAGTTTAGTGACGACAAAAGATTTGAGCGAGCACAAAAGAAACTTGCTCCGGTCTCTGAAGTCTGATTATCGTTCAACAACAGGTCCCATTCTTTAAAGCATTCTTCCTTTGTGGGACTCAATCAATACTGGAACATTTTAAAAAAATATATATATTTATATATATATATATATATATATATATATATATATATATTGCACTCACTTAATTAAGCACAAACAGAAAAGGGAAAATAGGATCCAGGTTGAGCATGAGGAAGTTCCCTTTTAACTCTCCGTAAGTGCAACTGTGACAAACATGAAGTGTGTTAAACTGGTTTGATCAGTTGTCTGGATGTCTTAGTTCAGTGTTTCAATACCGCATATATCCCCGGTGGAAGTAAATCCAAACAAAAGATCACTTTCGCTGTATTGCCTCTAGCTCACCGTTTCTTCTTTCTTTTGACCACTACTCACACGAGGCTTTTCATCTGGATTCTGACCATTTGCATCATTTAATTATACTGTCTTAAATTAACAAGGTCATTACTGTGGGTGGTGTTGTTGTTGTTGTTGTTGTTGTTGTTGTTGTTGTTGTTGTTGTTGTTGTTGTGGCTTGGCCCCCGTTGCTCACAGACCAGGGTGGTGGAGCTTCATATGTGTGGACATGCCCGATGTGTTGCCGTTGTCGTATGTCTTTCTCTTTAAACAACGCCTTCATACCGTAACGCTTTTGTCCACCACCCTCACCCCGTCATTATAAGATATACAGGGAAGCCAAACGTGCAACTTAAATGATGCCGGGGGCTTCTGAATTTCCTCCGCTTACCAAGACTTTCAGCGTCAAATGCTGAAGTGCAGAACCGTGAAGGGTGACCCGTTACACCACTAGCAGCAACTAAATGATATTTGTTTGGACCAATTAAGTGGAATTGGACATTTTCTAACGGCACACTGGTGGAGAATCACTGGCATAGGATTCTGAAGGCCACAGTTAAGAAAGATGCAGCTCTGCCGCCATTAATAAGCTTATAGACAGACATTATTTTATTACATTTTTGTCTTCTTTCGTCTCTTTTTTTTTTTTACACTGAAACTTGATAATGTGGTTAAATACAATGTCGCCTTAAACAGTCTCTCCTCTCCTTTAATCAACAGGATATAGCATGTTTGGCATTGGGATTGGCATCATGGTGTTTGGTTACTGGAGGCTTTTCAGCTGGAACAGAGAAAGGAGGTAGTGATTATTCTGACTATTATACTTTGGGTTTAAATGTTGGTCACAATGAATTGTATTTCACAGTATGGCTGGAACTAGTGGTGATGTGTTTGTGCAATAAAGGCGCCTGCAGATCGAGGAGATGGAAGCCAGGATAGCTCTGATGCCTCTGCTGCAGGCAGAGCAAGACCGAAGGTGACGACAACCACAAAACACTCGCACACGAACGCGTTTATGTTTTTAAATGCAGTAACTCCCTCACGCCAGTCTTTATGTAACAGTTGAACTCCCCCTCTGGCCCAGGTCCTTAAGGATGCTGAGGGAGAATCTAGAAGAGGAGGCGGTTCTCATGAAGGACGTTCCTGGTTGGAAGGTAAAGAGAAGCTGGGATTGACTTCACAGACTTTCCACAGTCAACACATTTTATTTTGTGTAACATAACATTAGACAGCAGCATATATATTCATTTAAAAAACAATCAGCAAACGATGAATTAGCAGTTCATACAGCGGTCAAATAGGACTTACTGCTGTTTGTAAAATAATCTAGTTCAAAGCGAGTCTGGTGCAAAAACACTTTGTATTTGTAAGTCACTTTATAGCCAGCTAACAACACTTTAGTTTGGGATGTGTTGTTGGCATAACTAAGTAGCAGCTACAGTAGTTGCCTGCAACATGTTAATGCTCAGTTTAGTTCATAATTATTACTTTTTCCACTTTTACAATGATTTTCTGCAAAAGACATACATTTATGTATTATTACCAATAAACACTGATTCTAAGACCCACTTATGGAAAAGTGTTGGTTCACCACGTTAGATACATTTTAGTTCACTATTGAATATTTATATATATACGTTTGTCCATCAGTGGATATAACTATAAAAACAATGCTTAATATTTATTATCATTCCAGATCAGCATGTCTGTTATTTAAACGGTGCCCCGTTCCCTCTTGCAGGTTGGTGAGAGCGTCTTCCACACAGACCGCTGGGTGTCCCCTCTGTCAGAGGAGCTGTTCAACCTGCGGCCCCGCGAGGAGCTCCTGCACAAGCGTTTCGGCTTCTTGTGGTACGTGTAAGGACCACCAGAGACGCACCACCAGGACCTCAGTTCAGCTTGTAAATGTTCTATAATAAAGTATCTTTTTCTGTACCTCATCCTGGTTTACTTGATGTTTTTTCAGTTTATATTGAATTTCACAGCATGTATCTAATGGTGGGACATCTACTGTAACTTAGAGGTAGTTACATTTATTACACATGAGGCAAATAGGTATAGTGCATTGTTAAACCCAAAAGCAGAGAATAAGCTCACATAATGCATTAAGGAAAATTATTCATTATTTTATGGCAGGGCCTATTTAGTGCTTAATTTTGCAGGAAAAGTGTAATAGTAAAGTCATACAGGACTACACTGCATGTTAAGAGCCTGAACTCAAGCATCCTTTTTGGGGTGCATCGCCCCCACCTTCCATCGAACAGTTTGAACCCAAAAATCTAAATAGATAATTTTTGTAATAAGAACAAGCAGTTTGATCACAACATTTTTATTTTGTAAATTGTACAAAAAGTTCAAACAGCAGAATACTGTAATACTAAAGTGACTGACTGAATTAGCATTAAAATAGTCACAACAGCGTTACATCAGACGAGTCAGAACACGTACAGCTCTGTCCTCCCGCCCGTTTCGTCTTTTCTCCAAAGACCTGTTAATAGCAGCCATTACATTTGAGAAATGTCCTTCTGGCAAGCAAACATTAGACCTTTCAGTCAGCAGGATCCTGGCAGGTTCCTCCCATGGAGTCACTGCGTACAGCTGCACCACCGCTGTTGCACATTGGACCTGAAACAAGGCAGTAAGGAGTTAATCAGCCAGGTTGACTGAAGCAGTAACATGAGGGATCGACTGTTGTACAATACTTTACCTGAGAACTGAATCTGCATCGATCACTGCCATCTAAAGCCAGATACTTCAGCTGTGAGGGGTTCCACTGATTGCCAGTTCACTCTAAAGAGAAAGATCAAGATATGGATTAAGCCTGGCAGTTATCATTTGACACAAGTCCAAGTCACAATATGCATGCAATCCTATTAGAGTCTGAAACTCACCACTTAGTCATATGTAAGGGTACAACAAAAAACTGAATACAGTCTAGACACCTTAGACGTCAATTAGGACTGCTGCGGGGCATTACAGGAGCAAATGTGAGGACTAGTGCAGTGAACAGAAGTGGACTGAGCACAATACTACCCATGACTTAGAGGCCAATGCTTTTTTTTGGTGGACTCAGGAGGATGAGCACTACAATCCAGAGGAGCTTCTTAGACACATTTTCTCAATGAACTTTTTCCAATCGGGGAAGAGGCCATGGCATGTTGCAGGCGACATCTGAAGCAGAGGACTAAAAACAACGACTAACTTGAAGGTATTCATGGAAACAATGAGAACTGAGGTTGAAGGATGTGAGCAAAGCAAAAGTAGATTTTTACCTCACGTGCATTGGCCTACTTTCTCCACATTTGACCTAGAGAAGAGAGCAGCTTTCCTCTCTGATGAGCACTTGTTGGAAGGCGCAACACTTCAATCTCCAAGGACTTGTTGGTTTTTGATGTGGCTGACCTCTTGAACGCAATGAAGCATTAACATGACCAGCTGATGTTTTCCCAGCATCACCTTTAGAGGTTTATTATTATATGATCTCAATGCACTACTAGTACACTGTATGTTTGTTTTTATAGTACAGACTGCACAAGGTCAAAAACCATTAGGTTTTCAGGAGACCAGACAACAGCTTGTGAACTTTTTTTTTTTGAATACATCCAATTAGAGCTTAACCTGCTGTTGTATATTTAAGATAATTTAGACAACTTTTAAATTGCTCTCAAAAGAACTGTAATTTCAGGGCTGCTGTTTTTTTTCCCTCACGCGGCCTTACAGTAACATGGGCCTACAGCGTTCACCTAAATTACCCCATGCGGTAGTTTTGAAAGGCAAAAGAATCAAGATTATTTTCCACAGTCTGTTTAATAGGCTCCATGAAGCCAAACTGACAAAGAAAAAAAAATGTTGATCATACAAAGAACATAAAGTACAAAACTGTTCCCGGGTGAGATATTACTTTGGGGAAACGAAGTTACATTTTTCGATCACTTAAACAAGATTAGTCCATTTTACAGCACATTTAAAATGCAGATGTTGAGCAGAGCACAAAAGATACCTCGGACAGACTGTAGCATGCTGCAATTTGCAACTTCATGACAGCCGGCCACTTCGGTTGTGTAGTTCAGTCTGAAAGGAATTCACTCTTTGAACACACGAGCCTCGGCTAAGTTTTTTTTTTTTAATAGTAAAAGGAATTTAGCATAAAATCCCCCAAAAGTCTGTTTATGAGTAATTCGGATTTCTTTCCTCACTTTAAAACCTGGCAAGAGGTAGGTCAGCCACTGAGACTGAGAGGGAAATAAGTAAAGGAAACAGAACAAGCCCATCGGATATTTCAATATAAAAAAACAAAAACCAAAAAACTAAGGAATCAAAATCAGGAAACACTTTACGTGCTGGACAAAGTCTACAGCGATGGTAGTGGCCATGTGGAGAGCAGTTCGGTCCTCAAATTGGGACTTACAGTACTAATCAGATTACACAGATGCCTTTTAGTTAACAAACGATTTTTGAGGAATAAAGATGCCCAATCAAGCAAGGTAAGAGTCTGGAACTGTAATTCGTAACATGGTTTGTTAAGGAATGACCAAAACTCATGGCTACATTTTTTTTTTTAAGATGCTTGAGCTACTACAACAGAACTACAAAACTAAGGTCAGCAATAACACGTGGACATTTTTCTTGAGGAGCGCATCTTTGAAATACAGCCAGCCAAGTGATGATCTTGAATCAGGGAGATGTTTACTCGTTTGCAGCTGAGGATAAGAAGTGGGCACACAGGTAAAGACACTGAAAGTTCCAACACTCGAGTTTCACAACATCCCCTCAATCCCACCAGACAGTCCTTAATCCCTCCCTCAGTTTTTCCGCTCCAGTCGGTGAACCATGTCAGAAGTAGTAACATTTGCTAAGTGATTCAAATTCTTTGCCAGCCTCTGTATCAGAGTGGGACTGTGGAAGGAGAGTGGGGGGGCTAGCAAAATTTGGCAACCGCAGAAGAGGCATCAAGTTGGGCTCAGGTACAAAACTGAGGGACATACATTATACAAGTCTTCATATGTTGGGGCTGTGCAGTTTTAATTAAATGTGTGATAACCCTTGGTGTTCAGTAACTTTACCCAATTTAAATTATAGTGTGAAATCAGCATACCACAGACAAAATATGTTCATATTTCAAATTAAGTGTAATGTTGGCCATTACATATTTTTTTAAAATTATTAACCCGTTTACTAAAATAACTATTGTCTTATGGCAGGTTGATTTTGGCTTTAAAATTTGAAAATGACAGCCCCAACATAAGTCCACATACACAGTACAAATGCATATCATATGCTTACCATAGCTGTCGTATCCGTCACGGTAGGATGAACCGCGGTCGCCGTATCCACCCTGGCCCCTTAAAATTATAACAAATATTTAACATAATTGCATCACAGTAACTTTTGCAGACAACACTAGTCTCGTCCGTGATTCCGTTCATTTTTCTTACCTATTGTCTCTGTAGCTTGAGTATCCGCTGCCGCCGCCACCACCACCACTATTCCTGTACTGGCCGCCGCCGCCGCCGCCACTGCCGCCGCCGCTGCCAAACCTCCCTTCAGAATGGAAGCTTCTGTCACTGTAACTCCTGTCACCGTAGCTCCTGTCTCCATTGTATCCACCTGCAAAACAAGACACGGGCAACATTGACGAACAGAGGGAGGGGCACGGTGTTGCAACCACAACACATGAAAATGACTGCGCAGACAGCTAGTGTCCACCTCTGGAGTAACTCCGTCCACCTCTCCCACGCCCGCCAAATCCTCCACCTCGCTGTCCCCTAGGGCCACCGGAGCTGAATCCTCCTCTGGCGCGTCCTCCTTTTCCTGCTTCATCCACACGAATTGACCGTCCATCCAGAGTCTGCAAAAAATAAAAAGATTGAAAAAAAGAAAATTTGTTTAAAAAATGTAAAATTTAAAAAAATGTTAAAAACGTTGGTGAATCGTGAGGCGTTGTCTTACCTTGCCGTTCATCGCTTCCAGTGCGTCTTTAGCGTCGTCCGAGTTGTCGAATTTCACGAAGCCAAACCCGCGAGATTTCCCCGTCTCTTTGTCTCTGATCACATCCACTAGTGAGGGAGGGAAAAAAATATTCTTTAAAAAAAAAGTGCATAGAAAGACTTATAAAACATTATTGTGAGCATATCAATGACTTCTATCAGAAAACAAGACGCTACAAAGGATTTACCTTTCTCGATGGATCCATATTTGCCGAAGGCCGCAGCTAGAGACTCCTCGTTGGTCTCAAAGCTCAGTCCGCCGATGAACAATTTACCGTCGTCCGACATAGTGTGGCTGGGGGAAAACAAAATAAACGCAACAATCCGTTTACGCAAACAAATATCTAAACAAATCTTAAGACCAACGTCCTTTGTTAAACATCGACAAATACCGTCCAAAAGTAGGTCACCGGCCACCATAAACCTGCGTAACCGTTTTTTTTTATAAAAATATACATTTCTTGTTCCACTTTTGTGTTAAACACTAAAATAAATCACACTAAACCGAAATAATTTAGTTTTACGTGCCTTTATTGTAAATGAATCACCGCCATTGAAAGGAGTACCGCGAGGAGCTAGGCCTCGGGGCCTATAAACGTGGTACCGTTATGTTAGCGGATTAGGTAGCTAGCAGTTATTCTTTGGGCGCCATTTTGTGGCAGCGAGCTCGTGCGCCTCACTTTTGTTTCTCCGGCCGACATTAGCTTCACATGCCGCTCGATGCCATATTATCGTGGTTACATAATGGTTCCGACAAAACGATTATAATACCGTACACAATTTGGCGCAGTTTCACATTATCCCTCTTAACAGCAACACGATGCACGTAAAACGGTTTCATAATCCCCACCCCCCACCTTTTTAAAAACGTAGCATTAAATAAATACTTTAAACCAGACAAAAAGCGGACATAATAATCATGCCTTGTAAATGTAGGCAGGCGTAAACATGTACAATTACCACCAAATCTACTGTGAAAACAGAAAATAATGGCTAAAAAATAGCAATTACCTTTAACGAGCAGGAGTCCAACCGTTCAAGAGGGAGGCAGCGGGTGGAATGAGAGAGGGAAGGAGGCGCGTTCTGCTTTTCAGGGCTCTGCGCAACGTCTTCTTCTGTTGCGGTAGCGTGGCGATACCTACTGCCACCTACTGTACCGGGTGGTGTAACGTCTCTCCATAAAAGTACTCTGATTGGAATAGCAATGTGAGTTTGTTATCATATATATATGCCATATATATGGCAAAAATGTATCAATTAAGAGGAAGATGAAAACAGCAATGTTAGGTCTTCCAGGTCTAAAAAAGGAAACGGAAATATCCCACGGTTTCTTAATGTATTCCTATTTTATTTTTTGCCTTCCTTGTGTTTAATACTGAAACATTTCAAAGGAACATCCTCAGCACATAACTACATGTAGTTTACATTCAAGATATGCACATTTAAGGCATTGGAGTACAAACATGACAAAAAGGTGTATCAATTAAGGGGCAGATGAAAACAGCAATGTTTGATGTTCCAAGTCTAAAAAGGGAAATGGAAATATCCCAAGGTTTCTTAATGTATTCCTTTATTGTATTTTTGCCTTCCTTGTGTTTGATATTAGTAATATTGAAACATTTCATAGGAACATCCTCTGCACAGAACAAGACGTAGTTTACATTCAAGACATGTACATTTAAGGCATTGGAGTACTACAAACATACGATTAAAGGCTTTTGTACCAAACACAAAGATGTATAACATGACAATGCACATTGGAATCTTTTATATATGTATATATATATATATATATATATAAAGGTGCATATAACTGAGGTGCAGTTGTTGGTGTAAAAGGAGCACAGATCCTGTTTCCAGGTGGGGGGTAAGTGGGGAGGGGCTGGCAGGGGTTGTAGGTGGACCTGTTATGTATCTATGACTCGGAGTGGGTGAGGGGTGTGAATGTTCGCTTATCAAACCTGCAGTGAAACACATTCCGGTCGTCAGCCAGTTGATGGTTTTCCACAATGGGGGGGATGGTTTCCTGTAGCTGGTAATGTCCTGCAGGGTCGCTGGCTTAGAGGCTTTTCAGGGTACTTCTCTTTGTTATTCTGATCTCCTTTGTCAGTATGTTTCTGAGTTGGTTCTTCAGGATTCCCCCACTTCTGTAGGCCTCCTTCTTGGCCTGGTATAACACGTCACAGTATCTGTGAGTTCATCTACGTCTTAAACTGCAGCCTCAAAAACCATGACAATTAGTCCAACGCAAGACTGTAACTTCAGTTTTGCCTCATTAATCCATCTCCTTACAGTAAAATGTCACATGTCATGCCTGAATGTAAGGAAATTTAACGTAAAAGACGGCAATGTCTGAATGACAAAGGGGTATCAATTAAGAGGAAGATGAAAACAGCAATGTTAGGTGTTCCAGGTCTAAAAACGGGAACGGAAATATCCCACGTTTTCCTTGGTATTCCCATATTTATTTTTTGCCTTCCTTGTGTTTAATATTAGTAATATTGAAACATTTCATAGGAACATCCTCAGCACAGAACAATACGTAGTTTACATTCAAGACATGTACATTTAAGGCATTGCAGTACGTAAACAGACATACGGTAATAGGTCTTTGTACAAAACACCAAGATGTATAACATAAAAATGCACATTGGACCCTTTTATGACATATGCTACGTAACAATGTGAGCCATTGTCACTGACAGACTCAGATGAAATAACATGCTCAGCACAGTGACAGCCACAGGAATCAGACTCCTTGGACCTTTCGGTCTTACATTCTTCAGAAATTCTTATCTGTCAAAATAGCCCCAAAGCATTTGAGGTCACTCTGCTGCTCTTTCACCTGTTCCACGAGTTAAGAGGTCAGCTTTGGTTGCTAAGCTGGTTCCTTCTAGTCACCAGAAAGCAGCCCCTGCTATCACAGTGAGTGGATCTCTCCCATGCAGGAGACTAGGGACGAGGGCGATGGTGCTGGTACGGGTGAGACGCTTGTGAGTGCCTCCGAGTTCGCCTGCGAAGACGCCTCTGATGCATCAAAAACTGCAGGCGCTCCAGCTTACAGTGTAATGTTTGATTTTCCTGCGTGGGTGGGCAGGTCAGGTGACTCTCCTCACCTACAGGGGGGTGGGGGGATAACAACTTGTTAGACATGCTACACAATGATAAAGTTCCAGGGGGAAGAAGAGTAAAGAGAAGAAGGCTTTACTATGCCATACTTTAATGATAAAGGTCAGTTTGCTCAGTGTCATTTAATCCAACTGGAGCTCTATTGAGAGCCAATGCATCCATGTTTTTCACCTTTTTGTTTTTACTGTCCTTGTTACAGTCAGTCATTTCCTTGTTTCTGGAATATATATTTGCATAAGGAATGTATTATGAATGAAATCTCCAGTAACTCCTCCAGTGTTCAAGTGTGTGATATCATGTGTTCACCTGGAGTTTTACTGAGGTGCTCTGTCCTCTGGGTCGCCACTGTTTTGCTCTTTGCTTTGCTTGGCCCCTCCTTCGCTGTGAGCAGCAGGCTGGCTGGAGGGTTCGAATCAGGTTGTTGGGGATGATGAGGAGGGGTAGGCTGAGCCCCCTGGTGGTGGTAGGCAGCTCTGAGGAGGTCGTTGAAGATCTGTAGAATGATGGCGATGCCACGCCGAGGATGGCTGAAGCCGCTCTGACTGCACGGGGCCAGAGTGCCTGATGGGAAGAGAAGAGAAGAGAGCAGGGGACATGAGAGAGGAAGAGGTGGCTGATAGTTGATGAAAAAGAATAACTAGAAGCAAACTGAGGCAGTAGACAGTAGGGCAACAAAAATAAAGCAGTAGATCTACATAAAGTAAAAGCAATTTACTCTAACAATCGATTATCAATTAATCATTTTAGTCAATTTCCAAGCAAAAATTCCACAATTCACTGGTTCCAGCAGCTCAAATGTAATGATTTGCTTATTTTCTTTGTCAAGAACTGAATATCTTTTGGTTTGGACCGATGGTCGAATAAAACAAGCAAATTAAACATGTCTCCTTTGGCAATGCAAAATCATAATGGACATTTTAAGATTTTTAGTCATTTTATCAATAAAATGATGAATCAACTAATGGAGAAAATGATTGTCAGATTATCAGACAATCCTACATCTTGCAGTACAGCATAGAACATTACTAGACTTGTACTGCTACTGTACAATATGGCATCATTGTACAGTGTATATGAACACATGTCTATCTTTCGTCTCTATTCTCTGTCGTTAACTTATTCTATTTAGCGTGTTTTAGTTAGTTTATATAATTGTCATATTTTAAATAGTTTTTTTGCCTACCTCATCTATTTTCAGGACTTCTGTGACTTGGCTGCTGCAACGCTGCAATTGTCCTTTGAGATTAATAAAGAACTCTGTCTGTCTGTGTATCTATCTTGATTAAACTAATCAAAATCTATTGTATTCTGATTGTGTCGTTGTCAGGCTTCCGCTGCTGAGACACTTACCAGAGAAAGTCCCGGAGAAGACGCCTGGTGAGGGGCTCACAAAACTTTCTATGACTGCTCCTGGCTGCTTGCTCAGCTCTGCAGTGGATGAGGCATGAACATTACTCTGTAAAACGAGAAGGAAGAGGAGGAAGGAATAAACACTAGTAGAACTGTTTTAAACTCTAAACTGGCTTGGTATTGGTAATATACTAAAACATGCCAATAATACATATTGGTGAAACCTTGACAATGCATTGTGATTACGATACAGTTTTGCAGTAGAATATGTAAGGCTAACCTCTTCGAGGGTTGAAGCTGACGCCGGGCTCCGGGGTCCAGGAATGGAGCCGGTGGGAGCAGGGGAACAGAATGGTGTGGCTGCTGGTTGTGGACTGCTGGGATGTGGACAACCAGAAGGCAAAGAAGGGGTGGAAAGCACAGGAGAGGATGTGTGTGTAGAGTGGGGCGGACAGGATCGATGTGGAAGGGCAGTGGTGAGTGAGTGGGAGCCGGGAGCTGTTGAGTTCAAGGAAGTTTTGGGTCTTTGAGCACTCAATTGGATCACGGATGAAGAGTCCGGGGCTCGAGTAGAGGTTTGGGAGGGGGATCCTGTGGTCTTGTTGGAGGAGTCAGGGGGGCTCATCCTGGCAGCAGTGGGTAGGCCAGTTTGAAGGTTGCTGCTCAAGTCCCCGTGCTGGCGCTGCAGCTCCGCCACATTCTGCGCAGACAGTTCAAGCTGCACATACATCATGTGGGCACCAATTCCCAGTTTAATGGTCAGAGGTGAGCGCCCAGACAGGAAGTCACTGATCTGCAGGATAGTCAGGAAAGACACACATCACAGTTCAATTTGTTGACAGTCATGGATACCATGGCAACAGCAAGTGTGATTTACAATATTTCAGCAAACATTCATTGAGTATCTACTTTGTCAGACATGCAACAGAAGAGCAGCATCCTCATAAACTCACAATATTTTAAGACAAATGTCATCATGGGTGTATTGGAGTACGTGCATGAAATGTTGGTGTACCCATCCAGTACCCATAGGAATTGCTGTGTGTGTGCGAGTGTGTGTGTGTGTGTGTGTGTGTGTGTGTGTGTGTGTGTGTGTGTGTGTGTGTGTGTGTGTGTGTGTGTGTGGCTGTAATCAATGAAGTCTGCATTGCCTTTGTGAAGGACATGACGCAATAATCTTCATCAAAACAGGTATATTGGGCTTTTATTTTCCTTTTGCTGTCCAATGATAACAATGCACTCCGAATTGGGTTAATTTTGAATTTTTCAGAAAAAAAAGACGAGGTTTTGGAGATACGTGGTTTTCACAGGACAGCGGTGAGATGTGTGTTACATCCTACTGTATGAAAATAACTGGAAACCACCAGTGCTTTGAATTCTTCAAGAACAAGATTTTTTCCCCCTCATCACATTCATGCATGAAACAAGTGTCTATTTATTTACAGCATAGAGTCAAAAAGACATTAAACTTACCTGGACTTCTGTTAAACTTTCTAAGACGTCCATCATAGTTCTCTCAGCTCTGGCAGTGGAGCACTGTGGCAGTAAAGATATCACAACTTGACATCTCTACATGAAGTCTGATTACATGTGTACATGGATGTGAATGGAAATGTGTTTCGGGTTTTTCTGCTTGTAAACCATCAGTTAACGGGCAGTTCTTGATTTTATCTTCATCAAATTTTAGTAGCTGATAACTTGATTGAGAAATGACTGTAAGATATTATGGTAATTAAATAATATGTATGTAATTGTTTGTGGTTATCTGTGAATCCTTATAATGGTCATTAACTTATCATTCTTGGTTAATTCTGAATAATGTTGTAAACAGCACTTAACCACACAGAATCATTACGTCATTATTACCCACCTTTAAGTTTCAATGCCCGCCCTTCATTAAAGTGAGGTCACAGAGGCCTGAATCATTAGGTCATGATTACCTGTCCATTAGTTACCAATGTTGTGCCCCTCAAGTAAAGTGGCGCATCACAGTGTTTTACTGAATGAATATACTTCATCAACAGTTAACATTTCCCTTTCCTCCCCCAAAGTAAAGTGGTGCATCACCCAAACTGATGGATAACCGTACTCATTACAGCACTAGATATTAGTCATTACCATTTCAGCCTTATGGACACATTTTTACACGTAATCTATCATTACTTCATGCTTATCAATCTACAGTGTGAGAATCAGTTGTGCATACATCATCACAATTGTATGACTAGAAAATGAACTGGACTAGAACAGGAAGGGACAAAAATGAATCAATAGATTGATTCAGTAGCTACTTAGAGGGGGCACAAAACTAATAATGCAGAGGTAATCATGAAGTAATGATGACAACTGTGTGTATGGTTGGAGGCTGCATCGGCTTACTCACCACTAAACCAGCTTCAATGGCAGGGACCAGGGTCAGCTTGCTTCCATCTGTTACACCCAGGTCCAACAGTTGGCCTGCGGTTAGCTGCCTGCCACACGCACATTATATAGTTAGCATATATTGACTTAAGAATAGAAGAGATGAAGCAATATCTGTCACGTGAAGCACGACTCACTTGTCTCTATACAGGAGGACGATTCTGTCTGTCTGCAGCCTGAGTTTGTGCGAGATGTGTGTCCTCAGTCCCTCCACAGTCTCTCCCCGGGGGACAGTGAGCTCCACCGGGCTGCCCGCGGTCGAGGTGATGGACAAACGCATGGTTGGCTGACCGGTGGAGACCCCAGCCTGGCACCCTGGGGTGAAGCTACATAGCCCCGGCTGCTGCTCCATTCAGCTGTGAAAGGTCCAAGTTTTTAGACCAGATTCTGATCGCTGGATTGAATTGAGGCGAGACGCGACAGTGTTTTTTGTTGTTAGTCTTGCTCCTCATTCCTCAGAGGACAGTGTGAAGCAGCTTTGGACATTAACAATAAGATTACAGAACGGTTGGACCACGGCGGACTGTGGCAGTTGCTCTTTCTGGCTTTGACAGACGCAGCACTACTCCACCGAGCGTAAAACACCCAAACCCTGTCAGTATAAGCCCCGCCCACTCGAAAGCACAGCCAATCAGCGAGAGCGCAGGAGACGGTCTGCCTGTACCGTCCAATCATATACGTCTGTTTCTCACGTGGATCCACCCTGTTTCGTGTATCATCACCATTCATAAATGATGCAATCTGCAGAGCGCTACATATGTTGTACATAATGTCATCATGTCAAAATGTCTGTCTTCTTAGAAAAACAATACAGACTGTAGGCTATTATTGTATTTTAAATGATTATTCACATTATTAAAAGCTTCCCAGAGATGAGTCACAATTTGTCTTTGCTACTCCTGAAATTACTCATAGTCCCCACTAACAAATCTTGACCTTCTACTGAACCCAATAGCCCTATTATTACACTGTTTTCTTCCATGACACTATTTCAATGTGTAAAAAAAACCAGGCAGTGTGAAATTATTACATCAACCACTAACTCATCTGTATTTGTGTGACCTACAAACACAGTGCCGCCCACCTTAAGTGGGAACCCTGAACTTAATGATGATAAAACTATAGTTTAAACCCACCTGCTAATCATCCTTTTTTATTTAGGTATAAGGATAGAGGGGGTCATAGTGGTACAGATTGGAAAGCACTCAGAGACAGATATGGGATTGTGTGCTATATAAATAAAATGGAAGGGACTCTTAT